>NC_088887.1:1532789-1839346 GCF_037157495.1 Lathamus discolor | reverse complement strand
CAGATACTTGTTTTCATTAACATGTACTTGAGGCTTTTGATGTTTATAGTTACCCAGTACTACTAACATGATAGCATTTGAAGGACAGGGTTCAGTGCAGGGACTGTTTTTATTCAGATTATATTTCATTGAAAAGAAAGAATACATGTTTTCTGTATTACACATAGGGGAAGAATATGTGTTTCTAAGCAGTGATGAGGATGAGTCAGAACTATTAACTAGTATGTTTCTGATCAAATGTGGGAAAGTCAAATATTTTGTATGCTTCATTTATGCTGAACTATATAAGATGGATGGACATGTCCTTGATGGTGGCTTGTGTTTGGTTTTTGTTTCGGTGGTGTTCTTTGTTGTTGACTTTAATGTAAGTAAGGCTTCTCTGTGTATTTAATTGGTGATCTCCCATGGAAGTTCACAGGAAAGTGGTTTAAAAGTGGACTTTCTCTACCCCTTCCCCCTTTAGATGTTATCTGCATTCTCTGGATTTTGTTAGATTGTATTGCAGTCAGATTACACTCAATGTTATTCTTTGTTTTAGGGTCAGATAGGAGTGTTTAAACAGGAACAGAGCTTAAACATCTTGATAAAATTTAAGAACAGCTTAAATAACTTCAATTTCTGTTTGAGAAACCTGCATTCTGATCTTCTAATGGAGCACTGGGACTTCTGCTCATTGGATATTCTGTGTGTTTAAAGGACTACCAAATACAGTGATCAGAGACATATTATTTCAGTGTCCCGGCCTCATTTACGCTCTCTTCTGATTTAAACTGTCCTTAATGGGGGGATTTGGCCTTTTTGATTTTTCTAATGGCCTGTAAGATTGCAACATGTACTAGAGGTAGACTCCTAATTTATAATACTCCATGAAATGAGAGGGACTGTGTTCACTTGGCCCCACATTTCCAAGCTGGTACCTAAATCGGGTAGCCTGGCTTGCAAAGTTTCTTGCTTCCTGCAGCTCATAGCCATCAAAGAGTAGCAGAATTTGCCTGGCCACATTGCTCTCATTGAAGATCTTGTATTCTAGATTAGATGCTCAGGTTTAAAGATTAAAAAGTCTTTTATTACTTCTTTTCTATTCAGAAGCTGTATTTCCTTTTCATGGGAGTAGGATAAAAGAGCACTTGTTGATGCTATTGGTATTTGGGTTTCTTCCTGGAAACTAAGCTTGTCATGAGGTATCACTAGACCCTTAGCATAGTCCTCCTGTGTCCAGTTATGATGTTTTGCTAGTCAGGAGTAAAGTCGCTCTGAATCTGTTAATTCAGAGTGTTAAATTACTTGAAGTATTTTTATATCATGCCACTTCTGGAAGGCGTGAATTGATGATGTGACAATAAATGCGGTACGAGTTAGACCTAATTGGGAAAAGGTGCGTTAGTTGATGTTTTAAAACAGGCTTCCTTACAAATAGCACGGGTTTATGTTCCTGTGTGATTCTTCCAAATACACCATCGTATTATTTTCTAAACCAATAGGGATGCAAGTGCTTTTGCAGTACAGAGAACAGCTCTGTTGGTTTCTCCTAAATGTGTTGATAAATGTATACCACTTAGTGTAATCTGTAGTGGGAGGAGTGGGAGGTAGGTCCTGCTTGTTTTTCAAGGCAGTGGCTTGGGATCAGGAAACAAATAGGTATTTGCCAGTCTGTTGCATTGGAAACTGACCAGAAGAGATCAAATACGGGATCGGTACAGTTAGCACATGCTGAAGAACAAGGTAGAGTTTTGCTTGGAGATCCAGTTTTAAGTAAGTTGACTGTTTCTTCTTAGGTCTCGTTTGGTCTTATAACAACGTGCCTCCTGTTTTAGTGCTGAGGTTGAGCTTCCAAAAGCCCAGGAATCATTAACTATCCATTTCATTCTGACTTCTAGGGTAGGGTTAGAAATCTGCTTTTTCTGCCCTGAAAGATGGCTCCTAAAAATAACAGAAGGTTTTGCAGATCAAAGGCAAGGGCTCTGACTCTCAAGCTGGAGGCAAGAACCTTTCAAGCTCTACCCACTTTCTTAACCTCCCCTTGAAAGCTCACACACACACACACTGAGGGTGGAGACGGGTCAGATGCTGAAGCACACTAACATAGAAAATAGTGTGTGAAAGTGAACCAGCGTTAGGAGTGAAGACAGGATGGGTCAGACAGCTAAATCTGGGAGCTGCTACAGCTGATCCCAGGTCATGAGTCGGAGCTCCAGGACAGTGTTCGCTTTTTCTGTTGTCGAGAGGCTGAAACATCACTTACAGTTAGTGCCATTCAGCATCAGCGCTGAGTGTGCTTTCGAAGTTTGAAATAAAAATAGGTCACTTTGTAAGCTGTAAGCACAAAATGTTGCTGCTCTTCCCAAACAATCTTTCTCTCTTTCTTTAATTCACAGAACTGCAGAGCAATGTGATACGTGAAAAGTACACCGTTGTTGATACACCGTGGCCTTGAAGATGCACTACTCAACGAGAAGAAATTCAGGAAACTAGTTGTTTTGCATGTGTGGCAAAAGTGCTTTTGATATAAATGAGGTCATTTTATAGTCACAGCAGCTGTAGCAAGGAACATGTGTGTTTGCCCACATGTGATCTTTCTTTCTTTTGTTATGGTATATGTGGGATGTTTGAGGGTGAGCATATGAAAAGCACTGTTTGCCCACTGCAGGGTCTCCCTGCAGGAATCCTTAGTGGTATTATTTTCAAAAGCTATCATTAGTCACTGCTTTGATAAAGGGCCTGCTCGGCCCACAGATTGCAATACCATTTAGACTATTGTTTTCTTTATTTGTGTGCATGGGCAAGGTATGGTCATACGTCTATGATACAAGCAGGAAATCAAGATTGTACAAATACATCTTTTCTGACATTCAGCAAAACTTTTATATAAAAAAGTAAATAAAATGCTTATACACAAAGTTCCATCGGTACAAAGTTTACTCCCAGCTCTCCTTAAGTTAGTAACTGGGTTCTCCTGATTCCACGAAACAGTAGTGTTCCTCTCTATGGACAGTAGTCATGTGTGCTCTGGTGGCCAATATTTTAGTCCAGTGAGAGAGTTCTCTGTGCCTCTTCTGTATTCTTTGATGAGAAACTGCTCAGCTGTTGGAGCCTAATTCAGCACTGGAATTATGGAGCACAGCAGCTAGTAATTTTCATGCTGAATGTGGTTCTTGTGTGTGTTCATGTCATGTGGTGTGTGGTACTGGAAGCAACTTCAGGCTTTCTTAACTCAGTGAATTTGTAAAAGTCATGGATGCTTCATAAAAATAGGAGTTGTCCTATTTAGTGTATATTTGACAGAGTTTTAAAATCTTGTTTTGGAAACAAGGAGCTATTTCATTTCTGACCCAAGTTTGTGATGCTGCCGTTACATCACAAATAGATAAAATAGAAAGTAAGTAGGAGGAGCTGATGAGAAGCGAGGAGGCTCAGTTTCTGTATATATGTAAGTGGTACAGTTAAAAACCATTTTTTTCTAGGACTTGCACATTTCATGAGATTTTACCACGTTTTATAACTGTTTTGAGAGTTGTTCCAATGCAGTTGGCTTCTCTTGGGCTTCATGTATACTTTGTAGAAATCTTGACGCTGTCTCCTTTTCATACTAAGGGAGTATCTTTCAAAGGCACACACAGTTTTCTCCTCCTAACAATTAAAAACTTTGTTTGGAAAGCTGTTACCAAACAGTCATGTGAAAAAGAAATCCATGTCTTTGAAGATTTTGGGGTAATTTGGCACATCTCAGAGTTGGATGTTACGAGCTAAGATTCGTATCCGTGTTTGGGTGCATATTGCAGGGATTCTGGTCTCTGCGTATTGAGCTCCAATCTGGATGCAGACACCTTGCATCAAGAATTCGACAGAATAAAATTGAGGTATCTTGATTATACAACACTGACTCTCATAATCAGCCCTCTTGCTAGGGCTGCAGGATTGAACAGCTTAAAGCAGCCCACAGTCCAGCCCTTCCTCAAATCAGTGGAACTGGCCACAGTGAAGAGGGTTATTAATGTGATAAGAAGTTAAGAAGCGTGTGTGATTTACGCTTTGCTTTCATACCTTCAAGTTTGTCAGTGGGAGTATTCCTCTAAGGTTTGAGCTCCTGTGTATGAATCTTGATACAGACTTTTCCATAATCACAACAATCTCTACCTAAAGAAAGGGAGATTACTCTCCATTAACAATTCAGTAGGAGAATTGACCTGATTAAGCACCATGCAGAGCTCCCTATTTATAACTAGTGATTTCCTCTGGCAAGCTGAAAGTTGAGCAGTTGAGGAATGAAAACCAAACCAACTGGAATTACGTTGTGGTATTCTGCCTTATAAAAACCATTATGTATAATAGCTTTATGTTAACTTCTGTAAAGCAGACTGCAGTAGAACCTGTTTGTGTCATGGTGGGATGAGGCTGAGCTGTTACGAAGCATTACTGAAACAAGAGGAGCTCGATGGCTGTGTACAGGCTGCAGGAGCAGTTGCCCTACAGATAGGAGAAACCCACTATCCTGTTGTTGTGTTAAGGGCTCTGCTCTGGATTTCATGTGGGTACAGATTTACAAGTGAGCGTTTAAAAAGTCACTGGTAACACCCAGCCTTTTCCCACCAGTATTTTCAGACCAAAGTTGTTCATAACTGTATGCTTCCATCCGTGAGTGTACGTATGTGTGTATATATAAATATATAGACATTTTAAATATCTATAGCTCTATAGTCTTTACCCAAGAAAATGTTTTTATTTATGAATCATGAAACAATTTTGTAAATATTGTGCTAATATACTTAAAAAATAAAGTCATTTTAAGTTGTTTTTGTGATTTTTTTCTTGTTGCTCTCACACAGCTGCTCTTTCCCCTCCTTTGTACCCTCTCTGCCCATGGAGTATTACTTAGCCTGCTGCTGATGGTTTGGGCTGGGAGTTGTTGGTGTTTCTCCTTAAAATAACCATCCAGTTGGGAAGAAAGGATGTAGATTGCCCTTTAATGGCTTCTAATTGGGCTGACCAACTTCAGCCATCAAATGTTGTCACCCAGATGCGCTGTGGGAGGAAGTATGAGCTGAGGAAAAACCAGCTCCTAGCATGACTTCAGACGCAGCGCAGCAGTGCATACTTCCAGTCAAGTCTTCACAGTGGTGAAGTGACAGATTCCTGTGAGAAGAGTTTCTTGTGCTACTGCTAGAACACTACTGCAGAGCTTCCAGATTTTCTGTGTTTGGCATCTGTTTGAGCAAGGAGGCACAAGAGGAGGCTGTAAGTCCTGTCTGAAGTGTTTCTGCTTGCACATCCTCTTCGGTGGGAACAGTTCCTAGCAATTCCCTTCTTGTTCAGGGTGATTTGCACCATGGTTCTCACTTCAGGATCTCTTTTGTGATTTCCCTACACAGTTTTCTCTGTGCCATGAACCACGGTTCAAGCTAGGCAATGTAAAAGCTGTAGCATTCTGCTGTGCGGGGACCTAACTGCAGGGTGAACTGCACACTTCAACTATGGGGGGAGAAGAACGATGCTAATCTAAATATAAGTAGTTGGAGAATATCTCAATGGATTCACATCCAATATCCCTAATTTAGACTGTTCCAATCGGTTAAGCCAGGAAAACCAACCCAAACCTGAAGTATCATGTCCAGAAGCATTTTGAAAGAGCTTCACTTCATTAGACCTCCATAACTGAATGCTGATTACTGTAGTTGCCTGCCTCGTAGCAGAAGTGGGCATCCTCTAGTTTCTTCCACTTCACTGAAGAACTTATGTGGGTTTTTTGGTCCACTGAATAATACTTCTGTGCTTAGTGTTGTGTGCCTTGGTCACAGATAGAGCCAGCACTGTCTTGGAGCTCAGCACATCTTGCTTCCTGTATTCTTGAGGGCTCTTGAAAAGTGCATGAACTTGACCGTCTCTTGCTGCCTTGTGGGTTGCTGACCGTGCATGTTGCAGAGACCCAGCAAGGGTCCTCAAGTGCTCCAAGCCCTGCACCCGTGTGCCAGCACCGGTGACTGGCTTTTACAGCCTCCTCTGCCCTAACTGGGTTACGGTGTAAGGGGAAGGAGTCACCAGAAAGTGCAGGAAGAGGGCAGAACCAGATCATGGTTCAGTGGACTGATGAATTAGCAAGGAACTTTGATGCACAAATGTAAATGGCTCGGAGAGGAGAATCATCTGCGCTGGGGGAGGCGGACTGCAGTGTCGAAACGAGTTCTGGTTCCCTTCTGTTCTTTTGCTTTGCTGACTTGTTTGTCAGGGCTGCAGCAAGGAGGCTTTGGGGGTTACTGGGCTGGAAAGTGGGTGCAGTGGAGAGAGACTGTCGTGGATATGTGGATGGTGGGAGAAGTACTTGAAGGAGCTTGGGAAGGGCAGGTTTGCCTGAATAGTGCGGATGGTTTCTCCACTTGTACCTTTGGACCCTTCAGGAGTTGTAAGTCTGCTTACAGTACTAGCTTCTGTGTGTGACCAACCAGCCGACCTAGTAGAGGTACTGGGGGACATGCATTTGTCACATGAAGTCAGTGTGCTGCCTCCACACCGCAGCGATGCCCCTTGACTGGTGTTAGGGTAAGGTCTGGCACACTTTTGCCTTGAATCAGAAACAGTTTAAAGTGTTGAACTTTGCCCATCACTCACAGTTTATGTGTCTGCAGGTAGGGATGGTTTTGAACCCAATTGCTCTAGCTAGCTAGGTGTTCCCCCCCCCCTTTTAAGATTGCACAGTGGGTAGGTGCAGTTTAAACTGATTACCAGAGCTGTGATAAAATGAAGAGTGACATTTTGAGAGCTTCTGCCTTAGGGTCAGCTTGTTGGTAGCTTATTTGGTTGCATTCAGTGTAACTTTCCTTTTCGCCTTACCTAAGTGCAGCAGGAATTGCTTTCAGAGCAAGAGGATTTGTTCATATTTGGGTTTTTTTGTGGGGGGGTTGCTCTGGTTATTCTTTTCCCTGGTGTCGGAAGGCAGTATTCCTTAATAAATCAGATAGAGGCAAAGAACCCAGCAGAAATTCACTCTCCTGTTGAGCAGAAGCTTCCCCCAAGCACAGACACCGAAAAGTTCAGACACAATAGAAGAAAGGAATATTCAAGGTCTGTCCATTACAATCAATTTAAAACAAGTTTGGGCATAACCAGTCGAGTTTTCACCGAGGCAAAAAGTGATTTAGGATTCTGTGGCATCTCTTGCAAGCGGAGCTCCATAGCGAAAAGACATGGATGAAGAGGTGCCGTGGTGGGCAGACCTCTGTGCAGGCACTGGGAGTCAGCCTGGGCAGAACTCAGTAGTTTGATTTGGCCTGCATTAAGAAACACTGAGTATTTAAGGATTATAATCAAGTTGTATCATTAAAGGAGCCCAGCACGGAAACGGAGGCCTCTGTATCCTGCACTGCAATTGTAAAACAGTGGGCGTTTTGGAAACAATCCCTCTATAGCTGGAGTTACACAGTTGTGAATGGAAATGCTGCAGCAAGTACATCAGGTTTGGCTGGCGTAGAAACACACGCAGGTACAGCTGTAGGAAGCTAAAATGGCCTTCCTGGTTCCTCCTCCCTTATGTATGTAGGTAGGAAAAGACAAGTTATCTTTTGGTGGACTGAGGAAGCTGAACAGTGCTGTGGTGCTGTTATTTAATGGGAGGACGTAACGAAATGTGGATAAAAAGGATTGAGAGGAGGAGGGCGGTTGCTTCTCCTCTGCAGTACCCCTTATCTGCTGTCAGTGGAGAACTTCGTCCCACCAGAACAAGGCAGGGCAGGGGCCACTGGGCCCTGTTGCCTTCATCCTCCTCGTTTGACCTCCCCGGGGCCTTGATCAGAGCTCCCGCTGCAGCACTGTGACTGGTCCTCTCCCTGCAAGAGGTAGGGAAGGGAGCCCCAGCCTAGCTTGGAGGAAGAGGAGCAGTAGGGATGGATGTTTGGAGCAGGGTCCAAGATCTGCCTTGTAGATCTGCCACCCTTACAGCTATGGTTATTCAATAAAGATGATGCCTTGGTACCACCATAGCCCTGTTAGGTTGCCCTTTCTGCTACCCTTTATGCTCATCCCACCTCTCCAGTGAATGATAAAACCCAAATAGGAATGGAAAATCGCATAATTAAAAAAGAAAGAAAAATCAACGAGTAATTCTGGGCCATGAGGCTGGTTTTGGCATTTGCAGTGACAGCACACCAGAGCACCAAAGCATAAACAGCTTTAAATGTCACACTGAGCATGAAACGAAGCTGATTACAGCATCAGTAAGGAAGGATGATTAATGTATGATAAGATGTGTCATGACCATGCCAGTCACAGTGAAGGTGATGGAGGAAAAGACAGTACCTGTCCCCCAGGGCCAGCTAAATGAGCTACATAAACTCCATTGGAGACAAGCTTGAGCTCTTGAGAGGCTCTGCAGGTGAATACGTAGCACGACCCATGTCAGGAAGCCAGGAGGGAGAAAATGCTGGAACAAAGCAAACAGCACAAGGGGTGAGTCCTGTGCCAAAAGGTACAAGATGCTATTCATTTATTCACCAGCAGTACAAAAACACCCTCCTCATCAGACGCACTTGGTGAGGGACTGCTCTGTGCATGAACCTGCTCTTGATCTAGATTGCGGCTTCAAGCTGGGAAACCTAAACAGAATCACCTTGGTACTCAGTGGGACCTGCCAGGCCAAAACGTGGCTCCGAGTGAGCAGCAAAGAGAAAGCACTGGGAGCTCACAAGGCTTGAAGAAGAGCCAAGCCTGGCAACAGGGAGGAGGTGAGGGAGGCTTCACCTCCATCTTTTCCATGCCAGGCTGGTTGGGAGGTTGAGGGAGGGGGTCCCATCAGCATGAAGCAGCTGTAGTTGGTGCAGTTGACCAAACTAGGGGCTTCATTCCCCTGCCTTTAGCACAGTGCGGTGCTGCTCCAATACCTTGAACTTCCCAAGCCATGCTCCAGCAGGATGCTTGGGCCCCTTTGGCAGATGACAGAAACCTTCCATCTTACTGTCATACTTACCCCTGTTGTTTGGCATCCCCGGTTCAGCTCAGGCTGGTTTCAGCCTTCCCGAAGAGAGGAATGAGACCGGTTGTTATGTCCCAGAGCATCCCAGCGTCTCGGAGTTGCATCTCAGTATAAATGCCTTCATCTGAAAGGTGACACACTTCCCCCACCTCCTCCCTAGAGAGTGATGCTGCAAGTGCTTTGCCAGGCTTACACTTCCCTTGGATCCTATAGTGCTAGGGAAATGTTAAGCCTGCAGAACAAAAGGGGATGTCAGAACCACTGGCTCTGCGAGTATCACCCTAGGAGGCTGTTCATGCCAGCTTGAAGACCTTTTGCTGGAATACTGATCTCAAGAGGTACAGTTCGTACCGGGAGCTGACACGCATTCTGCTTTGGTGAGATGCAAATGATACACACACACACACAAACAACAGCGAAGCAGAAAGGGAGCTGTTTTGTGGGTTTTCTGTTAACTTTACCAAGCCAGACAGTCTGTGGGTAGATTTTGTCTTTTAATGAAGCAAATGCACATGCACTTGCTGTTGTAAGCTTTAGCACGTCATTCCTGACCGTGGTGCTCTCATAGATCTGAAAAGGACCCAGTTAAACAGCAGCTTTACCAATAGAGGGATTTTTAAAGCTGTCTGTGCAGACAGCAGTTGTATCTCGTTGGAGTCTGAGCATCCCTAGGGCACTGTCGCGGTTGAAGCCCAGCTGGTAACTCAGCACCATGAGCCACTCAACCCTCTCTTCCCTCCCCTGGGCAGGACGGGGAGAAGAATTGAATGAATGTAAACCCCACGGGCTGAGATAAGAACAGTTTGATAACACAGGTATTATAAATGCTACTAATAATAAAAATAAGGGAAATAACAAGGGGAGAGAACATAAGACTAGAAAGGGAAAGATAAAGAATAAACAGCAGTGATGCACAGTACCATTACCACCTGCTGATGGATACCCAGCCTGACCTGGGCAGCAGTCAGTCCCCTCCAGGTAACTCCCTCCAGTTTATATAGTGGGCATGATGTCCTGTGGTATGGAATACCCCTTTGGCTGGTTTGTCTCTGCTGCCTCCCAGCTTCTTGTGCCCCTCCTCACTGGCAGAGCATGAGACTGAAACGTCCTTGATCAGGGTAAGTGCTACAGAGCAACAACTAAACCATCGGTGTGTTATCAGTGCTGTTCTCAGGCTGAAGCCCAAATGGAGCCCTGCACCAGCTACAGGAGCAAATTAACTCAATCCCAGCCAAGTGACCGAGTTCCCTCAGTGCTGAAGAGGAATCAGTGACATTTGAAAGCCTTTGCTGTCTGTGTCTTCGAGTAGCTGCATGCCTGAAGAGCACATTGCCACCTCTGAGACGTCCCCTTCCTGGCTGGATTCCTGAAGGTGTTATGGTGATCCCAGAGGGAGCAGAACACGGTTCTGCCAGTGGAGGACTAAAGGTGAGATGAAGTTTGAGTGTCGTCACCAAAGTGGCCCAAGGAGGATGCCCCAGGGCAGCAGTGGGCAGAGCTCCACATCCGTCGCCTTATTCATAGTGAGTACTCAATCTCTTCCCAGCTGCCACAACAGTGATCGCAGTGAAGTATGGTGCCCAACCTAATGCACTAAAAAGTGGCCTTCTTTACTGCAGCACTAATAGCCTGCCTCTTTATAGTACTGGATCATGGTTCCCATGGTCTGATTGTACCAAAGTGACCTTTTAACACTGGTGGGTAACCAGGCCACCCAAAACACAAACCAAAACCGGGAGAGGTGGAGGGAGAAGCCAGCTGCTTTGAAGGTACCACATCATGCAGGCGATGCCAGAGCAGAGCTCCTTCCCTGGCTTCTCAGTCTGGACAACCAAACTCACTCGAAGCGCTGTGCTGTGCTGAAAGAGGTGATTTCTTCTCCTGTTACTGCCGAGTTACTCCTCGTAGGATTCCGCTGTATTCCAGCCTAAAACAGCTCGAGGTGGGGGATGCTTCCCCACATCCCTTGGGTGCCTGCGCGCACGCTCCCGAGCTTCTGAAGGGTGTCCGATGGACCAGGATCCTGGCTTAGGTTTGCTCCCATCACTTTTAACCCTCAGAGCAGCTGGTGCCGGAGCCCTCGGGTCCCCATGGGACACTCACATGGCAAATGCTGCCAGCTCGGAGCTGCTCCCCGCGAGGTGCAGCCTCTGAAACGCCGATTGAAGCAGCCTGGGCTCCTACGACACGGCACAAGTGCAAGGTTTGGGTTGCTTTGGATTGAATAGCAGGCCTGCCTCTGCCGGCGCCGCATCAACGAGCTGGAGCTGCCCGTGCAGGAGTTGCCTGTGTGCCAACAGAAGCAAAAGGGTGTTTTTACTTTGGCGTGAAGGTGAACAAAGCAGAACACCCCAAACACAACTGCTTTTAGGCTTAAGCGTGCCTGATGCTCTTTGCTTGGTTGGGGTCAACTGTCCCAACCCCTTGTGCACCCCCAGCCACTCACTGGTGGGGTGAGAGGCAGAGAAGGCCTTGGCTCTGTGCAAGCCCTGCTCAGCAGGAACTAAAGCATCCCTGTGTTATCAGCACTGTTCCCAGCACTAACCCAAACACAGCCCCATACCAGCTGCTACAAAGACAATGAACTCTATCCCAGCCAGAGCCAGCACACATGGGAATTGCACTCTTCCCCCCCCAGAGCAACAGTAACAGCCTTATGTATGTCCGCAGCCCCCATTGCCTTGCATGGGGCAACCGAATGCTGGAAAATCTATGGGGTGAAATAACCTGCGCCTTTTCCACCCTTTTTCTGTAGCTCTTTTTTGCCTTTTAATTCTAATTGCAGATGTGTCTGAAAACTCAAGCCTTGTGCCAATGGGGATCGGTGCTGGTTTTGTTCCCTCCAGCTCCCCCATGGTTCTCCCTTGCAAAAGGAAACCTGGTTCTCAGAGCTGAGGGTAATGAAGCTATTTAACCTTTCTCCTGAGCTTTAAACACGTTCCGTTTCTAACTGTTCCTGGTGTCCATGGCATGTGTGATGCCTACAGTGATGCCCATTCACATTCCACACGGGAGGGACCTTGCTCTTCCTCCACATTACATCCGACTCGGGGGGGAAGAGGACTTCATCCCGCAGTGGTCACCTCGCAGCTGAACAGCGGAGTGTGAGCCACTCGCCGAGGCTTCCTCAACAGTCAGAAGGGAGGAAAAGCACATCCGCAAGGCAACCTCCACCCCCTGCTTTGGGATGGGTGTGCATTGCCCTCAGGCAAGTTTGTCTTTGGTGTTCATAGCCAAGATGTAGATGCTGCCCCATCCCTGGCAGTGCTCAAGGTCAGGTTGGACACAGGGGCTTGGAGCAAGCTGCTCCAGTGGAAGGGGTCCCTGCCCGTGGCAGGGGTTGGGGCTGGAGGAGCTTTAAGGTCCCTTCCAACCCAAACCATTCTGTGATTCAATGATTAACTTAGGAAGGACAAGGCTAGGCCAGGTGGTTGCCACGTCAGGGCCCTAGCTGAATGTCCCACAAGGGGATAATGGTCGTTTTTAATTAACCATGACTTACTGTTACTTGCTGGTGGTGCGTTTCTCTATGGTTTATTTCCTGGTGTCACATAGCTACTTGTTAAAAGTGTTTCTAAAGATGCACTTTGGCTGAGCCAGCGCACAGTTTCTGAGGTTGTATTTCAAGGGTTGCTACGGTAGGAAGGTGTAAAGCCAAAGCAGGAGGCTTGGATGGACTGAGCTCCTCAAGCTGTGCATCAGCGCAGCAGAATGGTGCCCTGTATGTGTACACCACTGGTGATGCAGAGATGTGCTGCTTGACTTCTCCGTTTTGCAAAGCCATGCTACAGCCCCATTGCTTTACCAGGGAGATCTGTCAAAGTGGTCATTGGTGCCCACCACTGTGCTAGACCTGCAGGCAAAACATCCTGTCAAGGCAGGGCAGACATGACTGCAGCTGGGGAGAAAGGACACAGGTCTGAAACTCCTACTTCATGGAAAGGGGAAACCCCCCTTGTGATTCCTGGGATGGGCAAGGTGTGCATTGACTGGAAGACTGGAGGCTTGAGGACTCACGCATGCATTCTGCATCATGAGAACAGTGTTTTGTAGCGGCTCCCTTCTTTGGGAACTGCTGCTCATGGAAAGAGCAGCAGAACACTGTTGTTCCCTGGGAATACCTCTGAAATCATTGTATACCCTGTGCCAGGAAGGCACTGAGCCATCCTCCCGTGAGGAGGAGGATGGCCAGCATCATGTCTTAATGACTGGTCCATGCGTTTCAGAGAGCGGGGCCCACCTTGCCTCCAGAGGCTGTTTGTCTTTGAGGATAATGGTCTTCAAACCGGCAGGGGTTCTCTTTTGCGAGGGATTATCCCTATCAAAGCTAGAAGAGAGCAACCGGGAACATGTGTCATGATTATTCATAAAGGCCAATTAAAAATGGCATTAGTGGCTTAATTCTCCCTTAGCGAGCGTGGCTGTCGGATCCGTGCGTTGTTTTGGTTCAGACGATCTCCGCAGCAGGGTGAGTCACTCGAACGGGAGCCCATCGCTTTTGAAATACCAACTTTTCTTTAGGGAAACAGGAAAACAGAACCAAAATCCAAATTCAGCTGATTAAAAGAAGCAATGTAAAACCACCTGCGTTAAAGTCCTGGTGTATTTTAACCTCTGAACGTATTAAAGCAAAGAAAACACAGTGTCTGGTCAGGCTGCTTTAACCAATACGTAGGTCCTTAAACTGCTTTGAAATCTCATGGTGCTGCCATCGGGGCTGGGAGGTGGGATGGGAAGGTGAAGCAGAAGGCAACGTCTTCCTTTCTTGAAGTGTGTCTTTGGGGTTTTATGCAATAGAAAAGTGCTGTTGAAGGCTTTTAGGTACTGTTTCAGCCCAACCAAGCACAAACCAGGTAAGACTGAGAATCACAGCGGCCTTTGGCATCATGCCTGGCTTTCCCAGTCTGCCAAGGGCTATGGTCAAGGAAAACACATATGAGCTTGGACCCATTCCTGATTTTCTGCATGGCAACCAGTACTTACCTCAAGATAAGGAGATGAAGAGACTTTTACCATTGTGCTGTGGTATGTAAGGTAAATTATCAGACACATTCACACACATATGTACATAAATACATGTATGTGCGTGCTACATACATTACACCATATAGGAGTGGTGAGTGCACCATACCCTACGGATAGAGGCAAGGGTAGCCTTATTTTGCAACCAGCAATGGTACATCAGCTTGGAAAACAAGACAAGAGATGGTTAATCTGATCTTTTCTGCTGCACATTTGCTTCACTTCAATGGCTTGAGGGCTTTATTAATGGACCTCATTTGAAAGCCTAATCTTTCTGTCCACTCTACTAAAGGCTGGGAAGCCCCTAATGCATGGTCCTGAATAGAAACCTTCACCAGAAACCAAGCAAGCAAACTCAACAGCCGAAGCAGATATTTTAAGGGCAAAACTTATGATTTCCTTTCCAGCAGAGCTTCTAACCACAATAGAGATTTCCTTGGCCATAGTGGAAAGGTGGAAAGACCTCCCCTGGCAGGGTCTGGGTTACCAGCCATGCTTCCAGCCATCAGGAACAGGGGTTTGCAGGTGGGGAGACATGAGCTGGTGTCCCCCCGCCAGCAGCAGACGTGGTCTTGGTTTTCCCCAAGCTCTGGTGTGAGTGCGAGGAGGGATGCTCAGGTGGGGTGCATGCAAGAGTCATACAGTGCTGGCTTGCTCAGCAGCTCTACTGGAAAGGCTTGGGCACGGGACAAGCATCTGTGTCTGTATCATCACCCCAGCTGTAGCTACTCCCCAATAGCTGCAAAACTACACCATGAAGGGCAAGCAATCAGTCAAAACTGGTAAATTAAAAGTGCATCTGCAGGTATAATTCAGATCTGCAGGTGTATTCGAGTCAATGCTTACCTAATATTGCAACAGCTACTCTGTGTTTGGCAAGCTCCAAGGAAGGTACACAGGCGTTTTGAGGGCTTCCAGAATAATGCGAATGCTTCAATATAGCACAAGCTTTTTTTGAGAGGTGTGAAAGCACCGAGTGTGAGAAGGAGAAGGCAGAGCAGTGGGTATTTGTAAAGGTAGCCAGTGGAAAGGAAGAAGCACAGGCTCGGGGCTGGCCAGTAGCCAAAACTGACAAAAGCCAAGAATCTGGTGGATTTGCAAGGGTAGTGAAGGGAAATTAAGGCATCAAACTACGGCAAAAAATAGCCATATCCTAGAATTTCCCTGGATTTTCCTGCTACAGAAATCACTAAAACCAAGCAGTGAGGGTATTCATAGAAATCCCTGTGCCCTGGGAGTCTGTAGGTGCCATATCCCCCTCCTGGGTAACGACAGCACATCAGCTCCCACTGTCCCGCACCCCATCCTTGCGCGCATACACCACCCACCGCGCTGGTGCTAGACCAGAGAAGCGGTCCGGATAAACCCTTTCTATCTGTTAAACGGGACCTGTGAGTGCTCTTTTTTCCTCTCCCCCCCCTTTCCCCAGCTAGGCTCCTCACCACGGTGTGTCATTGTTTTCTAACTGGCAAACCACGGCGCGCTCGGAGCTGGGGGGTGTTGGATCTGAGTCACCAGAGCCATCTGTTTGAGGCAAATATTTTAGTGCTCTCGCTTGCAGCCAGCCGATTTCTTTACCCTCCTGTTTAAGGATCGGTTACACGAAGGGAAAAGGCAGGGTGGCCTCTCGGTGGCTCGCTCCATCAGCACCTGCTGGGGTTCCGCTCTGCGCCTCCCGCAGATGCAGCATCACCATGAAGCGGCCCCCGGGCAGGGTTTCAAGCTGGGTTGGATGAGTATGGATTTCAGTTTAGAAGAAACGTTTCTGGCTTCCTGGACAGCTGCAAACTCGTGCCCTGCAGGTTGCTGGGGGTGTAAGAACTTCACGTGGAGGTGGGGGGGGGGTCCTCAAATCATTGAGCTTTGAGCCGTTGCCCACGTCCTGCGGCAGTCAGACACCATTCGAGGTTCACAACCGGTGCTCCCTCAGTGTGACAAGTTCCTCCCCTCCTTGTGAGGCATTTGGGTGGCTTCAGCCTCAGCCTCCTTCCCTCAGTGCCTGCTATCAGTGGTGCTCACTTCCCCGTCTCCTTTCTGCCTGTCCATCGAACCCCAGGCAAAGCAGCCTCCACAAGGCATATATAGGGAGGGCTTTCGCTTGCAGTTGGCAGAGAGCCATAGCTGCCACCATATCCATTATGTGTCTGAGATCAGCAGCCCCTGAGCCTTGGGACGTGGCATGCCATGGTGGCCAGCCCAGTTACAAGCCTTTACAGCCTTGGGATAGTGTTTGATAGAATGATTAAAAGCCCCAGCATCCGCCAGTGCTGGCAGCGGTGGTGTCACACGTTATGTCTGCCATCCTCACACAGCTGCACCTATCCGGATCAACAGACATTTTCCACAGCATAAGAAAACCCTAAAGCAGTCAGTTAGAAACAACATTGTCTCTGCACAGCAACAGCCGGGCTGCAGGAAAAGCAGCCCTTTCAAACCCTCTGCATTTATTGCCTTAGCAGTGCCCTGGACCACACACGTGCGTGGATGCACAAGAAGAGAGCCCAGACTTGCATGTGAACACCCCGCAGTGATGCGGTCCTGGTGGAGATGCCGCCCTCGCTGCTCTCACTCAACCTTGCCAACACTAACACCAACACCCGGAAAATGGGAATAGGGCTCGGAGCAAGGGCCAGCAGGAGGGGGGGTGGCACATTGCAAGGGGGAGGATTCACATGCATTGCAGCTCTGCAGTCCTGGCCTTTGAGGGCATAAACCTGGCAGGATTGCTCAGCTCCCACCGCGGGGTTTTCCCTTCCCTTTTCCTTATTTCCCTGCGGAAACATCCTCAGCCGTGCTCAGGGGATCTTCCCCCCCTGCCAGTTTAATCTTTAACTCATCTTTGCCACTGGTGCTGCGCCCACCCCTTTGCTTTCAGAAGCAAAGCACATCAGAAATGGGTAGCGGTTGTGGCTGTGTGCACTGCGTGGGGGGGGCAGCAGCAGTGGGGCAGCTGCTGGCTGCGAGCCTTCGCATCGTACCTGTGCTCTGCCTGCTTACGGGAGGAAAACATCGAAGCTGAGGTTCCTCAGACGTTCCGGAGGGATGCACGCACCTCATTCCTGCTACAATCAACAGGAACCAGGCAGCTGGCGGGGAGAGGAAAGGACACCGAATACCTGGCTAAAGCTGGAGTTATGAATCAACCACCCTCCAGCCTCCAAAAGATGAATCAATCGTGCTGCTAATCCAGACTTTTCTGGCAACTTTAGGGGTCCACCCTTTTCAGTAAGACACAAACCAAGGGAATAGCTGCGTTACACATCAGTACCTACGAGTATTCTCCATTAACCTCTAAAGGACTTGGTTTAAAAAAGCTTATTGCCAGCTGCCACTCAATTATACAGTTATCTGGAGATTTAGAAACCAAAACCGGCGCCAGGCCAAGCCAGTTCCTCATATGGTGAAGCACCACTGACTGCAAGCACATTTAGGGCATGGCAGCAAAAGCATCCCTCCCAGGGACAAAAGGAAGGAGAAAATGATGCGGAAGCCTAAATCCCCCTTGACGGCTGCCTGGAGCGCTGCCTTCCTGCTGTGTGGCTGCGGCTTTCCCATCAGACCTGCCAGCACCCTTCACTTCACTGCTGAAAAGACCCAACCATGGGTCTTCATCGCTAATGAAGCAACCAGCAACGCGTGGTTGGATAACGAAACACGCAGGTGATCAATACAGGGCTACTGGGAGGGGGTTGTGGCTCTATAGCTCTGCTTTCACACAGAGGGCTCCAGACCCCCCAGCCAAGTGAGCCAAAAGGAGAGATGAGCTCTTGTCACGCAGAGATGAGCTTGCCACTGTCACCACGCCAGGAGACTGTTTTCACCGGGGGTGCCAAGCAGCCACGGTACGGTGCAGCACTTCCTCGTCTTGAACACACATGGGCGGCAAGTGATGGGAGGCTGCTTGTTTGCTACGATGCTTATTGAAACTCCAGGCTGGGAAGGATGAGCAGAGCAGCTGGGGAGGATTGGTGGCCTGCCAGACCCAACAACTCATGGGAAGGAGCTAAGAGGTAACGCTTCCATGTGATGACGCGCCTGGTAGAAATGCTCCATAAACAAAGCTGCCTGTTAGAGATAAGCTGACCCTTCCACTGGAGCTGGCCCACCCAGGCACGGTCCCATTGGCACTTCTCCAGCCCTTTCTTGGGGTGGTTGCTACAGGAGGGATGCTTTCGGGGCTGCAGTCATGGCTCTGGTGCATCAGGGGGGCAGGCTTCCTCCACTGCCTTTAGCAGCAGCTCTTCCCGGCCACCACTTTGCGGAGAAGGAATTGAGTGTTTGAGCATCATCACGAATGGCTCAGAAAGAGGGGATTTTCACACCCAAGGAACCCAGCTCATACAGATGCACTTCTTTCTTCTTTACCTCTGCAATACGTGGGGGAAAAAGGGTATAATCAGGGGCAATAGTGCCAGGTTTGCTTCCTTGTGCTCTGCACCCCATGTGTGCCTTGTGTGGCCTCCCCATCACATGTCCTGGGAGGCTGGTAAGGTTAAACCTCACGGAATAACTAAAAGCAGCAAAAGCGCAGCACTGCCCCTGCCCTTGTAAGTGCTGGAGATCATGGGAGACAAACCCTCTTCCCCGGCTGGTACACGGGCAGATTTCCCTTCCAAAGGGATGGCCGGCACTGGGAATGTTTGCGTTTGGTTTCTCCTTCCCCAACTCGGTCTGAATAAAAGGGAATTGCTGGAACTTTGCAGGCAAATTTCCTTTCCCAAGTGTCAATGGTGGTTTAAGTCTCACGGTGAGCCATCAGGGGAAAAGCAGAGGAGCTATTGGCCATGTATAGCACAGAAAGCTCAGGAAAGCTTAAGGAGCGAGACTTGCTAGTGGAAAAGAAGTCTTTTTTATTATTAGCTAAGGAGAAATCAAACCCAGGGAAGGTGGAGCGATTTTGCATCCATGAGTGCCTCTGCCCCTTAGGATTTCTCTTTGTGCTTTTACTATCAGGCTTCTAATTAAAGACTCAGGTCCTTCAGACAAGTAATTAAGTGCCAGCCTAAGTGCGCCCTCAAATCTATAAGAGCGAACAATAGGAAGCTGACGAGATGCAGTGAGGGGGAGGAGGATTTTTGCCCCACATGGCTCGCAGTGCCTCGCTTTATTATTAGGTATATTTAAATCAGAGGCTACCAATCATCACTGCTGCCCGGTGACCCACAACCAGAGCTTCCCATTCCCGTAGAGCTGAGGCTAGCAGACAGCAAGCAGGCTGTCGGCAGGACAAGGTAGCTCTTGCGCACCAGGCGCGTGGTCTGCCCTGTCCTCCCGTTGCAACCAGCCCTCCACAAACCTGGGGGCTTCCTCTGAGGACACCAGCACAAGGCTCCTTTTACATGTACAAGTGCTCCCTGTGACTACCAGAGGGACTAATATGGAGAGGAAGGTGTCAACCTCCCCATTTACCTGCAGCAGCCTTTCTTTTCTTACCTCGCAGTTGTGCTGGCAAAAAAAAAAGCCTGTGTCTGACCCAATTTGCACTATGGGAAAAAAATAAATTCTGCCAATCATAAATACCCCATAATAAGCAATTTTAAAAAGGAAAAATAGGGAAAAGATGGAGACATGCATATAAATTATGCTTCATATTCGAGGTGCTTACTCCGGCACTCATTAGCTGCTGAATATAGATGCTGTGGGCTGTTGCGCCCGCTTGAGTCGCCAGCTTTGCTGCTGCCCACGTTACCAACTCGTTCCTCCAGGTGGGCTGTGCAAGTGAGGCCAAGTCCTGGTACAGGCATCTGAGGATGCAAGAGCAGTGTTTTAGGGGGTTGTGGTCAAAGGGAGAAGCCTCCCTGCTTGGAAATGGGAGTAAAAGCTTATAAAAGGTTTCACTGCTGTTCTTCCCCCGCGATGCAGCAAGCACAGCAGGATGAAGCCAGGCATTTCCAGGGTGCAGATCTCTGGTTCCTCTTCTCTGTTGATGACAAAACAAATAGAATAATCCTCTATATAAAATAATCCTCCATGTACTTTCATTAGTACAAAAAGAGCACTTTCTTTCCCCAGCAGGAGGGGTGCGGATGGTAGAGGACCAGACTGGGGGTTTGTGCGCTTCCAGGGGTCATGTTGTATTCCTGCTTCTAAATGAGGAAAAAGCCCCCGAATGAACAGAAAATGATAGTTTTCCATTGCTGAGCCCTTTGGTTACATGTATGTATGTAAAGCAATCTCTGGGAGCATCTCTCCCCACCACCCACTACTGTCCATCACTCACATGTGGCTTAGGAGTAGCTGATAGCATCAGGAAGGCGGGGTGGGGGGGTGCTGCCCAGTTAGGATGGAGGCAGCAGCTTGCTCCTCTCACTCCAGCTGGATGAGGGGTGCTCCGAGCTGTGTGTTTGGGAACAACCCGATGCACAGGCAGGGATCAGCCCCTGGCTGCACAGCTCCGCACTGGCCGTGTCCCTGCATGGGCAGGGCAGCGGGGCTGCGGTCCCTGCCGAGCGGGGCTGGAGGCACGTCTGTAACCCCATCACCATCAGGGCAAGCTGTCCCTCCTCGGAGAGCGGGAGCTCTTCACCTTGTTGCATGCATGTGGGTCCTTTCATGGCTGCCTGGCCAAGCAGGCGCTTGTGCCCATCACCCCCTAAGAAACCCACCTTGTGGGCAGGAACCAGAGCAGTGCTCAAAACCCTAGAAGTGCTGTCACGTTTGCAACTGCTGCCATTGAGAGCATCACTGTCCTGCCAGCAACCATGTGAAATTGTTAGCAAGTACGGACTAAGGTGTTTCAGCTGTGTACCCGCGTAGTACGCACACAAACACCTATGCAATAAACAGTACAAGAGGTGAAGGACAAAACTGAGGCAAAACGTCACCATTTGACTTACAAATGAGAGGTTTGTACCGCTTTCGGGTGGTGCCCAGGCAGCGCCACCATTTCACCTTCCGCTTCATGGTGGGATGGGGAAAAATAAACACCAGAACATGGTGTTGACTGGGAAAGGCTGAGTTTTTCAGCAGCTTCCTCTCCCCAGGTGCCAAAGCTGTTAATTTCCTATGAGATTTAGTGGGAAGTGGCTTCGGTCTTTTATACCCTGTCCCCTAGGCTGCTGTGTGGTAGTGGAGCCGATATCCTGGCTCCTGCGGAAGGACTTTGTCCTTGTCTTTGTCAGCAACCTGACTGCAGATCCCCCATGCTGTGCTAGATGTCCTGCTGCAAGGAGGGCAAAGTGAGGGGTGATGCTGTGTGTCCCCTCGGGAGGTGACGCGGGTGAGGAAGAGGAAGGGACCGGCTTAGGGAAGGATGTGCTCCTCCTGCACAGCTGGCACTGGGATCCTGGAAACACATTAAAGTGCCACAGATGATACCAGGAGAGAGGAACTGCCACGCAGAACGTGACTGCCCAGTCAAAGCAGAACAAAAGAAAGCAATAAACCTGAACAAGCAGACCAGGTCAGTTTGGGCCGCTTGACACACGCATGAGCAATGTTTTGGTGCGCGCTGCCCCGGTGTGTAGCTGCTGAGGATGGGTGATGCATCCCCTTGTGTGCAGGGAAGCACGGAGTGCCCCTTGCCATTCCTGCTGTGTGTGTGTGCCAAGCTCTATACTCAGGGTAGAAACCTGGCACCACCAGGCTGTTGGGAGAGCCAGAAGCTGCCAGTGATAGCGATGGTACCACCACCATCAGAGAGGGGCTGCTGTGTGCAGTCAGAAGACGTTCACTCATCTGCATCCACACAGTCCCCTCAGTGCTAAGGGATGGCTGGGGGCAAGGCTGTGTCTGCTCCTCATTGCAGCTCCTTCCTTTTCGGTAGGAAACGCCAGGTTTTTGTCTTGGGACTTGCCTGGGCCCTGCCTTGTCGAGGAATTGCCACAGGAAAGGCACCAGGCAGCAGCCACCACGGAGCCTCCACCAACACTGACTTCCCCCCTTCACGCACAATTAAGAAGCACACTGCTTGGCTTCAAAACATCCAATATACTTTATTGCCTGCCAGATAACCAAAGTGAGGAGTAAACACCAGAGCTGGAAAAAAGCAGAAAAGGACCAGGAGAAGGAAAAGAATATCCAGTCACCAAACAAGTTATCAGGCAATAAACCATACACAATATAAATAATCTGTTTCCCAAACAACTAAATCTTTATTTTGCTAATGGCCATTATATGGTTAATAATCAGTAGTAAAATCTCTGGATCTCCTTTTCTACACAGCATTAGTAGTAAGAAATATATAAGGGACTCTGCAGAAAGCAATACAAAGGAGTTATATACACAGGCACCTTCTGTGGAGCAAGAACAGAACCTCATCTAATAAGGAAGGGCTATCTACAAACCAGAGGACCAGGGTAATACAATATCAGCTCAGACGTAGTTTAGCTGCAGCCTTCCCACAAGGTAGGCTAGCCAGCTTATGTATACATATATATTTTAATATAGATATATAGAGAGATTTATTACTTTAAAAATAATGTGAACTACCTGTAGTTCCTAGACTAATTTAAAGAGGCAGTGTACCTTTCTGAAGCTTCATTTCAGGAAGTATATTAAAAATGGTATATAAAAGACTAGCAGACCCAAGCTCACATACCAGCTTCTGGTATCGTCCCTCCGAATTATGTTTTTCTGATGCTATAGCTGCCATCTGCGTTGACAGCAATGCCTTTAGTCATCTGGATTGCTATTTATGTTGCTGTAATTGCTACCACTAAGTTTACTGGATTATAGTGTTAGTAATTGTTGATTATAAATAGCAATAATGCTGCAGTACACTGTCAAAGCCTGGCCGCGCTATGAGGATCTAGTCTGTATGTGCATGCAGAGTTTTGTTGTTTAACCTAAAAGAACATTTCTCAGTCAAAAAGTGCTTCCCCTGCCAACCCCCCCGCGATGTTCAAACCACGTTGCAAGGGCTCCTCTCCCTAAGGAAGATGTGATGCCTCTGACACCACACTGAACTCTCAGCAGTCCTTCAGACAGCATCCATCCATCCACCCGTCCGTCCATCCATCCATCCATCCATCCATCCATCCATCCATCCATCCATCCATCCACCCACCCATCCATCCACCCATCCATCCATCCACCCATCCATCCCATTTTAGGGCATAACCCTTCTCTCAACCCACAGCCAGTGTCCTGAGGGGTATTAAATATGACATTAAAATTAAACCTGGATACTTGAGGACACTTTTTTAACACATTTTGGGCCAGATCTCCAGCTGGACCACTTTGGCCTCATGTTCCCCAAGCAGCACAGCATTGCCTATTGCTGTTGTTCAAGAGCCCAAGCCACTGAGCAGAGAATAGGGAAGGGAGAAATGTTTGCTGGAGACACTGTTAGGACCCACTGAGACCAACGGTGCCTTCTGGGCCACCCGTTTCCTGTCTGCTCCCAGTTTGCATCTCGGAGTCCACTCGCAAAGGTAAAGTGGGGGCATACACAAGCAGATGGGCAGGGATACTAAAAACAGGGATAGAGGGACAAGGTCCTTTCACAAGGGATGTCATTGTGGTCTCAGCCCCAACCCTCTCCAGGTTTCAATGCTCATGAGGTGCAGCATCACTTTTGTTCATGATGCAGACAGCACTGAACACACTCCTTGCTGTAAGGGTTTCTAGGAGCCTCTTCCCAAATCAGAGATGACACCTGATACGCAATCACTCTACCTTGGGTACCACCCCAGCGGTAAATAAGTGGCTCAGACCCAGTAAAGACCTGAACCGCAGCAGCACAAGCACGGGGGTCCCACTCGGACAGAAAACCCAAGCAAGGTGGCTGTGGGGGCAGAAAAGATGCTTCTTGTTTTAGCTCTGCTTTCACACATACCCAGGACTCCTTCAGAGCCTGCAATGTTTCCTTGTGACCTGCTGAGCCGGGATCCATCCTGCGGGACTCAGCACAGTCCCACCAGCATCAGGGCCTGCTCCGCTGGGTGCTCCAGCACAGTGCAAACCAGGAAGAGTGGCAATTAAATAAACCGTTTCCCATAATAATTCTGATGTTTTGAAGGAGAGCTTGAACATGGGTGTTTTAAAGAAGGATGTCCGCGACGGAACAGGATGCATTTGCAGTATTAGAGAATGACGGATGGTCTGTATTCAACAGCATACCTGTCACTGGCCAGGTACACCTGAATTCAGCATTGCCCTCTGCATCTTTGCTTATAAAACACTAAGGCAAGACACATTCCAGAATGATATTCCATAGCGACCTCAGGAGCACCTTAGCCATCCAAGCAGCAGGTACCCTTCTCTATCCCTTCCAGGTACCCACCCGGAGCATGCAGGTAAGTACCACAAGAAGAGAGGCACATGCAAAAGCTAGAAGCTGACCTGTGTGGTGCACGATGTAAATGCTTCAGCCTCTATTGGCAAAGCCACTGTGTGAAAGAACGCTGTTCAACACTCGGTCACTTCACTCCCTGCATCGCCATAGGGCATTAGTTCAGCTTATGTATCTGGACCTTGCCTTACCCTTGGTGTTACACAGCAAGCACAACAGAAGGGAAAATGGCCCCTTTTTTGTGTGTTTTGATATGAATTCTCTGCCTGCAAGGGCTACAGGAGCAGTGTTATATTTTCCAGTCTTGTCAGTAATCCCTGTTCAGCTCTACAGGACTTAAAGGATATGCTGATAGTAGCAAGGAAAATACAAGAAGCACCCTGCTATGCTGGGAAGGGGGAATAAAAAGGCAAACTTTAAGAGAGAAACACTTACATTAGATACAAAATCAGCTACTGAGGAAAAGGGTTTAATTCGGAAGTCATGCTCAGGCCGACCTGTGGCAATGGGCAGGTTTTTAGTCGCTTTTGACTCCACCACAACCTATTTTTGCTTCTCCTGGGTAGGGTTTCTAGGGATGAGCAGGAGTGAGGGAATCAGGGGGAGAACGAGGGATTAAGAGTCTATCAGAGCAGGAAAGAATCTGAAACGTGGAAGAAAACACATTCCCTTCTCCAGGCACTGCTGAGGATTGTATCGATCATGGAAGCTGGGGACTGCTGAACGTATTGGTTAATTCACAACTGAAGGAAGTGCAGTTTGACAGACACCCACTGCATTTCATAGTCTGTGTGTGTGAAAACGGCAGCCCAAACCTCCCAGTGCTGTGCCATCCTTGCCGAGGTGGTTACTGGGCCTGGGTTAAGACCAGTTCATCCCTTCCACACACTCAACTCCCCCTTTTAGGGTGCCATTTTTTCCAGTCACAAGCCTGTTGATGAAATTGTGTTTTCTGACCTGCTCTGTTTCACCTCTTTCCTTTTTAGCCATTAAATGCTTTTTCTCTCAGCACTCTGTGATTGCCAGCTGCTGCAGGAGGCTGGCTGTAGAGCAGGCACAGCAACCGGCGTGCAGGCAGGGAGCTTCCTGACAGTCCGGGATGGGCAGGAAAACGAAGGCGTTTGCACCCCTTGCTTGAGGGATGTGCTTCCCAGTTGGGTGCTTGATCCCAGTAATGGGTATCCTGCACAGAGAAATGCATGGTCCATCCCTGTGAGACTCCTCAACAAACACAGCCACTGCAACAATGATTTGTGATGCTACAGTTCACATAATAGAGCTGCTCAAAGCCGACCTCACACACTGAGCTCCTCTCAGCTGGCTCATAGCGCACAATTAACACACCACCATTAACAGCAATCGACCTACGAGGAATGAAAGGAAGCGAACAGCGGCGGCAGCACCAGTCTGCCATGCTCACCTACGGATGGCTGTGGGAATCCATCTGTTCACCGTTCCTGCAGCACGGTTACTGCAGCATCCTGCCGATCTGCCCTCACCGAGGCAGAAACACGGGCCGAAAATGCCACATTTGATTTATGGATGCGCTGGCCTTTCCTATAGGATTGCCTATGCCCTGAATTACCCATTTCCCCCCCCTTTTATATATTTCACATGGCCGAACAAAAGGTGATCTCGTGCCACACTGAACTATGACAGTCTGCGGCATCCTTCCTGAATCCGTGTTTCCTGATCAGATCAATGCCCAGTAACAATATGAGGATAAGGATGCCTTTGCATCATCAACAATGCCATGTGCACAGGGGCTTGAGACAACCACCACCACCACCACCACAGTGTTCCAGGGAGACAGACGGAGGTTACAACAGCAAGTGTCCTGTGTGGTTACAGCCAGCAACAACTCAAACCCATTGGGATGCGCTCACCCCACACCAGCTCTGTCACACACAGTGCCCAGCACAGCTCTCAAACAAATGCAGGTGGAAGATACAGCAACCAAAAGCCACGCTTTACTGACTGACAAGGCACACAGCACAGCAGCCCTCACTCTGATAGGCGAATGCTGCAGGTGCAGCTCTTACTGCAGCTTTCTGCAGTGGGTGCTGAGGGGCTCTGTCCACATCCTTGGGCTGGCATCCCCATCCGAGCAGTGGGGATGCTGTGCCATGCTTCCCGATGGCCAGGGTGCGTTCTCCAGAGGGAAAGAAACGACACTTCACATAAACGTTGTCCTGACCCTGCAGTCCCCCCCACCCATGCCTACCTGTTGGTTTTGGTGAGCTTTATGGGCAGGGTAACTGGAAAAACCGCTATTACGCTTGTTGGATCTGGTGGTTTCTTCAGTAATTATGGAGAAGGAAAACTGAATCATCTGGGGGCTTTTTCCCCCCTCTAAGATTAGAAATGTGGTAAAAGAGTTCTATTCAGCAAGCTAAGGCTCAGTGGGACCTAACACAAATGTCTCAGGTCTAATAAGCAGTGCTTAAGGGGATTTTGGTTTGTTTTTACATAAGAACATGTGACTTCAAGGTACATTAGCTGCCGTAACAAGCCATGCGCTAGAAATGAACCAGACCAAATCCTCATACACTGTGAATCCTGGCAATCGACTCTTAGCACTGCGCTGTTTGAAGGAGTAAATAACTCACCATAGTTGACACATCCTGACACTGGCGCTGCTTGGGCTCTCCTAGAGGAAGCGGTGCAGAAGAAGGGCCTGGGGAGCCCGGCTTTGCTGCTCTACCCACTCTGCTGGAGGATCCCTCCTTGTGCTATCATTTGCAGAAGCTGGGTTTGATGCAATGTTGTTAAATGCCACTAATTAAAAGCCACTCTCTATGGGTTTTGCAGCGTTGTGCAGCAGGTTGGGCAGGTGGGACGCTGCCGACCCTACGGAACACCAGTGGGATGGTTTGCCACTGATGTCCATCAAGTTTTCAGCTGCTCAGGAGAGGAAAGGAAGGGCACGATGACTGAAAAGGAAGCTGAGAAACTTGTAAGTGAAGCTTGACATTCCCAACTTCCAGCAACATAAAACCATGCAGAGAAGAGGTTTCTCTCTATCAAATACCAGGCATTTCCAACTGCACGGCAGATTTGACAAAGGTGACAAAACCCAACCGATTCTTACTTCTAAACGGCTTTTATGCTGTTTATGTCCCTTCTAACTCGATGGCAATGGATTTCCAACGGCTGAGGTTTATGGGACAGCTGCACATTCCAGCCATGCCACCACATCCTCCCAGAAGCAGTGCCAAGCGTGACAGGCCCGGGCTGCCAAGGGGCTCCCATCTAGGTCTGAGGCAATCCGTGGCATCTGAAAAATGACCTCCACCATTTTCTACTCATTCGAGGACATTTAAACTAAGGGTATTTGTGTTTTTATTAATCAACAGTAGTAAAAACTCACTCATCTTGCAAAGCACTTGAAGTGTTTTCTGAAGGGTCTAAAAGCCCAGATTTGTTAATAGGATGTTTTTATCTCCCTATTAAAGATGCTTTGAAATCCCTGCTGGCTATCAATTCTAGAATCACTTTGCCAAGGTGGAACAGCATCCATCTGCTTTTCTGTCTAAGTTTTTTAAATGAGGTGCAGATTACCAGGATCTGTGAATACAAAACTAATGCTTTTATACTGACTGTTACATATTCTGGTGTTTTCATGGGTCTCACACAGGACTACCACTATCATAAAGGAGTTACTTCAAAAACGCATCTGTATCCATGCCATCTGCTTGACAACGCTGAAGTAAAGACCCAGCTCTAGAGACAGCCTGGGGATGATTGTCTTTATAACCTCCTGATGACCAAGGTATGTCAGGTACATTTTGCCATCAGGTACAGAAATCCATAAAACATATATGTACTTTCTGCTCATTCATTCATAAGAAAACAGTGCATGATTAGTGCGTGATTGGTGCAGCTGCTGGAGCTCATGGCAGCAAGCATCATGTATTGCAGGTAATTTTTATGTAAAAGCCTTAGAAGATGGAATGGATCCTGTTGCTGTGCGTAGGGAATTGAGTGAAATCCTGCTACACTTTTATTTATATATATGTATGTATATATATATATACATAAAAGGGCTTTTTATGAGCACCTTGTATTTCTGCTGCTCCTGCTCCAAGCGAAGCTGTCAGTGCGCTAAGGACAAACAGCCTTTTCCCTCTGCAGCACTGAGCGCAACAGCATCCATTCAGATGACTCGCTCAGGCTTTGCCTTAAATCTACAGCGGGGCTGCTGCACCTGTGAGTGGACACCACCAACACACCACGCATCACCATGCTCCAGTTTCGTACCAGTCCAGGCACCCGTGACCGCCTCTAGAGCCAGGAGTAAGTTAACAACACTGAGCTGCAGGGAACCGGTGAACAGCAAATGCTAAGGACAAGCAGTACAGCATCGGAGCCTCCTGCTACAGCAACCCGCAAACTCCTTCTGACGAGAGTTACACGGTGACGACACGTTGGGCTCAGTGACTCCACATTCAGACCATAGGCTCCTTGTTTTCCCCTCATGCAAGCCAGCCGAGTCACACTGTGAACCTGTGCTGGTATCTGCCAACAGCCTGGCTCCTAGGTCTGCAACCATGCATCTTGTACATCCTACTTCTTATGAGGTCCAGCATTTGCACATGGCATCCTTTAGCAACCCTTCATCCCCAAGAGGTTTCCTTGCTGTTGTGGATTTTTGCATGAGAATTAATGAAATAACTTCACTGAATTAACTATATTAACTTCACTGAATTAACTACATTAACTTCACTGATTTAACCATATCCCAAATACGGTACACTGCAGATAGCCATCAGTAAAGACGCTCCGAAAAAGACTGCGTACCAAGATTCAACAGTCACACGGTGAATGCTTCCCTCCATTCCTTTCCAGGACAAAACTATGCCTGGTGCCAGCCAAGCACCATCTATTTTCTTGAAACATCACAGGAAGAATTTTCTTAAGCACTGGTTAAAATGATGATGAACACTTGGTACTATTTATGACATACATGCAGGGAAGCACTCATGAGCAACACCTGCGCCACGTGCCAAATACATCTGTCACGGAGAGGGCACTGGGATGGTTTAGAACTGCATTGCATCTCAAGTAGCTCACATATTACTTCTGACTGAAAACTTACCGCTAGAGTCACTGAAGCAAAACACAGCACCCACCCTAAGCCACAGACTAGAACTGCAATTCCTCCTCTTCCTTTCTTTTTTAGACCAGTTGGCAAACCTCTCTCTTGAAATTGGAACCTCTAGAAGACAACGCAACAGTCCATCTGCTGCGAGGGTAATTACCCTGCCACCTCACTGCCATTAGGAAACACTGCTCCTCCAAACAAAACGAAAGCCGGCTTTGTTGCCGTGACTTGTCAATCTCTGCGCACCATTTACATAGCTGCTCTAACTGAAGGCACATTACACTCCTCACTCTAACTGCTGCCTTCCTGGAAGCTCAGGAAGGTCCTGAACAGCTTTACTGCTGCATTCCCAGCTGGGTTCATTTCGTTATCTGAGCAGATGAGGGCAAGAAGAGATCCCAGCTGCAGGGACAGAGTTGTTGCGGCCCTGAAGGGTAGAGGCTGGGAGGCTTGTGCCAGAGCCCTGCCTCACGACAAACACAACTGTGAGACCTGCACAGGCTCACCCACGGGCAAGAACAGGTCTTTGACAGAGCCAGCGAGGACCAAGCCACATGCAACACCTTAGAATGTAACAGGGAATCTGCCTGTGTGCCAGAGACACGCAATGAATTTGCTTCCGATGACATCAACCTGACCTATGCTGATGGCAACGGGCATTTAAATCAAAGTCACTGATTTTGCAAGACTGAAGATACACTGACTCAAGATCCCGGGTTTACTGTAACGTGCATAGGTCAGGGCTAGCACTGCAGAAAGATTCAGTGGCATTACAAAAGCCAGTGTTAGTGGACACCGACATCAGAACCAAGTATTTTAAATCACTGATAGATTGGGATTATCTGACTTCCAAATTCTCCTTTACTACTGAAAGATGGTAAAATGCTTTAACAATCCACAGTGGTAAGACAAGCTGCGTTTAGAGGGCCCCAATTAGAACATAAATCCCTTTATGGTAAACATTCTAATGTTGGTATCTGAGATACCAGACCTTGGAACTCTTGGCAACATGCTGCTGAGTCTTGAGACCTCCAGCAGCAATAGAATTTCAAGAATCTCATTCTTAAACACTCTTTAAAACACGTAAGAATCAAGACTTTTCATAGTAGGAAAGCCTGAAATGAGATCATAACTCCAGGTGTTGACCATGTGTTAAGGGAATCCACCAGACCTTGGAAAGGAAGGGAACTGATGCTCAAATTGATCTGACTAGAGCACGATGGTCTACCATGACTGGGAAGCCTTTGGTGGGACATATATCTAACATTTAAGACATACTCCAAATAAGTGTTTGGATGGGAAGGATATCCCTTGAGAGCTCAAGTTTTTCTTCCTCACTTTTCTTAAATTGGATGTTGTTTGATGGAAACACCAGCCTGCTTCTAGTGTGCAAACAGCAATAAATGGACCTGACGCTCTTCGTGTTTCTTTTCCATATCCAAACACTACAGGGAGAAAAGTAATACATAAAATGCTACAGAGTGGATTGAAGCATTACGTGTTCACATTCAGAAAATATCACTTCAGTGCTGAGCTTGATATTCTGACTCAACTGCATTGATTTTTGGTCTATTTCAACTAGTTCCTTGTTTCATGGGCTGATGAATAGGTTGATGTGCTGCTCCAGACCACAAACTTTTTGTGTCGCTTCATATAGGCTGGATTTTGAACTGGGGTTGAGACAGCTACATCTTGTGCTAGCTTTATTTCTGCTGAAGACCTGGCATCTTCTCCTTTCAGAAAGTAACCACGGAAGCCTAGCTGATGAGTATATTTTAAATACAACTATATTAGAGCTCAGTTTCTTACTGTTCCTGTGCCAAGAACAGTCCGCAAAAAGAAGCTGACACTGAACAGGTGGTAGGCGTTGTATCTGACAGGTTTTATTTCTGAAAGCAAACAAAATAGAACTTTGCAGCTGATCCAGGAATGCAACTTGTGTTTTGCTATGAAGTCCTAGCGTCCCAGTGAAGAACGGACGGCTCCAAGTGCTGGTATATAGCATGGGAAAGGTATGCTCAGGTATACTTGGTGTCATGGATCATGTCACACTGGGGGAAAGAAGTTGGTCTGAAAGCAGGGATAGCTCCATGTTGAAGAACTCCAGATGAACAATGGAAAGGACCCAACAAATGGTATTGATGGGACAATGTCGGAGCACCCACACGAGCAGGGCGCTTGAGGAGAATGATGCCTTTCTGCCCCGTGTTTTTCCAAAAGCATTAGTGGAACTGTATCTTACCTGACAGATAATAAAGTGTCAGTGTAATGCCATGCAGCCGCAAGAAGCAGTGAGTGCTTCATGAGTGAGAGCTGGGTAACGAAGCAGATCTAGATGCATCGGGTTAGCTGAATTCAGGTCTTTTGTTGGAAGAACAAAATGAGAGTAGATAAGATGGGAGTTTGACAAATGAAGGTGACAGTTTTAAGGTAATCTGGTAATAAAACCCCCCAGAATAGTGACTTTAATGTCCCTGAGCATACTGTACTGACAGAATATGTATTTCTTACGATTTCTTCCAGCTTTTTTTGCTCACTGAATCAGAGCTTTACCCCCCACCTCCTTCAAGCTCTCCCATTCCTGGTGTCTCTTTGCGGACATACTGACAGCATACCCAGCAAAGGCAGTGCAAGACTGCACCCATTTCTACTTTCCTGAGTAAATGGCACATAGTTAAAAAGCCAGAAACAGCTGAAGGCTTCCCTTCTGTTACGTTCTGACTCAGAGTTAGGAGTCCTGCTCCCATGTGAACAACCGGTGTCTACCAGCTTCACGAAGTCTGTACTTGGGTCTTCTGTGATCAGAAAAAACACAGTGCAATCAAGGCTTCAGGCATCCAAGGACAGGAAAAGACACTCCACAACAGTCTTTGTAAGACTCAAGAAAGGAAAATACATGGGCATTATTATTCCTGGTTTAAATAAGCTTATGAAGCAGTGGGGACTTTTAAATACTGATGACACTTGCTACTTATCTCTAAGACAATCCATTTCTGAGTGAGTTCTCTCAGTGTTCAACAACCAAAATCACAGCAAAGGCTTCTTCATGTGAGGTAACTTCTCTCATACTTGTGTGGGCTATCAATACACTTCCCAATTGTGCAAAGACAACAAAGTCCAGAAATGCAGACTGGATACCTGGGATGCTCGGGAGAAAAGGCTAACGCTTCTCCCACAGCCTAACTGCACTGAGCCCTGGCTCCCTCTGTCCCCCAGTTTCCCTCTTTATACCAGTATAAATCCACTGAATTCTGGAGCACTTGCATGGGCCCATGAATGTTTCCAACAGCGTCAAAAGCGCTGAACCAGGCTCGGAAGTTTGTAAAGACAAAAGGAAGATCCCATCATACACTCATGGAAGCAAATGGGCAGAAGTTCTCTGCAAATACGCGACATCTTCACAGTCATTGTGTAGGAGCTGAATGGATGATGTGACTGGGAAATACAGCTTCCAGTTCTGAGGATCCGTCTCTGTGTTTTGGCACCTTCCATTTTCAGGTGGAAAATGAGCTTGTTTCAAGTATAAAAGAGCCAACAAATCCATACTGCAGCTAAAAAGATTCTGCAAATACTGCTACCTCAGCCATATGCTGAAGTGAACAATCATTTGACAGTAAAGCAGGTGAAGTATCAAAGCAACTCCATTTGAATAGTATTTATTTGTAATCATTAGTTTTAAATGGGAAACTGTTTACAGGCACACACTAGATAACCAAAATAGAATGAACATAAAGAAATCTATTTGAAGGTCCTTATCAAATATTTAAAATATTTTATTAAATATTTTATTCAGTTTTAATATCACAGTTTAATGTAGTTTAGCATCTTATACACATGACTTACATGTGCACTTAAAAAATATCAAATTAGAGGTTTCTGAACATTCTATAAATGTGCTTACTGACTTTTAACTACACACATCTAAGAAGGCAGTAGCTCTGCTCTACCACTGACGGAGATGAACTATCGTAAGGCATGTTTACACCAAGCTTTGGAGAGAACAAATCCAAATACTGGGTCAAAATCCAGAGGAGTTACGTGTGAGAATAAAAGTTGGAAGGATTGGGCTCTAAGAAAGATAGATCATAGGAAATCAGTTGTGTTAAAACTACCAACAGATACTGGTTATTAAAAGCAAGCACTGCTGAGAATGGCGGCTTTTGTAGCATCCAGGTCAGCAGGATCTGCGGTGGTGGGGTTTTTTTCAGGTGTGATTCCTGAAAATCACACCTTTTGGTGTAATATTGAAGGGAAGAGCTGAAATCCTGTAAGAAAGTTGGAAAACTACCAATCATCTGAAAAACCTCAGGTTTTCTGACCTAATACGGGAACACTGCGGTACAGGGAACATGTTGCAAGACACTGCACTCCGATGTGTGTGCACGCGTATGTGTACATACACGCAGACACATGTGCGTACATGCCTCTCTTGCTTTTGTTGCCTTTGAAGCCTCATCCACTGATTAAAGTGTAGCAGTGTGTGAGGGAAATAAGGTTCAGTTGCAGAGGTGAAAAGAGTAGGCTAGACCACCACATTCAGAAGCCTGGTCAGTTAGCCTGTACAGGTGTGTGGTGTCGGCCAGTACAGCGTTGATCTGCTTCTATAAGGTAACAGTCAAGATCCAGAAGCTATAGTGTAATTCTCTGGGAGAACTCAATAAATGTTCAGCTATTTGCAGTTGTTTTTGAAGTTCCATGTCAATGAAGTCCCTAGGTCACAATGATGTGCCTCTCCTGGAAACATCTCACAAGCCCAACTCTGAGAGCGTAGTGGTCCATAATCGGGGCTCCTGTACTGCCAGAGAGCAAACAACAATGCTGCCCCCTTAAGTAAGGATGGCTTTCAGTGTACTCTTAGGTGTGTTGTTGAGGGGAGATCTCATGTCAAGTCTTCCTAAATTCCTGCCTTAGAAGGGCACCATAACTTAGAAGGGGAACATAAAATATACGCCCATCTCATAAGCTCCTTCAAAGCTGTCAGTTCAGTAGAAAATACTGAGTATATAAATGACTCTAAATAGTACTTAGGTGAGAGTATAACCTCACTGTGGGTTTTTTTTATTATTATTTATTTATTGGGGAATTCAGGGGAAAAGGCAAGTAACTCTTTCACAGCCTGAACACACTCATTCATGGCACCCAGGGTCCTGAAGTGCCTCGGCATCCTGGCAGCTGTAGGTGACAGTTCCACAATATGTACAAGGTAAGGAGAATGCCACAAGTATTACAAAACATGGCAAAGATACCTAGGAGCTCTACAATCTACCAAACGAGCACGGCAAACGAACAGCATCTAATGGATAACGTATGGTATACAACGCGAAAGTTATATTTCCTTGTGAAATCAGGACTGCAAGCGTAAACTCCAGAGTAAGTTTCAAGAGCAGCATTTGGCTTCCTGCATCACCTCTGGCAATATCTGAAGTCCGCCCCTCCAACGAGCACTGCATTTTCTGCTGTTACAAAAACTGATCTCAGTGAACCAGCAACCTACAGTGGCCCATGCCCTGCAATCCGTACGACCATGGCCGAGGGTAAACAAAAACGCTCCAGCAACACAGTTTGGCTATCACTGTATATTCAGCCTTCGCGCTGTCTGCTCTCTATAAACGTGGCTCTGGGGAAGTAAAGCACACAGCGATATACAAACGGTATCGATGGCAGAAAAGTTTACACGATCAAGTCTGAAAGCAAATGGAAGTTAACAAAAGTAGTCTTTTAGGAGAGGTAGCCATATTAGACTCAGCATTCACAAAAAGGGAGTGCACTCAAAGGGTCAACATCCATTACAGTCTCCTGTAGACCCGTCACGTTTATCATACAGTTTGGGCTTTCTGCAGAATGTACACACCCAGGCACACACACGCACACACACATATATATGTATACATCTTTCTTCCCTAATTCCTCTTTGTTGCCATTGCTTTGCCATACTGAGAACAAAGGTCAGCTTTCCTTTCATCCTCTCTTAGCTGCCCCGTGTCTATAACTGTTGCCTTCTATCTGTTCTGTATCTGTATAGCAGGCAGTGGAAATTAAAACCGCTTCAATTTAATATCCTGTTCCAAAAAATAGCATCCAAACAGTAAGGCATCCACTCGTTCTGATGTGAGTTACAACTCTCTTGGGTTTCTACTTGATACAAACTGCAAAGTGCTCTTTATCCTTGTGCTACAAAGGCAGCTTTCACCCAAATAATAAATACCAAAGCTGGAATTTAAACACCGCAAGTTCACACGTTTCTACCAGTCCCTTGTTCCTGTGCCCTTCTCCAACAGCACTTACCATTTTAATTTCAAAAACCACGCACCAATGCTATAAAACAGAAACCCAAACTACCAAGAAGTCTCTTGCTCATGACTTTGGGATATTGTATTAGTATAAAAGAGCATTCAGTCATCTTAAATAAATATATTCTATTTCTGAAATCACAGCACATTCAAGGGGTAGTTCCTGCCATAAGCAGCGCATTAAGTAATCTCCATAGATGTTCTTAGAATCATAGAATCAGTTAGTTCAGAGAAGACCTTTAAGATCATCGAGTTTTGATTGATTTGGTCTAATACCTGGACAATAACCTACTGTGGGGATAAGAATCTGCATCTCAAATGTTCTGCAGAACATTTTTCCCATATTTGCATACAGTACTAGAACAATGAAGACAACATTACAGTAATTTTCTCCCAGCTGCTTAGATCTGTAGCTTCGGCTACGACAATGTACTTTGTATACCTCAAAACTACATACGAAATACCAGAGATCGCTAAATAAATAAAAGCCAAGGACTACTGGGACAGTACTGCATTTGACACTTGAGACAAGATTCCCCCCTCCCATGGATAAGTCACAGAGGACGACTACGGTAAATGCTTTTCTTTTCTTTTTCTTTTTTTTTTTTTTTAAAGAAAGATTTATACACAGGTTCAGATCCAGAAAATAATGTGAAATGCATAAATATCGATAGCTTTAGCTAAGTTAAAATGGGTTCAGTAAAGTATGATACAACATATTCAGAATAAACAAAGCAGAAAAGCATCATATTTTGGTTTGCTTGAGATATACATAAGGTGCAACAATTTCTTCTCTAGAGGCATTTGTGGACAATGTGTGAACGGGTAACAGTGTTTGCTGGTATACTGAAGTACACACGATAGCAGTAAGATTTTCCAAAATGAAAGCAGCTGAAATAAATCAAAATCAAAACAAGGAAAAAAAAAAAAACCCAAACCCGACCCCAATACAGTAAGATATTGGTCTGAATTTTTTGTTGTGCTAACAGACTTTGTTACCTGAAAATACTGATACCCCTTCTAGTAGATTCAGGGAAACTTCTAGCTACTCAAATCAAGACATCACTCAGAGAACCAACAAAGGCAAATGCCTAGTGAACTATAAAGCTTTGCAGGATTTCTGCTACTCTCAGTGCCTAATCGCTTAAAAATTAAGCATATCTACAAAAAGGTTTATAAGTATCTGAAAACAGTCATATCCAGTAAACTGACCCAACCCTACCCCCTCTCTAAGGGAAAGTCAAGGAAAAGCAGATCAAGTAAGATATTAATTCATATAGAAAAAAGTAATTTTCTGTTTCTTTTAAAAAAGGTACCATTAATATACAGAAATATCTTCAGGAACAATATTGAAATTTAAATCGAGGAAGGATGGGGTGCTTTGACAAAAATATATCTACTCTAAAGGTTTCTAGAGAAATAAGTTAGTACCATTGTCAACGTGAACGGCCTGCACTGTAACATATTTGGATTTCAGCTAATTATAAAGTGGTCCAAAACTCCAACAGCCACCTAGCTGTGACCCATTAGTTTTAAGTCTCTGAAGTTTCGCTTGTCTTGTTAAAATAAGTTATAAAACTTTACTAAAATCTCATTAAAAATACTGCCATAGGCTGCAATGGCATTTGAGGGGCTCTCAGTCATGTATTCACCTGAATTTGTAAGAAGCCTTTCCACTGACTCATTGGCTCATTAATTTTGCTGTCCTCTTGTTGTTGTTCCCTTCTTCCAACGCATGCATCCTGGATGGTGCTGTTTCAGTGACACTTCCCCAGCTACCTGCCTTTTGTCAGACCTTTAAGCCTTTGTTACAACTCGTGTGGTATGCTCTTGTATGCTTCCTGACACTGAACCAAAGACTTTCACTTAGCCACTACAATGAAAGGCTAAACTTAGCAAGGATTAATACAGTTACTGTCAATATGGCTATTACATCAAATTAGTTACAAAATAACCCCAGAACACATTATCAATTCAGTCAAGTATAAATAAGAATGCCTGATAGAATGATGTAAACTCGCATCATTTAAAGACTTTAGTTCAAAGAACTTCAAACTCAATCTAATACTATCAAAAGTTCAGCCGGTATGACGAAGACTAATAGAAAATTATTGCTGGAGTCCAATTTGGTACATTGTTGTGCTACAATGCAAAAAGTAGGGAAACATCTTGTGCTATTGAAGAAGTACCCTGTTGAATTTGTAGCTTTAGATCAATTACTAGTGATCGTTTTGCATCTATTGGTAGGAATCAACGCTTCGTTATACAATAGCGTAAGTCAAGATAGCGAAGGTAACAGGCCAAGTGATACACTTGGCCTGCTTTTGGGATGTATTTATGAGAGCAAAACACAAAACTTCAACATAAGCAAAGACAGAAACTGGCAGATGGATCTGTTTGGTTGTCTGAATTCAGTCAAAGGTGACTCTTCTTCAGTTGTAGTTTATCTGTATACAACTTGCCACTTTACCCACACAAACTGTCATCGGCCCTTTACGCAAACTCTGAAGCTGTTCTGGACTGTGCATAGTAACTACAACAATGCCAGTGTCTGTAAGATGCAAAAGGTACGTGTATTGGTGTACATGTATATCCAAAAGTCACGGCTTTAGGTTGTTCCGAACGGTGAAATAATACTAAGGTCACTTTTGAAAAACGCTTTTGCAGTACTTTTTTGTTTACAGGAAAGTTTTACCAAGTCTATGCAAAAATAAAGGAACCCTCCAAGGCATGAAAGACAAGTCAATTATCTGCAGTATTTTCTTTTCCATACACCACTCCTTTCTTCTAATGCACATCATCCTGGTTATTCAAAGCTAAAGGAAAAAGAAACAAACCCAAACATCGCCTGTCAGAATTTCTCCCAGTAAACTCTACCACTCCGGTGGCAAATATAAAAGTGCAGAACATCTGGACCACATGGCTGCCCAAACACCGCTAACAATGGTACATCTGTCCAGGCTGCCGTGAGTTCTCTGGAACAGGTTTTAAATTCATTCTACAATATAAATGTAGGCATAACCTATTAATATAAACCATCTTAGAACTTAAATCTTCATGTACAAAAATGACTAAGAATATCTAATAATAACTAGTGCAGTGCGTCAGTGTTTTTGTTGTTGGTTTTTTTCTTTTTTTTTTCCTTTTTTTTCTTAATTTAGAGTAACTAGGTATTATACGAAACTAGTTGCCGTACTCTCTGGTTGGTAAAAGAGATGCTGTGTGAGCTAACAGTAAAGGCAGCCTTTTTTCACACCAACCACCTATTTACTGTTTAAAAGCCTTCAATAGAAAGCAAGCTCTAGGATCATTCCATTTCTGTTCATTCATAGACAATTAATACCACCCTCCTACATACTGGGCTCCCATTTGAGGACCCGGCCCAAGATGCTAACGTCTGGCTTCCAGTGAATTCTGGGCCACTCAGAACAAAAAGCACTTGCTTGCAGTCTATAGTTTCCATCATATGGACTGACTAGCTTCCCTTGGTAAAGACAAGGCTAGGATATTAGGTAAAGCACAATGTTTTACAATAAAGTGGAGCTTCACTGGTCAGCGCAGGAAATAAGCACTGGAGCCTGAGACATTTCATTTGGCTGTCCATCGTGTGCGAGAGGTGTGGCCCTCTGACTTCTGCAAAAGAAGAAAAAAAAAGCCACCCATCATTATCTGGAGCATGGGAGGTGCTTTTATCAGACCAGAAAGGATGGAAAGTGCAACGTGATACGGTTTAACATCCAACATTACAGCACTGTAACTTCCTGCTGCTACCTGGGCCCATATATTGCTGTTACGTGCACTTTTTAGAGCCCTCAGCAGCAGAAAGTACAGCTCACCTGTGGCAAAAGAAGGGAAATGCACAAAGGCATGTGCCATGTTAACGTGAGTCAACAGCCAGCTTTTAAGCAATATGGAAAGACACTAATCGGCAGAGCTCCACGTTGGGATTCCTCCAAGTTTCATGACTTAACACTTCATCAGCCCAGCACAACATCTCTTCCATTACTACAGCAGTGTTAATTTACAAATGATCCCCCGCCACAGGGTATCATAAAAATACACTGCGCCAGATTTACGTGCTGGAAATCCAACATCAATCGTTGTAGCAGATGGACTTGGGAGAGCTCCTTTACAGCTTGCCTCTTAAAATACACACACAAAGCACGTCACCGCCTGTTATCTAACCTCACAAGTCAGGTCCTATTTTTGTTACAGTATGTGTCATTAGCAGCAATAAAAACCTGGGGCCCACTTCTTGTTTACACAAAGGCCACTCTACCTGGCTCTGGCACAGGTAGGACCCCAGCAGAAACAGAGGTACCAATGTGCTTTGCACAGCCAGAGTGTTGTGAAGTGGCCTTGGCATAAAACACAGCTCAGGCTCCCAGTGCTTAACTGGGGCATGCTCAAGGTAAACAAAGCTAAACAGAAGCCTTCGAATGAAAACCATGCTGCCACTTCCAACAAAGATCCCATTACAATTATAAAGGAGTTTGGCTTCCATGGCTCAAGACTCTGTGAAATCCTTAAGAGTTAAAATCAGACACTGAAGAAGCAACAGCAAGCAAACCTCTACACCTCTAACCATCAAGTTAACCTCTAACGCTAATGCTAATGTTCTCATTTCCAGCTATTTGCAAATGAAGAAGTGAGCTGCAACAGACAGCAAACAGTTTACAGAATAGAGAACAGAGAAGCATCCAGCCCATCAGAGTCAGGTTTCTGTTTTGACTTCCATTTGCCAAGTCTGCAAGAGACATGGCTAAGTTACTACTGCAAAGAGTCCTCTGCCGTTGTCATCCAGGGTGATGACAAGCTGGAGTTTGCAACAGTCATTGGACATCTGCCCCTTCGATGTTTTCAGGCCTCATGGAAGGTGCTACCTTACTCTAGCTGCATGATGAGATGACAAAAGGTGGGAGTAAGAAAGAAAGACCCAACAGAAGGCTATGTAAAACACTGGCTTGCTTCAACAGGAACGAGAGGAGGATACGAACTCCTAAAGGAACACAGAGGGAAAAACCACAGCGAGGCAAATCCTGCTGCCCTTGAGCAACTCTGGTCAGTGTTAATGGAAATCAATGAAACCACAAGGGTGTGAGTAAGAACAGAGGTTGGCACAGCACGTCCCCAAATCTCCCTTTGTCACTTCTGGCCACAGAAAATGACAGAAAAGAGTTCAGACTTTGGCTGTCTTGGTACAAGACGCTTGGTTTGCAATGCTGGGAGGAAAGGCCAGGCTGACTTCAGTGTGTGAAAACACTTCTCACCCAAACCAGTGCTGCTTAAGCAAGACAACAGCTTCTGCAGAGAAGAGCTCGCAGGCTGGGTTCAGATGACTTTGTTTCTTGTAGGGCCCCGCACCTAAAAAACCTTTCTGTGTTTGATGTGCAGCCTGGACACACAGGAATGAGTCGGGCACTGGGGCCACAGTAAACAGGTTTCATCAGCTGCTGCCTTGTGGAGTTTTATAGGCAGCAGCAATCTCCCAAATGCCATTTGCAGAGGCTGTGGCAGTTTCAAACTGGCCCAGCGCTTCCTCGCTGACTTTCCACTGAAGCAAAGGATGGGGTTTCATCTCCAGTAAGCTGCAGCATAGAAGAACAACACTGGATAATTAAGAGCCAAGGAGGACTTGTCGTCACTGGTTTCCCTCCATCACAGGTCCAGCATGCAGGATCTGATCCAACAGCCCTAAGTAACCTGCACATTCTCCACCTTATCTGTGTGGATGGTCTACTCAGTAACTGAGAGGACCAACCCAAGCTAACATGGCTTTCTACCACCCAGTGCTGTTCTGCCCCGTGCCATTCTGCAGACGCTTTGCTTCCTACACAGCAAAGCACAAGAGTAAAAAGAACAAGTTAGCTTCCTTCAGCCATGCTCAGTACAGAAACTTCAGCTGAAGTTATGTGGAATTCTCTCTACGGTCTCAGGCCACTGAAACCTACAAATGAGCATGCAATAGCTATTTAACTTTGCTATTATCTGACAAATGGCATCTGAGAATTAGAAACACGCAATCATTAGGGTCTCAAGGAACATACGAACCTGTTTACATACAAAAATTGGTAGGTAAGCTTACCAGGGAGCACCATTTTACTGAGCACTGAAATAGATTACATTGTCATTTAGGTGAAGACTGAACACTACTAAGCACGTGGTGTAAAACAGACATTCAAAGCAAGCTGTGGAAGAGGAAACACAGGCCAAATTAAACAGTCTGCAATTCACGTGTTTTCTGAACAAGCTGGCAGCCACACACTACTCACTTCAACAACGAGGGGAAAAGAAAACCATACCTGTGTACATTTTCCATGGCTGCTACTTCTGCCAGAGCAGCTAAGCTAAAAAACGCAGACACTGCTGGCATATCTGATGTAATACTATGGTTTTCTTCCGTGTCTGCATTTCTGGAGCATTCACTGTTGCAATCTGTTTCTGCACTTTGTGTTTTCTGAAGAGTATTTTGTGGCAGCTCTTTCAGCTTCTCCTCTGCAATAACAGAAAGTTAAGCTTGCAGATCCAACCCTTATATTCACAGCAGCCCATCAATACGCTGACTACTCTGGTGTTAACAGCATCCTTGCTTTCAGTACTTTGATTTTACAAGTGTAATCTGATTCATGCTGCAGTGCCTTCTGACCCAAGCTATTGGCAGAAGCACGGTACTAGGGTTTATAAAGCAGTTTACTGATTTTGCATTCAACTGAGTCTGATCATTTAGGTCAGGCCAGAGAGCTTTTCTGTGCATTTTAGATACACAAGTCCTGAAAGATTATTTTAACTGCAGAGCTCTCCTGCAAGGACTGTGTTATTGACTGTCACATTATGGAGTTCCATTTTTTACATCCTGTAACTAGGTGCAGCGTAATTGCTTTGCTGGACTGGAAAAGTATGATGAAAGGTAACTGTTTCCCATTTTCCATTTTCATTTCCACTGTATCAGCTCTCAGTTCTTGAAGAGAAATACTCAGGAAGAGGAGACAGATCTGGGCATTCAAACAAAACAATCTGGCAATTATGGACTGATTTCTCAATTGACTGATGCTTGTATTTATAGAAGGACCTTTCTAAGCAGGGATGAACACTAACTGAAAAGTACTTCCCAGATATGTTGCTTGTGTTCCCAAACCTTCTCTAACCATTAACAGAATTTAAGCTCCAATTTCCTTACCCAGTGTCCCTGCTGCTGGTGACACTTGACCATCTGCTGTTCGGACGAGATGTGTGATCTTAGTTTTCCTTGCTTTCCTTTTCTGGCTGCCAACTAAAGGCTCATGCATCATTGCTGGCTCTGGAGTGTTTAGGGCAGATATAGATACTTTATTCTTCCAGGCAGACTCACTGGAAATTCTGTCTTCTGAAAGTATGGCTGAAAGAGGACAAAAACGCAGTTTTACACATAGAATAATTCAGCTACTAGTTGTGCTCATTTACCATTTTGCATCTATCAGCATAAAGCCTTCCCTCACATGTACTCAGAGCATAACCCACGGCATGATACGATCCAAATGGTGCAGATGTTTGCTCTTAGAAGCTATCCCAGAAGGTTCAAGCTTCTCATATTTGCAAAGAAAACTGTGAGATGGGCAGTAGCACTTCAGTGGGAGCAGGGGATCAAACAGTCTGTACAAAACACTCTACAACAGAAGATGCCAGCGAGTAGCTAGGAGACAAAATGTATTTAAGGAACAATAACGGTCGTCACATAAGCTTATCTGAGCTCACAGACGCACTCACAAGCAGGATTCAGGAATTCCTGACTAAGCCCTACTCTTCCCTCTGTAGTCACTCTACATCGCCTCCTCTACGCAGAGGGAAATACTGCCTTTTACAGACCAGCAAACCTTAAAAAGCTCTCAAAAGGCCCCAAATACAAAAGCAGAGCTGGATCACAGCTGAGGGTAAGGATGCTAAAAACAAGAAGGGAAGTCACCATAGGATAAAACACTGCAATGAAGTCAGAGAACAAGGAAGGAGCAGTTTGAATCTGTCTCAGTGCTACCAGTACTGGTGTTTTAAGTAGCCTTCTGCCCTGAACTGGAACACGATCACAAACTGTCACCTGACCAAACAGTCACTTTAATCTTGTTCATGATGAAATCGTTCAGACAGTCATCGCAAATCCTATTTAAGCTTTCAAAGCCTGAGATCAGTGCATAGTCACCAATCGCTTGCAATTTCCACTGATTTAATGAGCCATACTGCTTGATAGCACAGGGTATCACTAGTCCATAAATTCAACCTTTTTCCTCCCCTAATAGAAGTATTATGAGGCCTCCCCCACCTGTGATCACCATAAACCAGGATTAGGAAAAAACTATGGCAAATGGAATGCCCAAGTAATTTCTTACAGGTGCCGGTCTAACCTGGTGTGAAATTGGAAGCACTCATGGCACCTGCACCAAGTCCTCCTGGTACTTTTTCCCAGGGCACTGCCATTCTGAATGCTTACATACTTTTTCCTAACGCCTGCACCTCCTCTTCCCGGCTGCACTTTCAGCTCCTCATTTTCTTTACCACCCGTCACCACCTCTTTGCAACAGTTCTTTATCTATTTCACAGCTGTCACTGTGTCTGCAGTTCGCGTTCTCTTCCCCAAAATCTCTTCCAATTGTCCTTCCTGTTTTAAAGATGCGTTTAAGACCTGTTTGCTCACGTTCTGGGTGGCAGGACCAGCAAAAATCACATGCACAAAACTCAAGCCTGAGTGCAAACAACTGACCTTTCAGAAAGGCTGAACACTGAACAAGACCAACCTCCTACACTGAGACTCAGGGACACCCGACCCCACAAACTGTGCACAACAGGCAAGCAGCCTACAGGGACTTTGCCCTCTTTCATTTTAGTGTGCATTTTACTGCTTGTTGTTTGTTTTGTAGATTTAAGGAGCTTCCTATTCAAAGATAAGGCTCATACAACCTCTAGCTTTTGCTAGCTTGTTAACTGTGTGAGGATGTGGACTGGATGAAGCAAACAGCTGTAACACACTTGATCTTAGCTGTCACACTTTGCTATTTTAAGCACGAAGGGACCTTTTAATGTTTTATGGCATAGGAATACAATCAGGTCTAGTACACAGGTGTAAAAAGATTTGGAAGCGTTCCAAACCTTAATTCATTTATGTTCGTACTTCACCTTTGTACCTTCTCCTGTAAAACGGTTTTGAACTTGTGCACGCTCTTTATTTTGGAGTAAAAGAAAAAAGAAGCACTCAGCTTAAATTAGCTTTTCTCAGCCTTTAGCTGTGCTGCAAACCTTTCGAGGGCACAGCTATGCTGTAAAACTTGCCTCTTGTAAAGACAGGAAGAGAAATCACAAGAAAAGATCTGCCCTTTAACAGGCCAATTAAGCAGAAGCACCGAGGACTGCAAATGTGACTTTCAAATAACTCAACCGGGTTAACAGTGAGATGTTCAGATAAGCTTATTGCACTGACCGAGACCAAAATCTTAATTGGAATGTATAATGAAATGGACTGCTTTCTCTATAGATTTCTTATTTGGGAATTCATAAGTGTTGATTATGTATTAATGCAATGGTGCGGCTGTAGTCCAACACTATTTGTTAATTCTGATCTGGGGATCTGTTCTAATTAGACAGTGCTGCTGAATTCTGGCTTGACTGAGTTTATAATGGCTTTAATCTTAGCAACAGAACTCACTCTTTTGTTTTTTTATTAAGAAAATTATGAAGACAGAATTGAAATCAACATACAAGAAGAAGAAGCCTGATTTGGTACGGTTTTAATTAGATGTGCTGCATATTACAAGCCATGTCACGTCACTAGAAATTAACTTGATTGGCCAGTGCAACACGTACTTCCCTTTCACATGTGCTTTCTTACTGTACGCCTCAAAAAGCTCAAGAAATGAAAGAGAAGAAAAAACCTTTAAAGGTAAAGAGGCCGTTGTTATTAAAGACATAAGGCAGCATAAACCATGTCAGTGTGTCTGACTAACAGCAGAAGGTGGCTGACAAACCCAGGATGTAGCAAGCATATTCCCTCTCCATGTTATAAGTTCTTTCAATCCCTGAAATGAGACTTGAGTCTATTTTTTTTCTCCTCTAGCTCTAAAGTAAGCGCTTTATCGCTTCACCATCACGTTGCTGCCATACAGTAGTGAAGGAAGGATTAAAGATGAACAATGAATGATTCTGTTTTTTTGGTGGGGGTGGGTGAAGGGTGGGTGTTGAAGGGAAGGGCTTCTTTTTCCTTCTCAAGCAGTCTTAGTGCATGTTGGGATAAGAAATCACTTAATTGACTTCTTCACAGATCATTATTCAAGCAGACATAAAACCTGCCTTGGAGGAGATCATGCATAGGCTTCACTCACATGACCCTTTGCACTGAACTCCAGAGGAGAAACGAGTCCATGCTTCAACAACCAGTTTAAGGTAGGCGCTAACAGGGGCTCTCCTGCACCTCCTTCAAGAGGAACAGCACCCCACTGCTACAAAACATATATCCATATGGATGCTCCATACCAGGACTTGGTTTTGCTGTACAGAAAAGACAGTGCTAATCAAGTTTAATTCCCTGCATCTTAATTCAGCCATTTCTTTAATCCATTTCACATCCCTTCTGCTTCCACGCAGTCCTGTGTTCAAGAGCTGCTCCATGTAGACCTCAGCTCATTTTCAGGGGAATGCTGTCTAGGAAGGAAAGGAGGTTCTGCAGCTACTGTGCAGTCCTGCAAACAGGTATTTATGTGGTTAGCCTGCTGCATGACAGTAGCACATGCAGAACTACAGGGCTATTTTTGCAAGCAGAGTTGAGCACATGATATGAAGATGTGGGCATGATTACACCACAGTGACAAAAGCATTCAGAACTCTATGCCAGATGGTTTCCTGAGCTAGATTTGTTAAGAGTCAGCATGGACAGTTTACCCTGTTCTGCAGGCATGCAGACTAGGTGCAGTCCTATTGACCCCACATTTGTGAACAAGATAAATGAAGACAATTGGACGGACTCAGCACACACAAGCTTTTCAGACTGAACCCCAGCAAGGCACAGGCAGATTTAAAAGTGTTTGTTTAGTGATTCATTACTGGAGCCAACTGCAGACGTTTAACCCCACTTAACGGAGAATGAATGCTCTGTGGGTCTAAGCACACTGGTATCAAGAAGGAAAGGTGGGCTGTAATGCTTTAAGGGTCTTCATTAAGTTATAAAGGGGAAGCCTAGCAAGGCAGAGCAAGCCTTCAAGCCACCAGTGCCTGGGGAACGACTTCACTAGGGAAGTGATGCCAAGCACACTGACCTATATCCCAGTGGAAATTCCAGCTCTTCTGACAAGAGGCTGCTCAGTGCCACTCATGGGGTCAGGCAGCACACAGAGCTGCAGCCAGGGCTGAGGACTAACAAGCAGAGAGACACCAGCTGGCAATGCAGCATATGGTTAAGCCAGGTGTATGGAACGGCTGCCTGGATGGAAAGCTCTGCTGCATGAGCCTGTGCTGACCAAGCCCTCTTCCAGCCTGGAGGGATGCCAAAGGCACAGCGGCACAGAGCTGCTGGATCCCTCTGGGCTCCTGGCCCTGCACAATAGGGCTTTCTCAGCAGGGGACGAACAGAAGCATAAACAAAAAGGTCACTCTGCTGCTTTTCTGCACCTTCTGTTCTCCCTCAAACATATGTGCTAAGGCTGCACGGACTGATGTGCATGTGGGAGAGCTGATGCAGGGTGAGGAGCAGGCAGGCAGCTCTACCAGCCACAGGAGACGGATGGGGGTCCTTCAAACATCAGCTGGTGTTGAGACTGGTGTATACATTCAGCTCCTCTTCTCCCCTTCTGGTGCAAAGGCCAGCGTTGTACCTGGCTGTTACACAAACCATGCAAGAGCCCTCCGTACAGCTCACTAAATGTAGCTGCGAGGAGTCAGCAGTTGTGACATACCCCTTGGTATTTAAAGTATTGCTTCTCACCAGAAAGCCTTGACAGTGTGGCAGAAAATAAATCTCCCAGCTAAGTGGCATTCAACCTCCCCAAAGAGGGACAAGTCCAGCTGCGCTTCTGTCAGCCTTCTTAAGGCAGTGACACCCTCTCTTTAATGTATTCAGTTGCATTATTGCGCGCTCTCTTCTAGGAGCAGGGAATGTAGCACATCCGTTGGCATTTTCCTTGGGCTGTATCTGTGTCTATAAACACCTGCAAACTCATAACATGGTGATTTGCACTGGCCATACTGTGTACGATGTGGTCACATGGAGTCAAAAATCACTCCGATACCCAAAACCAGAGACAGACCCAGACAACACGATCCAATCACATCGAAATCTGCCTTTACTGCACTTTTCATCATTCAAAACACAGAGGCACGCAGGCACACATACTTCAAGATGACAAAACACGATTCCAGCATGACCTCTGCTGACAGCAACCTTTCCAAGTACCTCCAGTTATAAGGCAATTCAACAAGCTCTTCCCTTCATCAAAATTAACTCCATAAAAACCAAACCCACACACTCCAGACTTGTGACTCACCACGGAAGGGAGCTGACATTTTCATTTAGTGTTTGATTCACTAAACCCTTGGGTATTCGAACTGAAATGAAGATGCCGGGATTCCCAGCTTGAACACTGTAGAACATGGGACAGCAGAGTCAAAGAGTTTAGGGCCCTGCTGCCTAGGAACTCATGAAAGGATGAAGTTACACAGGCAGCACATGATGGAGAGGCTGTACACCACCATACCCACACTGCACTTTGCTGATCAATGCTTTGCTTTCAGTGTCACTTCAGAGTAGGCAAGACCCCAGGTTCTTTCCCTTTCATATCTCAGAGGAAATGCAGTTCCCCAACAATACGTATCTATATATCTATACCTATATACCTAGGTTTTTCCTAAACATCCATTGGTTTTCCTTTGATGATTTCTATGTGGGCTGTGTTAAGTCTGGGAAGTTCCTCGTGTCTGTGCCTCAGTCTTCGGGAGGAACTTGGCAAACTGGCCCTACTCCAGCAAACGCAGACACATCTTTAATGTTTAGACATGATGATATTATTCACATGCTTAACTTCCAAGGACATGCCTCTGTGTTGTGCTGGACTGAGGCCAGGGCACTCAACACTTGCCAGACTTGACTCTTTGATCACAATGCACACTTCACTTTCTATCAAAACAGGCTGGTTTCTTTTAATCCAGTGGAGGTTCTGGCATTCTGTTTGCCCACATTTTATATCTGCACCGCTTAAAGTATTTGTGTGTGTTTTACTCTATCATGTATTAAACACTTTCTGTTCCTTTTCCCATAGGAGAATTTAAACACCCATTTTTTCTTATTAATTTGCCTATATGATCTATTAATTCAGGAACAGAAAAATATGAATGGCACCCATAAAAGCTATGTTAATGTAGGATGCCTTTTTCACATCAGCATGGAAACGAGACAATTACTTCTCGTAAGTGACTCCCATAACATGTTTGCTGTACAAATACAACCAAACAGAGCAAGCGAGTCTGAAGTATCTGCACCACTGAATGCAGCAGAGCTGGCAGAGCCTGTGGGGGGAAATAGTGCAAGTGCACCACAGAGGACAGAAACCACAGCATTGGGAATGGAGAGGAAACGACATGGCCAAGCCTTATGGAAAGACATGAAGCACAAAGGTGGCTGGGGGAGCTGGAGATGGGGATAATAACTTCATTATCTTAGAGACAGATATGGATGGGGGGGGGGGAGAAAGAAAAAAGGGAAGGAATTCATGGAGCTGCCTAAATGAGCAGAAGAACCAGAGAGGCTCTTCCACACCATAGGGACAATGTGGGAGAGAACTCCGCTGTGGAAGGGCTAAGGAACAGCCTGGGCATGATTCGGACAGCGTGGGCACCATAAGATTAAAAACCCAGGAAAGGGCCCAGGGGAACAGGCTCAGCTGCAATCCTGTCCACACTGTACACTCGGAAATGCCCTTCAGAGCGGGGAGTGTACAGGTATGCAGGACTACAATACTCTAATATGGAAAAGACTTCGGAGAGATACCAGCAGGACAGTGGGCAGAGCAAGCCAAGGACAGAAAAACCTGCCAAAGTTACCTTCTACCTGTTATCTTACATGGAAAGCTGGTTAAGACTTCTTCAATAAAAACTTCCAGGTTTAGGTTCATATTTCTGAGGTCTGGTGCAGAAATAAGCTCTTACATTCTGACCAGCTGCAGTCTGCAAGGTTCTAGACAGCAGGAGATCACAGGGAAAGGAAACAGGGGCCTGGGTAAATACTCTAGCAAAGGAATAACTAATATGGTCTCTGATACAGAAGGGATGGAGACAAGAGCAAACAAGGGTCTAAAGAACTATAAGGTGTGGGAGATAAAGAGTTGAGGGCCAACTGTAGAACTGCCCTTGCTTTGTCAGCTCTGCTGCATGGCACCTGGCGCAGGGAAACTGTAATTTGGGGAGATGCCAAGTAAAACCTGAACAGCATCATACTGGGATAACGTACTATGAGCAACTGGAGCCAGGAGGTAGTGGAGTCAAAGCATACAGGGAAATAAGGGACCAAAGCAATCAAAAACTAAAGAGAGCTGAGCAGCCTCTCTCTCTCTGGAGGCATCTCCCCGAGACTGAATTGAGAGAAAAGGTGGCCCAAAACCTTATCTCAGTAGTGCACCAGTACCTGTGTCCGGAACATTAAGCTTCCTTCTGTGCTTACATTTGCTGACAATTTTGTAGAAAAAGTTCTTTTTCTTAGACTGGCATGAACCTACAGACAACATTAATAACACTTTCAATTAGCTGTGTTAAAAAGAGTACAACAGTCACATTAAGGATTATACCACCTCCCCTTCCGCTATATAAGATACCACTTCGTGGGGAAGCACAAAACCTCAGCTGTTTCCAGAATAGGCTATGAAGGCTTCCAGCAAGGCTGTACTTCAACCCATGAGCTCCCAGTGCTTTAGTGCACAGAAAGTGTTTCGGAGAATGACGACCTTAGGAAAGCTTAGCCATACACTATAACAAGGGGTTTGAGATACGTACTGGGTTTGGCTGGAATGGAGTAAACTTTCCTCATAGCAGCCTGGATGGTGCTGTGTTTCAGACCAGTTCTGGTAACACACCAGTGTTTCAGTTACTGCTGCACTGTGTTTGCAGAGCATCAAGCATTCCATCCCAGTGACAAGGCTGAGAGTGTGCAAGAGGCTGGGAAGGGACACAGTTGGGATAGCTGACCCACACTGACCAAGAGGTGGTTCATACCATATAATGTCATGCTCAGCAACAGAACTGGGGAGAGTTTATTCCAAAGCAGCCATGGCTGTGCATCAGTTTGTTGGTGGTGAGTGCTGGCTTTTGCATCTCTTGTTTCCCCTGCTCCTCCCTGCACTTATGAAACTCTCTTTACCTTGACCCATGAAGGGCTTTTTTCTTGCTTTGCCCTTCCGATTCTCTTCCCCATCCCACCATGGGAGAGTGAGCAAATGACACGATGGGGACTTACCTCTCAGCCAGGACCAATCCACTGCAGGATGCAAGGGTTACCTAGGCTGTTTTGGTGACTAGAAGTGAGTTTAGACTAAGTGCAGAAGTAAAAGCTCCCAGGACAGGAAGGTGAGGTTATGCCCAGCTCATGGTATCATTCCTACTTTGATAGCAGAGACTTTACTAGTAGTAATCAGAAGCCATCTTATGTGACATCAGACCACAAAGTGTGTCACTAGCAGAGATCATCAAGAAGCTATCATTTGTCTCCCTAATGGGATAAACAGCAATACAACAGCAACACAGACACACATAACAGACCAAAGGTATAACAGATGCATAATCCCTACACTGCAAAGCCATTTTTATGGAGTTACTTTTCAAAAACCACACTTTAAAACCTTATTTCCAAAGACACAGCAGGCAAGCGAGTCTTCAGGCTTGCTCAAATAGACCAGGCCAAAACGGAAACAAGATGCACTGCAGGTGACCAGAGAGGGTGTCCTTCCCATCTGCAGCTGACTTGCACCAGGATCCTACCCACCATAAGCACCAGCCTCCTGCACTCCTCATCCTTAAGAGGAACTGGACACACACACTGTACTACCGAGACACAACTGCAACCATGTAGTAACATGTGATCAAGGTAAGCCTACACCATGCATCTGCAGTTTGCCATCACCGACAACAAACCAAGTCCAAGAGGACACCATCTTAGGCACCATCGGCTTGACTCTGAATAGCTTTACCAGAACTTGCACCAAAAGTATCAGCTCAACAGAAGAGGCTATACTCACTCACACCGATACAAGTGCCATTCTGCACACTTTACAACAGCTTCCCGAGTACAGCAGAGCTGGATAAGCAGTCTAGTGCCAGTGAGATGAAAATGCAAAACAAGGAATGAAACAGCTCAGGCAGGTTGATGGAAATCCTAAGGGAAAAAACGCCTGAGGTTTCCTGAAGACTAAGGTCAAACACTTCGCCAGCAAAAGAGCCAAGCCTTCCCACACACGTGTCTGCTTGTGGACCTGTTGACTAGATGATTCTTATGCTATGTATTTAACTAGCAAACTAGTGATTTTTGCAGGTGCCTGGAATAAGTGACATGTTACATAGCATCACAGAAGTCTCCATTTCTACAGCTTAACCTGCACTCCATAGACCATTTCAATCAGTATCATAGACTGTCAGCCAGTGTGAGCAACTCTAAGCAGAATAACAGATGAAAAACTCACACAGAGACGACAAGCATCATCATAAAGAAGGGAACACGTGTCTTTCATCTCCTGAATACCATCCAAGGCATCTTAGTCATAAGCTTGTATCTGTGACATGCAGAGTCTCCTGCACATCACAGATGTAGTAGGGTCTCCTACTCCAAGGCACACACCAATTACATGCAGAATTTTGTTCCTAAATGGAAAATCCAAGGATAGTGACTTTGGTAGGGCCAAAAGTGAAATTGCCTTCATTTCAATGTCCTTCCCTTTTAGCTGTTAGCCCTGTGAGACAATGCCCATTCACATTTGAACACCCTCTGGCCATGAATGCAGCGGAGAAGATGGGCTAAGAGCTAAATAGGTCACCATGTCATAGTGGGACCTGAGAATGTAACTTCTGACTCCATGAGGAATTTCATCCACGCTCCCTGCCTGAACTACTTCGAATGAACTAGAGCACACGCTCACTGTCCTCTGTGAAAAGCCAGATTACAATCCCTCTCACCCTTACGCATACAAATTGTCTAATAATTACTGAATAGGTGGTTCTTCAAACACGGCCACATCCCATCCTGCCTTTAGATTAATGCCTAAGCCAATGAGCTGCCAAGTACAGGATCTCTGCACAGCATATTCAGGTATAAAGCCCAGTGGTTTTCTTTTAATGAACTGAACTAAACCAGTATGGAGAAGGCAAAACGTAGTCTGGACTGGAGAGGACATGTGCGTGTAAGAAAGGGGGCATTCCTGACATCATGTGCTGCTTTTGGCTGGAACAGAGTCAAAAGCCCTTTTCAGGCTCTCCCTAGCAGGTGCCCCTGGGGCACAGCTTAGGCACACTCACCCACGCAGGAGTTTACAGGGTGGATGGCTGAGCTACACGTGTTAAATGGGGACAGGAGGCGCGTACCCTGAGACCGTGAGCAAATGCCACTGGTCAGCATTCAACCCAGAGAAAATCCGTGCCTGGAACACCTAACCAACCTCAAAGGCTTGGGATTAGGCAGTGGACCTGCATGTGATTTCCTGTTCAAAAGCTGAGAAAAACTTTTAATGTTAGTTCACTTGCTAATGCTATAGAGCCACCCGCAAGCGCGAAGTCCTTTCCTCCCCATCATTCCCTATTGGAAGTATTCTATGGCTCTTCCTTTCCCTAGCACTTCAGCAGTTGCCACAGGATTGAACCACCTGCTAATTCCCGGCTTGTCCACTGTACTCACTGAGGGCGGTAGGGATTTCCTCCTGGGAATAACTTGCTACAGCCAAAGGCAGCTGCTTGGGGAAGTAGCAGGCAAGAAAATGAACCCACCATACCTAATGGAACCATTACTACGTTTCCTCCACATTCCTGGGCACATGCCCCCCCTGCTCTCACAAAGTTCCCTATTTGCAAGGGCCAGATCAAACAAAGAACACTTCAACATGACTGTAAGAAAAGCAGGACAAGCAGACTTGTGCATTTCTGCAGCTTCCAGGAGGAAAAGGTTGTATTTTTAGGTTATGATCTTTGGAACACTGCAGCATGCAATCTCCAGGCATCTGAATGCTTTGAACCAAGCCAAAAAAATCCCCCGAGCTAAAGACCGAGAGGAATGCCATAAAGAAGCATCCGTTTTAAGCTGATGCTTTTCTAGTCCTAGAGGCCACAGACAAAAAAAGAACTCTAGACATTCCCTCTCCCAGATAAAAGCACTCTGCATTCCTCCCATTGCCTGCCCAAAATGAAAGCTTTAGGGAAGTGCATAAGTGAGCATTTCTCCACAGCACAAGGCAGAAATAATGACTATGCCTGTTGCTCATTTTTGCATACAAAACTGCATTAGTGACTCACTGCAGACTGATGACTTGTGTGTGGTGGGATGTTTTGGCACATATGCCATTGGAAAGAAGGGGAAAAAAAGAAACCAGTCACAGCTCCAGCAAATGTCGGAGCAAGCCATCTGCACAAATCCAGGATAGCTGTATTTTGCAGCCATTTTGTGACATTATGATTGTAAATGCACACTCCCAGCTCAAAATGCTTGAGGTAGGATCTGCCAAAGCACTGCGGCTTGCTCAACCCTGCTCCCACTGAAGGAAGACCCCCATTATTTCCAGTGGGAGCAGAATCTGCACAATTCGGAAAGCTCTGGGGAAAAAAACTGTCTCTCATTTAAGAAAGCTCAAGTTTTCCCTTATACATGTGGATCTGAGACAGCTTTCTTGCTATAGGGTTCTTCAGGTGGTTTTACATGAAAAGAACTGGCTGAAGGGAGGACTGGACATAAGTGCAATGGAAGGAGTCAGTGGGCACTGACCCACTCAGTCTCCACTTGGAAGTGGCAAAATTTCACGACAACCTTGGCTGTTGGGGTTAGTTCAGGCCTCCTGTACATACAGGTTAATGGCATGTGACAGAAAATCAACCTGGCACCATTTATTCCCGAATAGATCATATTAAGGCAAACAGCCCTGGTTGAGGGTAGGGGGGGAAATAAAACCCCAACCCAACATTTCTCATTTTTATTGACCTACCATCCTAAGGAAGTTTCAGTGTGCAACTTTCCAACCTGTTTTCCAAACTGTAAATGTACTTCGCCGGGCACGGATGTGTAGACCGCAAAAATTGAGTCTTTGAGAACTGAGAGTGCCTGGGAAGTTTATGATCCTGCATATGCCTGCTCAGAAAAAGCAGGGAATGACTTTAAGGAGTGTTCTACTAAACCTACCCAGTGATTATGACCTGTTGTTTGGAAACATGCAGAGGCCCCAGCCACCAGTAAGCACTATTTGTGATGGATACCTCTTCTAATTACCGTACAGACAGAGACAACCCCAAAGAAGAGCAAAGCAGCAAAAGCAACTCCACATGACACAGTAATGCAGGGCAATGTATTCTCTCCTACATCCATTATGGTTACACCAATAAAACTACACTGACCCTTAACAGTTCATGCTCATCACATTGAAAGAATAAGATTTAATCTATTTTTTAAATCTGATGGTGTAAAACCCCTGAAAATTCAGAAAACCCAGAACCATTCCAAACTCTATCATTTTGCAGAATATCTGCATTTCCTGCAATACTTGCAGAAGCCTCATATGCTTAACACCTTCAGAGGACAGTATTCTCCAACTGTCTTTGGACTTGCCACAGCTCACAAGCAAGCCAAGAGCATGACGAGGTTAAATGGCCTGTCAGTCCACCACAAATTAAACTGAGGACTCAGCTTCATGAACGTTTGGCCCACGTGGAACAGTTTCCCTACTAAGCTAGTAAGCTTGCTTGTATGTAATTTGGTTCCGGTCATTTCAAATCCATAACTTGCGTCCTAATTCGAAGCATCCTAACAGAAGAAACCAAATTAAAATCGACCCATTGCCATGGAATATTTAGTTCTTAGCAACCTTTCTTTTCCAAAAGAAAAACGGTATGCCTAAAATCTGCTCAGCCCCCTCGAGAGCTGAACTTCACTCTTGAGGGAGCTGGAATGACTGACACAAGCGGACAGCTTGCCCAGCTAACCTGAGTGAATTCAGCATCCGTTGAAATTAGGAGCAGGTATCACTGGCTCCATCTGGATTGAGTTCCAGGCTGCCGTGAGATGTTCAGTACGCAAACAGCACGGCACTATCAGATAATTCCTGTCCTGGGGCTGCTTGTTGCAACCCCACAACTCCGCTGGTAAACAGTCACATGAACTTTTCCACCATCTGCTCCAGTGCAAAGTCAGCTGGCTGATTTCGAAGAGCCCTTGTTGTTAGCCAGAGGCAAATGCTACATGGCCTCCTCTGCAGGGCTGTGCCAAAACTACTCATATCAGGCTTGAAGCCTGCCTGCAGTTATGTTTCGGACCTTCCCTTGAGACATGGCCAAATATATTCCAAAGCTTTTTAAGTGATGGCAACAAGGATAAAAAATAAGCTTTTGTGCATAAACTTAGCCAAAAGCAGAACGTGGTTCTGGGATACCTGACTCGAGGTATCATTCTAGTGTACCATTCCCCAAAACAGGGTCTGCAAGACTTTTAGACATACAGACACCTGAACACGTAATTACTGCAGCAAGAGATCCAAAGAGCTGCTACAACTTCAACTGCCAGATCATGGTAGATGAGGAGATCTTGTTCCCAACAGATGTTGCTTAATTAACCATTGTACTGTCCTACTGCGGAGCAATTCATTCATGCTCACTGAAGAAGAATACCTACCATAAAAAAAGGAAAGGCATCTGAAATCAGAACTCTCTTGGTATTAGCACAAGTCTAATTCTGCAAAAGTGCCTGCTCCACATCTAATTATATAAATACAAAAATCAATGCCAAAACTGGCATGCACTAGAAAAGAACAGCTGCTCAGTCCTGCACACTATAATGTGATTATTTGTGAGGTATTCAAAAGGCACAGATCTAATCCAGGGTCACCTGGCTAAAACAGCCACATTAGATGTGAAAACCTGTCCATCAGTGAAACTACCGCAGCAGCAGAAAAGGAAACCAGCTCCACACTGTGAACTGTGTATAACGAGAGTTCTTTTGAGCATCCTTTTGTCTTGTAGAATTACTGGTACATCGTTCCTTCATTTTGTGATGCTTCTGCACCGCATGTATACAGCAGTATCTCTGCCACAGTCTAAAAGTAGTTTTCCCTATGGCATTCTCACTTCTTTACCACCTCTGCATCACAGGGTGTTTGTATATAAAACAGCCAAACGTGTCATGAGTTTCTACGAGAGCCTCAGCAACGGAGCTGGGTATGGAATTGGCTGTCCTGTCCCCTAACTTTCTTTCTGATGTCGGGACACTTTTGCTCCAAACTTAAAAATCTTGATTAAAAAGACAAAAAAAGTATTGAAATGTTTCATTCAGACCCCTCTGGCCTCATGTTTTAATCTGAAGAGCCTAAAATTACAGTGAAATGCAAACTGGCGTAAAACCATGGCTTGAAATTTGTCAAAATGTAACCTCGTGATAATCTGCCTTTTTTTCCCCCATTTTCTCCTGGGAAAACTTGTCAAATTCACTTCCTTCACAAATAGTCACTGTTTCTGATACATCAGTTTGCTGTGTTTTCTGATAAATGCTGTGGAGAATTTTGATACGTTAAATTTTGATAAATTACATTTTTGATAACTTTTTTGATAAATTAGTTTGCTATGAGAACTCTATTTCTCATATAGACATTCCTATGTCTCACATAGACATTCCTATGTCTCACAAAGACATTCCTATGTCTCACATAGCCGTTTCTTGTGCACAGCCTCCAACCAGTTCTACTCCGTATGAAGATCATGACTACAGCCTGAACACTGACCCAGGTGAGAACCACCTAACCGCAGGGCTACCACTTTTCTTCCTCGACTTCATGCTTTTCACACATAACAGTAAAATAAGAATGCATAATTCCTGTGCTTGTCACAGCACTGCCGTTGCTTAGGAATGCATTGCACATGGTACTTTACCTTTGTTGGATTTTGGATGTTCGGAGGAGCCACTTCCAACCTTCCTCTTTTTTCTTGGAACAGATGAATTTTTCCTGTCAAAGGTAATAGGACTGTATTGAGGGAGGCTGTTGAATTTCTTTTCAAATTCTTCTTCCAACTTTGCTAAGCTAAAAAGGGGAAAGAGGTAAGCGCACACACACCGTAAACATCAAACTAGTATATATCATGCCAACTTTGGGATGAGAATGTACACTCTGGTTTCTGCTTGTGTAACTCAGTGCAAACTGATTGCATTAGTTGCATATATTAGAATAAATAAATCAATGTCATACTGGTGACATTTAGCTCTGATTGCTGCACAGACTCATAAAGGAGATTTGTCTGTTCTGCGAGGGGAATGAAGAAAGACAATAAAACCACAATAAATAACCCAACCAATACAGTAACTTCATATAAAAGTCCTTACACGAGAATGAAAGCAACAAATTCAAAGCAGAAGAAAAATGTCAAACTATTCAATCTTCTGGGGATATGCTAAACCCTGGTGCTTTGGGTGGGAATTAGCTTTGTATTTGTTCTGGGGGATTGTACTTTCTCCCCTCACGTTTCATTGTTGCGAGATGAAAAATGCAACCAGTTCCTGCTCTCATGAAACCCAACATTCCTCATACTTCAGCCCCAACTGAATGACTGTAACTAGATCACCTACAACTCCAGAAACCCACAGACAGGGTACTATTGCTCCTAATAGCCAGGCGAAAACAAACCACTCAAACAGGATGGCATGGAATTCCTGGCTGCAATGACTATGCTGGCTTACATAAGCCCTTTATTCCAGCAAATTTTTGCAGCCAGGCAGGAGCATAGGAAGGAACTGTGTTTTAATAAAAGGCAGTGTGCACAGCTAGGCAGATTATAAATAGCACCATCAATGACAGGGGAACGATGACATTTGCTATTAGTCCTTTATTCTGTTTGCTATGGAAAATGTGAACTTGACTGAAGTTGTTGTGACTGTTAGAGGGATGGCCCTTACACACCATACACTTGGAAGTATCACAAGAAAGCCGGCATTTCTCTCGGCTTTCTGAAGGAGCACTTCAACCAAACTGCATTCTGAAAGCTTTGGTAGGCAGTACGAGACTTCATTTTATCTCTGTAGTCATTAGCCCTTTCAGTAAGCCATCATGTACCTTAAAATAGACCCTTGGCTCTTGGCAGACTATGTGCATGATGGGGTTGGTTTGTGGGTTTGGGTGCTTGTTTGTTTGTTTGGGGTTTGCATGGTTTGAAACCACAAAGATACCTGATATGAGTGGTGCTTGGTACTGCTACCTCCCTCTTCCACACGGATGTTCCCTGACAACCACAAAGCAAGCTGATTTTGGGTCCTAACATCCCTCAAGCAATTCCATCCTCTGCCACAGCTCTTCTCCCACAGCCTGCTGCAACCTGCATATGCAGGGCTATTAGGAAGGTCCAACCCTGAAAGCAGAGGAGCTGCCATCCTGGCTAGTACCTTCTAGCTGGTGTGACACGGAGGCAGTGCAGAGTGCTGCTATCACTATCTTAGTATCAATCAGTAAACCAAAATTCACATCATCGTGAATGTTGAGAGCATCTCATGAGCCTGGTCAGACACACGTAGCTGAGCTGAGGTCTTTGTATCACACAGACTAGCCCTGCCAGGAGATACACAAGGGCAGAGCGCTGCTTGACGAAGGAGCGGGCTGTGCATGGACTAAGCACACCCCACAAGGGCCATCGGGGAAGTGCAGGCAACTACTGATGGACAAGGTTAAGAGGACAGGGGGAGAAAGACATTAATTCCAACGGTATGAGACACTCCCCCCCAAAGAAATGAGGCTGAAAGATGATGCTGAAGGGAGAAGAAAGTTAAGAGGAGCAGGTAGAGGTAAAAATGGCTCTTCAGGTAGTCAGATCACATAGTGCAAGGAACAGGGGTAATGGATTCCTACAGCACTTATGCTCCTCCACAAATCGCTGATTCTGCCTTCACAAAGTTCACTAAATAGTGCCGATTCGTTAATCATGACATGACTTAATCAAGAATCGAGACTGTATTTGTATTTTCCCCATTCAGCCAGCATTTGTCAAACAAGCTATTTACCCAATTTTCTGAGCTATTTTCAATAAATCATTTGGAACTACACTGGTTTTTGGCGAGGAATTCAGTTTTCACACCATTCGGTGTGAAGAGTTTTCAATCTTTCCATTTAAACTCAGAAAATGTTCACATAACTTTTATACAATGCACTAAAAACACAAGAAGTGTTCCATCGCTTTTACTTGACTATTCCAAGCAAGTAAGACTTCAGAGGTTTTAACCGATTTAGTATCTTTGCTGTAAATTGAGCTGCAACTAAATTCCACATAAACTAGGTTATAAAAAAGGCCACCACCACGAGCCTGCACAACAGAAACATTACGATTTTAAGCATGAAGTGTGAAAAATCTACTCATTTGTAATTCATTTTCATCCTCTGAATTTAGATAATTGGAAGTCTTCAAGAACTTGCAGTAAGTATGGATGGCTAAGCAGATTTACCAACTACGCCTGTAGTTAAACAAATCCGTAATACTCTGACGAACGCTGTTATTAATGCACTAGAAAAGTAATTCTGTGTAGCCTTGCTAAATTTATATGCATTTGTAATCATGAATTATTCTTCTGATATATTTCATTTCTTCCCTGTGCACATGAAGGGTTTAAATATCTTTTCTTTACAATGGAAAAATGAGAAGCTTATCATAATTATTTGCCAATATTTAAACATTGTTTATTCTTCCTCTATAAGCAATCTCTCCGAGCGGGCAAAGAGATATGTTCTTTCTAGTCTAATTCTGTTTGTGATGACTGAACACCTACACAGAAGCTTAAACACCACTTTTGAAGTGCTCTGAAAATGTAAGTAACCTTCTTCATCGTCTCTTGAGTGGGTAAATATTGCACCTTTGTTTCCCCCACCTTCTTAAAGTGAGCACGTCATTCAAATCTGTTTACAGTAGTGTAAAGCAGGGAAGATCTCAAACGAATTACTTTGATAGATGAATACCAGGTATCTAAAGCATGACTCAGCCCAGGAGGGCTAGTAATTTTCAGGAATTCTGTATCTAATTGTGATTATTTAGGTGTTGGATGCAGTTCACTCAGCTGCAGAGGAGGATTCATTCTTAGGTTACCAGGCTGACCCAACTAGAACTTAGAAGAGCGTTAAATTGCAACTTACCCAAAAACAAACTCTTCCTTTGGCCTAGGCCTTTTCAGCTTTTTGTTCCCACTTGTCCCACTTTGGGAAAAAGCCCAGTTCTCTTCACTCCAGCATCCTTCATGATCTGAGGAGTTGCCTTTTCCTGAGCTTCTTTTCCCTGGGATGAAGGCAGAAAATTGTTTCTCATCTTTAGAAACGTGCCAGAACAAAGTGGCTCAGAAGGAACTTGGGTACCCATTCAGTACTGTAACCTATGGTGCTTGAATGTCTTAAGAGGTTACAAAACATTTATCTATTTACTTCAAACTGGATAATGATGATTGGCAACCATACTCCCTCTCTCCCCCACTCCCCACCCTTTTCCCTACTACCTGTGAAGTCAGGATCTCTTGAGGTATAAAGGAGGAGGAAAAGGTAAGTAGATTTACAGTAATAAACCTCCCTAAATTACGAGCATCTTTTTCTTGTCTGACTGTTCTAATTACACGTCTACTAATTGGGAAAACACATTTCAGGGCATCTCACTGAAAGCTTTCAGAAATCATCTCAGACTCATCCTTCCACAAGCTAAAGGGTTCTTGCTCACCACCTACAGCAAACCAACCGAACCAAAAGCACAACACGTTTGCCTCTTGTGGGACCAAGCATTATGCTCACAAACCACATGAGTTGTTTATATAGGAACAAGCTATTTGTTTGGGGTTGCACACTGCACAGGTCCTGCACAGATCTATCAGCAGGCTGAGAAATCAACCAACAAAGCCTTTGGTCAAAAACCTCCATCACAGATCATGAAAGACAAAAAAGGAGAGGTTAAGAGTTTGGGGGGTAAGCAGAGAAGGCAGGACTCCAGAAGGCCTGCCCTGGACCATGAAGTCCTTCCCCTCCACCTGCCCCCAGCATCCCGGGTGACCTGAAACACCATTCCCATCACACGCTGCTCAAGCTCCAACATAAACACAGACTTTGGCTTTTCCTCCCACTCCAGGCAGGCTGTTGCGGTTCTGCTGTAAATGAAACACTCAAAGCCACCCACCTCTGTCCACGTTAGCACGCAGAGATGTGAGCATGCCCTCTGACACCAGAGTTTTATAAAGAGCACCTTTGCAAGATCTCTCCGATTTCCTGGAGCCACACGTTTCTATCTTTTTAACACAGTCACTGTCCTCAGTTTTGACCTGTTCTGGTAAGCTTTGGGGTACCACCTCCTCTGTCGGGGTCAGTGGTTCCGCTTTAATGTCATCAGAAGCCTCACACGGTTCTTCCTTGCTGGCTGCAATACTAAGGAAATCGGGAGGCTTTGATTCTTTGGTGGTCTCCGGGGGTTTCTCCTTTGACGTTTTCTTGTCTTTCGACTTCACTTTTTTCTTTGGTGATTTTGAATCCAACGTGCTTTCCTTCACATTTGAGGCAGGACGGGGTTTTTTGCGCGGAGTTTCCGCCAGTCTCTCAGCCCCCCAGTCCCCCTTCGCCACGGCTTCAATCGTGTACATGACACTCTCAATGTCCGACTCGGAGGACTGCCTCTTTTTACAGGCTTTCTTGGGGGTGGATTTCTCATTTGTGTGCCGCTCCAACTTACTCTTTTTCTTCTTCTTCTTGATCTTTTCTGGCTTTAGCCCGAGGATACTCATGTCAGCTAGTGAGAGCTCTGGAGAGCAGCACATGTGATCCTTCGTGCTATCGTTCCTCTCAAAAGGACTATTCTCCATTGAGAGACTGGCAAAATCTCTGCACTTTGCAGTTTCTGATTCCTCAGCTTTCGCCTCATCCCGGTTTTGCAGTCTCTTGACCTCCAATGGTTCCGGTTTTCCTTCACAGGAGTCTTTTATCGTTTTCTCCAGTTCTGCTTCCATTTCCTCCGGAACTTCCCCTCTCACATCTTCGGGTGCTTCCACTTTTGTTTTCCCAGGTTCTTTCACTTTCACTCCTTCTGAAGCAAGGCACATCTAGAACGAGTTTAAAAAGTCCCATGAAACAAACACCAGCTGTTAACATTACTTACCTACATTATCAGGAGCATTACACAGGGAATCTCTCTGGCATCTTAGCTCAGGAAAGCAAACTATGCTAAAGGACAGTACTGGAAAACACGCTGAAGCCCTACTGAAACTGATGCAATGATGGCTAAGTGCTAGAATAAGGCTGGTGGGTTCTACTTCCCTAATAGAAAAAGACTCCAACTATCTCAGTGGTGTTTCCATGATCATCCAAGTGCCTTTTATATAACCTTGAGACCCACTGCTAGATAGATTTTCAGAATAGCCTAAATGGAACAATACATTATTTCTCACTATTGCCACAGACAAGCTTCTTGAAATCTCACATTCATACCCCCCTCAGCTCCCAAATGTCACTATACACAATCTTTCCCTCCATTTTCCAAATGGCCCTGAAGGAGAGGGTGAAAGAAGTTAACTGAATCTCAGTAATGAAGATTATTTTCTTTTACTTGACTGTGCAAAACAGTTTGGAAGGTAGTAAAAAAGCCTTCCAAATCTTCTCATGTCACAGACTTTATTTTGCAAGGAACTGCAAAGCAGCAGCTGTTGCCATGGTTATCTCCTCCTGGAGATAACATTAATGGAAACCAAACCCCTCACACTGTCTGAGGAACAGCGATATTAAAATAGGGGCTATAAGAGGCCCTCAAACTGCCATGGTCCTGCAGCTCTGACTTGGGAGATCCCCTTGGTTCTGAATCACCTGCAAGCTGCGCTGACACTGCTAGGCTAGTCCTTCACAGCACAAAGCAGTGCCGCCTTCTTCTCAGTCTCCCTCCCAGCTGAATCCCTACTGCTAATTTGTTTATAGAACAAATGCCAACCAACCAGCCACCTGGAGCAAAACCAGATGCAAGAGGCTTGCTTTGAACCAGACATCAGGAGTGCTCCTACCCCACAGCTCAGCCCATGGGCCATCTGGTCCGTACGGATGTACCTTCCACATCACTGTGGTTACATTCAGGTCGGTTTTAGATGTCTCAAATTGGCAAGGCATTATTTCCTTGCCAACTAAAAATATCTTACACCAATACCCGTATGAGCATAACACAGTACGCTTCTGAAATGCCTGCTGCAAAGGGTAGAAACTCCTTATCTGGTTCAGGCCAAGCTAGGTTGAGCACTGGGAACAGCGGAGAATGGGCAGCACAGTGTCTATTAGGAAGCAGAGGAGATAATGCAGATGAGAACCCCGCAAACTATGCTGAGATGGGTTTCTGGTACTTAAGGTACTTCTGTGACATTTTACTGCCCTGCAATGTAGACACAGGCTGTGATTTTCAAAAGCTAAAGGTAAATCTTGACAATGCAGCTCACTGGATAGTGATAATATTTTGTTAACTCAATACACAACCCCCCCCCAATGGTTTTTGGTTTTTCTTTTATACCTTTGCTTCTGCCTGAGCCAACAGAACAGAGGGCTGTGGATGTGGCTACAGAGAAGTGACTTCTGTTTTGTGAGTTCTTTGCAATTTACAAGCAGCTTAGAAGCAGAGGAAATACATTTCAGTACACAGCCATGGCTTTGAACTGCTCCCAGAAGGAGGATGTGCTGTGAGGATCACAGCAGAGTGTCAACAGAAGTTATTGAGCACTTCAGAAAGCAGTGGGCATGAAAAGCAAAAATCAATGAAGGCAACTAATGACCTTCCACAGGAATTTGCAATGGCAATACCCTCACTGAGGAACAGACTAACCCAGCCCTCTCTCTCAACTCCTTGAGCCCCCCAGCCAAACCAGTCAAAACCCCAAACCCTAAAACAAGGGGTTTAAACAACTTCAATGGTGACTGGAAAGCCCATTTGCTACCAGGGACTGGGACTTCATCTCAGCTGCAGCACGGACTCTCAGAAGCCCTCAAGCTGATGGTTAATCCAGGCAAATCTTCACTTGTGGTACCCAAGCCACAATAATTTATGCTTCTATAAGCAACAGGCTAATTACAAGTGTAGCACTGTTCTGCCTTCCAGGCTCCGGCAATCAACATCATTAACTTCTCCGCCCCACTGCACCTGTGGCAATTAGTCACCAGTGTTTTAATACTACCTCTGCCAGCTGAAATAACGCTGATGCTCCACATTGTTTTGTTAAATCAGAAGGAACCGAACGGGATGTATTTGAAGAAATCTAAAGGGGGAAAAAAAACAGAGGGGGAGAAAAGAAAACCATTATTTTACCAGCACAACTCTTTCGTGTTTACCAGACAACTTCTCAATGGATTATTTCCTCCCTCTTCCCAGAATTCATTCATAAGATTATTACATTGAAAAAGAAGTGAAGACCCGTGCACGCTGTTACAGATGGAACCTGCTCCACCATTGCTCTGGTGGATAAAAGCACCAGACACCAAAGGCTGTTTGCAGGTCTAAGGATCTTCTTGTCACGACTCCCCTTGCAGAGCAGGACGAGCTGAAGCACCTGCTCTCTCACACATGAGCAGATGTCAACAGCTAAATACCAATCTGCACCAGCAGGCACCCCAACTGGTGGTAGTTCTGAAGGCTCAGTCGGACATCTGATGTACAACTGGAGGTCTAGGGACTGGGGAACTACAGTGTTTATAACCTTTTAGCTCCCCCTATCCCCCCAACCGACAGTTTCCATTGCTCTGGACCAACACCGGCCAACAAAGTGGATTTTGCAGAAATCAACCCATCCTTGCCACAGAGAAGGGTTAAGGAAGCTGTCTCCTGGAAGCTGCAGCTCTCCACAGCACCTCCCAAGCTCTGGCTGTTACAGCTCATGCCTCCAAAGCGACCTCCGTGCCTTGTGGGGGTGATGCAGAGCCCCACCACTGCCTCCCTGCACTCCCCTCCCTCCCTCTGCTCTGAAGGATAAAGACAAAGCATGCATTTAGGCACAGCGAGAAACTGAGCAGAGCTGATTAGCAGCAGCCTCCCAGGCGTCAGCCTGCAGAGCGGCTGCTCCAACCGCGTTAGAAACTTCAGCTATCTTCTGCAGAATTCAGTGAATTTCTAACCCACTTCTGCGTTTTATGTCTTCACCATCTGTGAAATGCTGTGAAATATCACAAAGGCAGGCACAGGGAAGCGGGGCTGGAGGGGGAGAAGATAAAACTGGTTAATCCCCATAGCAGAGATGAAGGAGGAGCAGAGCAGTGTGATGTGCTGAAGCAGACAGGCTCCCACGCGCCAAACCCCTGCCATGCCAGCAGCATGGAGACAGCAGTCTGGTCCCCTCCAGTGCACAGCATCTGTGGTTTGGAGCTACAGCGCCATGGCACACGGACTTGCAAGCCTAAGGCACCCTTGAGGTGATAATGAACACAGTTTATTTGGGATGCTCCAAAACAGGTCCCGAACTGCTATCTGAAAACTGCAGCTGAATCTCTCACATTTATCCAACTGCAGTCCAACACTACAGATACCACGTATCTCCAAAACTGGAAAGAAATAACGGTCCCACAGGAGTTAGGAGCAAGCAGGATGTGATTTGCACATGTGCCATGCTTTTCTCAGTTTGAATCAGAGCCTTTAACATTCATTTCGTATATTAAATCAGGTCTGTGGGAACCTGAGCAGCCGCTGAGAGACCACAGAAAGGCGCCCAACATGCAAACATCACGCTGCCAGCTTCGCTTTTCCTGCCAGCTGCAGTACAAACTCTGTGGACAAGCCTCAGTGAACCCTCCAATGAGGGCTTCACATCACAGCTTTCAGTGCTGACTTCCAAAAGTCAAGCTGCACTCAGCAGCAGCCTTAGCCCAGCACAACCCTACTCAAACCCTGCTGCTGTCCTGTAAGAGGACACCTCAAAAACTTCTGGTGTCTCTGACTAAATACCTCCCAGCCTTTTTGCTGTCCCAGGGCTGCAAATAGCCAAATGCCCTTATGGATCACTGATCACAGTTAGGCGTAATCACCCTTGCATAAGCACTGCTGACAACGCAGCACACACAAACTCTACTACTGCGAGGGACTGCCTGCAGGGTAAGGCAGGTTTTCCTCCACTCATGTAAGTTCCTATAAAGTCAGACAGAAGCATTACTATGTATGGAACAAGGCATGAAATACTTTTATTTCAGTGCTTCCAACCTCTGCCTTTTTTTCCCTAAGAGATATTTAACCTCACCAGTAAGAATATGTAGATGGATGAGGGGAAGGGGGGGGAGCAAAACCCCTGTAGGAGTAAGGCGCTAGGATCCTCCCTTATTTACCTGATTACAACATGTATCTTCATCTTTAGTCATCAAGAACAGTGTCTGCACACCAAGCCTCAAAGGTTTTTGAGTGATTAATCCATGTCAAAGAGGAGACCTCGACAGCGTCGTATTTAAGACTCTCAGAGAATTTCTAGGAGTTTTGGGAAACCTGACCTAGTATTCATACTCTTTTGGAGAACAGATACACACATCTTCCCATTGTGACGCTAATGGGTATAACTCTACTCCTGCCAACTGGAAGAGTGCAGACTTCCCACACTGCTTCACCAGCTCAGGACTTGACAACTGGGAAGTTATTTGATGAGATCTAGGTTTTAAATGAACAGAGGAGAAAAATATTTCAGTGGCACACAGGAAAGACAGAAGGGAAGGGAGAAAAACAATGAAAAAACCAAGGAGTTAGTGAAATTGGTTACTTGAAGACTTTTCTGGCAGAAGGTGCTACTTCATGAAAGTGTTTCATGTACCATCCAGGAAACACTTAACAGGCATTTAGGTCAGTGGGATACATGCAAACACAGAACTTCTTCCTTAGATGAGGCTCATGGATTCTCTTCTATGTTTGTACTGTCCACAGCTAATAATCTCTCATGTCATGTGTTTCATGGGACTGAGTGAACACGACATACCTGTTGCCCAAAAGCATGAACAACTGTGGTAGTCAAGGTTAAATAAACTGCTCCTTGAAAGCCTGAACAGTATTTCCTGTTTGGTTGGATATAGAAGAGGACTATTTGTCCTCATGGGCACTTCATTCTTCACTTTCTTTAGTCAGAAAAGAGAAGGAAGACCTTATGTCTGGAGAGCAAATCCAGCCTTCTACACAGATGTTGGTGTGCCAGCACTAGTGCCGAGTAAATTACTATCGCTGCACTTCAGGGCACTGCTTTTACAGTCAGGTTTTTTCTGACCTGCTTCCAAGTGCAGCATGGGTTCACCAACACAAGAATTCATCATTATTGCGCGTATGTGACCTTTTTTGGCACAGTGGTACATCATAGTATTTGGAAGCCTTGAAAAGCCCTAAAATCAGGAGCAAGACCACCGGTGTGTCTGTGTCATCTGCCTCACCATAAAAATCATGCTTATGACCATGGTCTTTCAAAAATTGCCACCTTAGCCTTTCTCTTTATGTTTCATGTGTTTCTTTTGAACTAGATTATTTGATGAGTTTACTTTGCAGTTGCCAAGGAGGTTCATTACACTCCCAGCCCCCACCAAAATCCAGGATAACCACTGTACTGCAAACTATTATAAAATACGGGGACAAATACTTGGATGGTCATTAATATTAATATTTAAGATTAAACCCAATAAATAACCCCAAATCCTTGTATGCTTTGAGACAGTTCAGTGAACTTGCTCAGGACCCCGCCAGAGCAAATATCCTGTACACTGCACTTTGCAGAGAGACCGCCTCAGCTTTTCATCCTTCTGCTGCAATAAATCCTCAGCTTCTAATGAGTTTTTTCAGAGCAATATGAAGGGTAGAAAAGGGACAGAAAAAGACCCGCACACTGCAGTATAACCTGAAAACATCCAGGGATATTTTGCCTCCTGACGCATCGTGTGAGGAAAGAGTAAAGAATTTCATCCTGACAAGCAAACGGTTGCTCCTAACAAAACCAAGGCGAGATCCTTGTAGTACTAACGGGAAGGCAACTTTTCACTTCAGCAAGAAAACTCTCTTCATAGTCAAGAAAATAAACTGCAAGGGACATAAACGTAAGGATTCATTCTGCTGAAGCTGCTGGCCACGCATCAAAAGCAGGAGATGGCCAATCAATCACCTCTCAGGGGGAATACCAATCTCATTCCCTGTCTTACCACCATCTTCTAGTTTTGATTAGAATAATCAGAACCTGCAGTACTACAACCACAAATAACCCCTTTCTATGTAGGGGTTGAACCTGTGGATCATTAGGGGCAAGTTACTGTCTTTTACTACAACGCAGCTCAGCATTTTAGCTACTACATCATTCTAGCTTGTGTAAGAAGCATGTGCCACTGTACCACATTTTCATTCCCTTCCTAAACCAGGTATTTCATTTCAACACAGCTATTTACTGGTTTCAGCATACAGACAAATACCAAACATATCCACCTATTTTACATAGCAGCTTTACCTGGGAAGGTTCCAGCTCTATCTAAGGGAAGGCTGGCTATCAGAAGATACTGACTAGTTCTCACAACTTCAAGGCATTTTAACCAGATGTTTTCAAGGATTCAAACCTTCTGCTCAGTACAGAAATAGAAAGAAAGGGCTGCTTGCAAGCCTGCTCAAAGTGAGTATGTGAGAATGCAGCAGGGACAAAATCATCCCCAGGCATGCATTTTTCTTAAATGATGGTAACCTGTTGGACTTGCAAAGGCAATTCCACCTTGCTGCACCCAAGTTGGGTTTCTTTCATTAAATCACCTAGAGAAAAAACTTCAGACAAGCAGCTGAAAGTGCAGAGTTTGGGGGTTTTGGCTGCATTCTGTTTTTAAGATGGTTAAAAAAGCAACTTATTGCTTTGACTCTCCGGAAGCATTTTCTCTGTTTAATAACGAGAGTTTAGCTAAGTAAATCCAAGAGGTACTCTTGTTTCTTCTCAACAAAGCAGTCATCACCATCTGTTCGCGTTTGCCAAACACACATCCAGTAAGACCAAGAGAGCAAAGGGTCCCATCTGCTCTGCCTCCCTCACATGGCAAGGAGGATGACAGCAACCAGCCCATGTGAGCAGACAGCTTGCAAACAGCCACCACAGTAAGGAACACAGCCCACTGCTCTGAAATCACTGGCCTATATAATGGCTTTCCATAAAGGTGCAAATGAGAAGGACAAAAGTAGGACCAAGTATCTGCAAGAGCAGAATGAGAAAGCCAAAAGTGCAACCTGGCAACACTCTAGACTTAAAAAACCTCTTACAGGGGCATCATGTCATCTCTGAAGACCTCCAGGATGCATGCTTGGACACCCACAGGACCCAATGAAGTCTTACTCCTGGGATTCTCATCATCTGTTGTGGCAAGTCACTGGGCAGGCCTCTTTAGCCATATCCTCAACAGCTTTAATTGATGACTACAGCATTTGGGACAGACAACCACATGAAAGGCTAACTGAGGCTTTGTAGACGAAAAGAATCCCATGCTAACATCTGCATATAACGAGCTGTTTCTGAGTGACAGGGGACTTGTACTGCTGGGGTGAAGGTGTCCATTTTAAATGACAAGTCTACTCAATGGGATTGCTGTCTTCACAAAGAGGCACTCTTACTCACCCTGCTGCAAAGGCGGCGAAGAGAAAGGGAACATATGAAGAACACCCAGCCAGAACCAAAACTGAGCTGGGATGGCTGCCAAAAGCTCCAGGCACATCAGACCACAGCACACTTCACATTTCTTCATAGGTCTACTTGGCTACTGCCTACATAACTACTTTCTCTCCCTCTATTTTTTCTTTTGTAGCACTGTACATGGCTGACAGCAGTCTACTGCAAATTGCTTACCATGATTTAGCTTCCTAAGTGCAGTAATGCATTCATACAGACAGAACCCAGTAAGAAGTGGCACAGTAAGGAAAGGGATTTTTGCCAAACTTGACAAAAGACACCCTGTGTAAATGAAAGCCCTTATATTCGAAAGAGCACAAGCAGCTTTAATAGCAGGGGAAGAAAGCTTAAAGAGCATGCTCCTTTCTTTTCCATGTTTCTGTCCCTTACTTCCAGACATTGAAAACACAACTAAAACCCCACAACCACCCCCCTTAGACTGCACAGGCATTTTAATATCTTTACAAGAAAAAGAGATTAGCCCTGGCTTTAAAACTGTCCTCACCAGTTTCTAATTAACTTTCTAAGCACCTCTTCTACCTAACATTTGATGATTCATACACACACTCCGCCGTGCCAAATGAGCTGGCGCAGTGTAGTGGTATGCAACTCAATGCACTGTCACATCCGTATGACAATTTCTGGGCTGGTCATCTCGTTGTTTGTTCAGTTAGGAGAGGAAATGATTCCAGGTTCTGTGAAATCCTGAAAGTCTATCTCGGTCAGGTTTTACATGACAATTTGAGAATGGTGTGCTAAAGGAAATTGACTGAAATGGATGAAATGGTGTGCTGAAGGAAACTGATACCCCGCTCATCTCTGCAGACGGCAGGTTAATCAAAGCTGCTGTTTAATTAAAATAGAAGATGGTGAAGATTTCTGAATCTAAGTTAGCAGACTCACTCATACAACATTTTGCAATGCAATTCACAAGAAGTGTTCTCCAACTTCTATCTTTCACTTGGTTTAAAAGGCTGGCTTCAATACATGGCTCCATCCTGCCCAATTCCACCGAGTTTCTCAAAAGAACTTCCCAAACTGACTTGTAGCTTTAATAAAAGGGGGCACATAAGAAAACATCTTCATGATAAGAGATACTAACTCTATCGCATCTTTTATAGGGGTGTTTGTAGTCAGGGACTGTATGACACCTGAATTAGTAAATTGGTTTTTCTTAATTGGGCCTCCTAACAAGTACATCAAGGCCCGTCCCAGCCAAGCTGAAAACACACAGTACACAATCAGCTTAACATTTAACAGAATGAAGAGTGTTGCATGCACACAGAATAACAAACAGGGTATCTTTTCATCCCATTCTGCTCCTCCACATCAGCACCAGCTCCAATCCCTTCTTTTCAGACACACCCTGAAGATACCTTTAGCACAACTGATTCTGCAAAGCAGTACCAGACTCCCCCAAATGGGCAAGAAGAGAATATGTGTGGAAAATCAATTCATAGAAGCACATTACACACATGGGTGAATAAACTATTAAAAGCAATCTTTAAGAACTCCAAACCTTCCACACATAGAAGAAGGACAGCTTACATACTGATGGGTAATTTATAGGCTTTATAAGTCATCAGCTAATCACGGTGTTACATATCCGCGTAGCTGTTGTGATAAGCTTCATATGACCTGCAAGTTTGTCTTCCAAAGGATTCCTGCCTCTAGGGCAGTTGCATTTTGCACTGCTGCAGCCTCTTCTATAGGCAGTGCGTAGTGTCATTTCAGCACGGCTTTTAGTTGTTGTTTTCCTAGATGTAAGTAAAAAGCCCATTTGGAAAGTATGTTTGCAGTGGACCTTTGCTAGGGAAGGCCAGGTAATGTTCACAAGCCCAGTATCATTTGTACATGCTACAGCTGGTAGAACTGGTTGGCATCTTCTCCAATCACTGATTAACCCCCACATGATTTTCTTAACACAATGCTATCATGAAGATAACCATCTCTTAACGGGAATCCTTTATAACACAGGGCTCTCAGCCATTCAGCGACAACCCTTATTGATTCCTTGCTTCCTCCCATATTCCCCCCACCCCATATTTCAGCCATTATACCTCAGCAAACTGAAACAATGCAGACTCCTCGGTTTGTTTTACAGCTCCCAGGACTCCGGGCTGTGATGTGCTCGAAGAGATCTGTCAGGAAAACAATTATGTTCATATTACCTAACCTTTCCAGTTTCAATATCAAACTTCAACGTGCTACGTTTCTGACCCACCATACAGAAAGAGTCCTGGTACCTAAAGCCATGCAAATGAATCCCAGCACACTCAGAGAGCAGCATCTGCTTTCCATCACACACATAAATGGGTGATGGGTGAAATGGTGATCTTGACTTATTTTTTCATGAAGAAAATCTTTCATAGGGCAAACAGAACAGGCTAAGGCTTTTCTGAAGGGCTTTTATTTGCCCAGTGGTATGTCAAAATTGGGTTAGCAACAAAACCTTAACACTATATTCTATTTCACAGTTCAGTGAAAGACCTGGGACTGCAGAACGGTGGTGCTGATAGAGCACAAACTGCTGCATAGCATGAAAGGTACGTGTGGACAGGGACACAATGCATGTAGGTACTTTGAGATCTACCCCAGGTACTCAGGTAACTGCATTTTATACTGTTTAACTTGTGTCAATCATTTTGGTTGCAAATGACACCTCCGATTAATGTCAGACCTTGGTACAAGTACCTATTATTTTGCCATTGCCACAGATATATATCATGTACTGGTTAGGTGCAGCCTCACTACAGGTTGCTTAACATCCTGAAAAGTAAGACTAGCTAATACGCGTTTCTAATTACTGATCATCAGTGAGCTATATCTAAACAGCCTGTTTTAGCAGCGCAGATGAGCTTGTTTCCTGGCACCCGTTAAAGCTGTTCTTCAATGGGTAAGGAAAAGCCAGTGGTCACAAGCCTTTAGCAAGACTGTATCTTGTAGCACACAACACAATTCCTGTCTACTAAAACGTGGCTATGGCACGTTCCTGCTTGGGCACTGTAAAACGAACTGAAACAATTTAGTGAGCTGGTATTTATCTTGCTCTTTAAGAGACTTGACAGTGAAATCGATGAAACAGACCGTTATCAAGAGGAACTCTACAAAGTATGACACTGCTCAATATGTTGACAAAATACTACACATTGGATAGAGCTATTTGGTAGATATAGCATAGAAGAAAAGTTTGGGAATTCCAGAACGACAGTTATTTTTGAAGGAGTCGACAACTAAAGCAGCCACAATAGATAAAGAACATAACCTAACATCCAAATATACAGTTTAGAACTTCAGTTAGTAAGGCTCTAGCTCAAAACTAAGTGCAGGAATAACACCACATCTCTAAACTGCTTAAACCATAGCTCCATTATACACTAGGGTTTCCACCATGTTCTTAAATACGCTCTCCTGCACTTCAGGTCTGACCTACATACCTGATTAACTGATCCAGTACCATAATCCCCAAAAGAAGGAACGAACACAAGCATGACTTCTGACTTCTCTTTCAGCTTTCAAAGGCTTCTACAAAGGAATCAGTGGGGAAGACAACCCTTTTAAAAGGAACTCACCTCTGCAAACTGAAACAGTGATGACTTCTGACAGGCTTCTGTAGAATTAGTTGCATCAGACTGGCAAGTACTTGAGGAAACCTGAAAACAAGGAGTGTGCAGAGTAAGACCTCAAAGGTGATGCTTTCAAGCTAAGAACAATGGTGAGCAAACAAAATACCACACAGCAGTAACAAGAAGCAGTGTTTAAGAGATGGACAACCTAATGTTTCACAGTCCTGGATAGGCTGAACTGAGCTTACACGTGAAAACGCAGTTTAGCACCCATTTGAACGCATCTGAAAATCACCTAAGAAGAAAGACCCCCAAAATACCAAGGATATATTTCTTTTCCTAATTCCCAATTTTGCAAAAGAATACTAAACTGATGCTGGGTTACACAGCTACCTGGTACTGGTGATGCCATCACCACTGCTCTGCCCGTAATGCCATTTTGAACAAGAAAATTACTTAGAAGATAAAACAATGCTTTTGAAGACATTGAGAGTTGCTAAGTGACAGAAAGGCTCATCCCCGCTCACCTAACAGCATGAAAGTAAGTAGCTACGGGTACCACAAGCCTAAAATTGTCAAATGATGTTCTTAAACATCCATTTTGAGATGCTTATGTGAAGCTGTGGCATAAAGAGTCATAACTACTGAAATGACAACACAAAGACATGATTGTTCAAACCCAACAGCCTTATTCAAATTAACACAAAGCTCAGCTGTACTATTCTTATTAGCCAGAAATCTGCTACTCAAGCATCATTCTGTAAAGGAACTGCATCAAATAGGATACACTCATTTAATGTCAGATTTGAGTATAAAAGATTTACATGTGTAACTCCTGGAAGCATGAGTTAGCATAAAATAAGGTATGTAACGCGGCTTACAGGAAACAGAAGGAAGAAGAGAGGCTTTGTGGGATTTTAGGAAAAGCAGAAGGATGGCAATTTGTTCCCTAACAATTTGTATTTTTTCCATAAAATTCCTGTTTACTTCCAACATTTTGATGCAAATGTGTTTTTCCTCTTATTTATTACCAAAACAAGCACTTATTAGTGAATGCATGTGTGAGATTTAGCTGGCAACCACCTCTGTTGCTGGTAAGCACAGAGCACCACAGAACAAGCAGGCCTACAGCACATGCAGTTTGTACTGCTGCTCCTGCTGCTGTTTGTCCAAGATGCCATAGTACCAGTGGCATTTTGTTTGAGGAACCTGCTACCCATACTACCCTGAAAAACACTAAATCCAATCCTAGCAGCCCACAGGCCAAGAATGGTGTGTAGTTCCCAAGGGGAACTATGACACGCAACAATTTGCTTACATGCACAGCTGAACTTCTTTCTTCCTGTCATAAAACCAAGCAGTAACAGTGCCTCCTATGAGATATGCTTCTATTACATTTACTAAACACCAAGCAGGATGTATTATCAGGTACCACAGTACCAACCCGAAGGCTTACAAAGAATATATCGTAAATGCCTGTCTTTTTCTTTCTCAGTGATCTGTGCTACTGTTTTCACTGCTGTAACATTTATTACTGCTTTTCACAAGTTTCTTTATGATCTGTGGAAGACGCCTGTGCCTCAGCAGTGGTGTGGACTGTACCAGGGATGCACACCGATCTTGCTGCTGAGTGACCCTTTTTGAAGGTCTGAGTCTCTGCACTGGTGTGAAAGACATGAGGATGTTGCTTGTACACCTGAGGGTTCACTTGGTTGTTTCAGGCCAGTTCACTGGTGTGATTCTCCCAGAAACAGACCAGAAAAGACCGTGGCTTCGCAGCTTCCCTGCTACCTATCCAAGGGCACGTCCACATGAGCGTAACACCCATCTGAACTGACACAGCACAAACCGGCTCCAAGTTAGGAGCCGCTGACCCACGCCGCCCCCAGGAGCACTGTGCTGGAGCAAAGAAGCCTTCCTGAAAGGGGCTGTGATGGCTCAGGCCCTGCAACACAAGTGCTGGGAGGCACTCGCTCCTGGACAGGCACGGTGAGGGAGGATGAACCTTCTTGCTGCCCCCGAGGCCATGTGCTGGGGTCGGGCACAGCTTGTCCACCTCGTGGTACAGGAACCACAAGTTGTGGAAGGTGTGAAGCCAGTTTCTTACAGCTTTGAGTGTCCAGGACAGATTGCTGGTGCCCAGTAACCCAGAGGCTACTTTGTGGTTAGACCAACAATGCTTTTCCTACCCATTTCTGTTACCTTTAGAAAGCTAATGCTGTTGCCTGTACTGACAGAAACACTAATCTGAACTTGTTTCTTCTACTCAGCTGATCCCCATACGCTCCTGACTTGTGGGAGAATTTATTGTCTCCGAGACTTCCAACCTCTGCTAGGCTGAACCCAATCAAAGCATTACAATAATTACAGGAGGGAATGGATGCACACAGGGTGCCATTGTGTACGTCTCATTTCCTGCTGTAATGAAACATCCTCAACATCTCATTTCTTCTCCTCCTTCATCCTCTGAGCGTACCCTCTGCTGCACTCAAGAGACTTTTCACTTCTGATTTACAGGCGATACCACCTTGCACCAGCATCTGCACCAGCGTCGCATGCAAGGTAACCTTTTGTTCTCAAAGAAACCACAAGCACAACACCTCCATAGCCTCCTCTTCCCTGCAGGTTGCTGTTACCTGCTCTAAAACGGATCATGCCAAAGGAAAGTGAAGGACAGCCCTTGGTTCATGTTCTGTACAGAATGATGCGAGGCTTTACTGCAGCCCTGATGTGCCGGACACGGGCAAGAGGGGGGAAACTCGTAGGAAAGCCAGGTTTTGGAGTAGTCTAAATCCTGGGATTTCTGGGCAGTAACCTACAGACAGGCCACTAGGTGCTGCTGTAAGGCAAGCAAAGGGCCCGGCTGGCGAGTAAAGGACAAGGCAAGCAGGCAGGCCAGGAGCCCTCTACACACACAGCTTCAGCCCTTCTGCCCATCAGCCTGCAGTGGGGACTTTGTCTATCATAGGGACAGTACCTGGAACCGACCTGCCGGGTGTTTCCGCTCAGGTGTTCAACAAAATATGCTCATATACACACAACACAGTCTTGTGCAACTGGTGAGAGGACCCAGAAGTTAGGTGGGTCTGGGTCTATGCCTTTAGTTTGCTGCTGGTAAGGTCTGTAGCTTCTCTCGCCTATCTGCTTAGTGACTCCAGCTGCTGCTTGGGAATCAATCGTGTACCAGCACTGTATTCTGGGAGGAGAAAAACTCTTTACTGAATAAAGCTACAGAAATAGGAACATGATGGTGACACACAGAGATGGCGACTGAAGCATCAAGGCAATTCTGTACACATCCCTGCCGTGCCTCTTCCCATCCTCCTGCAGGACCACACCGGCCTGAACTCCTCCTCCCACTGGGTCACTACGTTACAGGACATCTGGGCTTCCAACAACTCAAAGGTTAAACACCTGACTTGAAAAGTCCCAATACATCCATTTAACACACTTCACAGAGAATCAGAGGGTGCCGAATAACAGATCTCTAATTCCCCTCACCTCCCAGTTTCAGAGCAAACTATGCCAGGGCTGCCCTCCTTTCTATTAACAATTTTTGGTATTTAAGACCTATGCTTACAAGGCCACCCAAGTCTGCATAATCATACATATGCACAAGCAGTCAGCCGTATGTTGATAAGTAATCTTGTGTCTGCCAGCCCCCCAGTTTAAGACCCATACATATGCATGTGTATCTTACATGTACAGACACGCGTTAATGATAATGAAGACTGCGGTATCGAGTAAGAGTATTCTTTTTTAAATAGACATGCCAAGGGTTTAGATATATTACATATTTACATGCGTAAAAAACCAATACCTATGTTTTCCACAGTCAAGCAAAATCTGAACCTCCTCACTGACAATACCTCAACAGTCACCTTAGTACACCAACTTACCCCTCATGTTAATACCAAATCCAACAGAACACAACTAACCCAGCTCCACTGAAGAGGAAAGCAGCAGGAAAGCAGCTTACCAATCCTACAGGGAATTCTTGATCTTCTTACTGAGCCTGTCGTAACAGCACCCAGGATGTTCTGCTAACCTCCCAAATGGTGGCCAGAGTGCGAAACTGTATTCAAGCATAAGCATGGAAATCCAACCATAGGTTGTCCCATGGGCATGCAAAGATGAGCATCTTATGTCTCCTCTGTCCACAAGCCCCAGGATGGGGAGTCAGAAGTGCTGTTCTGTTATCCAAGTCTGAACAGGTTTAGGATCTTTACCGCATTTGGGGAACCACAAGCCTAAGAAATATTTGCTACCTATCTAATCAGCACTGAAACAGTGAATCAAAAGGAAACAAAGGGAAATAGAGGACACACCAGGGCTGCCATGCAAAGAAACTGAGGAGCCTTCCCAGCGCACAGAAGCATAGCTGGAGTTAGGAGGCCATCAGGACGACTGAACTTTTTGGGTCCCTTTGAAAGTACCAAGCACACATTGTTCCAGAGGATGTATTTTACACAGGGGACCCAACTAAAATATGGTAACTCATGAGCAAGTGTGAGCCAGTTTCTGGCCCACCATGATTCTAACAACAGCCAACAAAGCCCTCCCAACAGTTTTGTTCAGGCTGTATTTATGACAACCATTTTGCTTTACATTTTGGGGACAGCAGATTACACAGCTTGCCTCTTTGATGTGGAGGACCAGGTTTCAAAAGAAGACTACAGGGCCAAAAAAGCACAGCATGGCATAGCTTATACATAAAGTAAATGTTACATGACAAGCCAGACTGCATGCCTGTATCAGAAAAAAAAGGGGGTTTATGCAGATGCATCAGAAATGTGTTTTTTCCTCAAAAAAGGAAGTTCCAATTAAAAATCCTGGTCATATACTAAACCAATCACAAAACATCAGTTTTTATTTGTCTCTAAATCCATGTGTAAGTTTCATTCCTTCACTGACATCACAAATTGTACTACTTGAAGCACTCTGCATGTAAAAATCAAGCTCAACTCACAAGATCACAGCAAAGACCCTTCTTAATGGAACTGAGTACCTGCGACTACAATACACCTTCCCTCTCATTTAAACAGCAGCATCGTGACAACAGTTTTTAAACTCCAAGTATAAAGATTCACAGTTTGAAAGCCTCAGAACAGTGTCATTTTAGCACAGACCGATCAAACTCTTCTGCCAACCTTACCCTAGTGTTTCTCACTTTTCAGGCTGCAGCACAGTAAGCCAGTGCCCACATCTGCACAAAGGCTTGAACTGCTCAAACTGATGTGCCAAGCACTGAGCAGTTTTGGCTCAGTCCTGGCAGGACAGGAGCAATCCATCTCAAATGCGCTGCTCAGTTTACATTTGGAGGTATCACTTATAGGTAGTTAATTATTGCTTGCCCTCCCAGTAACAACAAAGAAAGGGAACAGAAACCCTCCTCACTTCCACTGCTCTTCTTTCCAGGCTAGAGATTTATGGCAGCGAATACTTCTTTTACCCAACATACAAGCCACCTTTTGAACAATGTTCAAACTCAGCCCAATAGATCATAAATAATAATTAAGTCTAAAAGAAAGACCCCTCTACTGGATATATAGAGGAACACTTTTATTTACTAAGCTCCTTAAAAACGAAATGCTTGTGATGGCAAACAGGGAGTAGACTGCAATACTCTAGCTGCTTGTTAGTACTTGCATGGTTTCAGAATGCAATTACAATGACACTGACCGTACGGAAATTATTAGGTATTTATTTTGCATCAGTGCCAAGGATACAGTTGTGTGAGGCACTGCATGAGCACATGAAATCCTTGCTCAAACAAAATCACTTGTTTGTTAACACAGTCGCTGTATGTCAACCTTTCTACCTGTGACCTGTCTCATGGGGCAGACCTGCCTGGTGTGATCAAATAGTCAGCAAAATTAATACTGAATAGATAAACTGGGCCCAACCTCTACATTCACAGTTGGGATGCAGGACTTGCATCGCAGGGCTCACATTTCAGTCCAACCTGAGGTTAACCTAAGATGAGTCTTAAATTTCATTTCCCACTGGTCAAATACTCTTCTTCAGAGCAATCTAAACCAAGGGCTCGCAGGAGGAAGAGAAGGGAGCTCCTTACCTCTTGTGCAGTCAGGGCATGTTCCCCGGCTAGAAGCAGCATACTCAGACCTCCCATTTGTGTAGGATCTGTTAAAAACAGTAAAACCAAGTCTTCAGTTTATTCATTTGCTTGTTTAAAGAACGTACCATTTGCAGCATTAAACCCCCAGAAGACTACTTGTCACAGACACTCTAAGCAAGCTGCCATAAAAGGCAGTTCAAGAGAATCACAAATAACCATTTCTGTACCCTCTGGGAGAGGCTTTCAAAGCTGTTTGAAGGATTTAATTGGATTTGTGTGCTTAACACCCCATTGCGTGGATTTACAATTTTACTGCCAAAGGTTTTATGTACTACAGAGATGGATATCTTTAAAACAGCAACTGTAATGATCTCATCCATAAATATACACAAGGATGCTCTAATATCGCACGTGCTTATAACTCAATAGATGCTCCTGCCGTGGTTCCCTTCCTCAGCCAGAGAACAAACAAAAGGATGGAACAAAGCGACAGGAGCAAGCTCTGAAGCAAAATTTCTATTTTCATTTAGCTTTAATTTAGAGCTGCATTTAGTGGTGAAGAGTGCCAGCCTGACAGCTCTGAAGCATGAAGCGCTTGATCCTCTGTGCCAGAACAGTGCAGGCCCTGGCCAGGCAAGCTGCCTGCCTACTTGTTGCCCTGCCAGTACAATATATAATTGAGGAAAGTAAAATGGGGATAGAAATGTTCTTTCTCCAAGTATTTGTTGCTGACAGCTTCTTGCCTCCCGCCCTCCTGCACCTCAGGAGCTTGGAAAACAACAACAAGAAGTGAAAGCAACGAACACTGGCACTGCATTACTCACGGAGTGGCTTTTCCACTCAGAACAGCGGTTGCTCTTCCTCATTCTGAAGACTAATTGTCTGAGCTTGGGGGAGTGCCCTGGAAGCAGTGCAGAGTCCCGGTTTTAAAGAGCGTCATGGAGAGAGAGGGAGAGTGCCTGTGGACCAAATGTCTCGCACAACAACCACAATGTGAAAGGCAAGCATTATCCTCGCTGCATTGCTGAGTCACAAACCTCAGTACTGATGCGGTATCAAAGGTAAGGAACTTCCCTCAGGTTTCACCAACTGTGCACTCACGTTTCCCAATTCCCTTTCACGCAACTATACAAAAACTCCCTCCGCAGCAAGAAGTGACACGTGCCCAGGACCGTTTCCTGGAACGGAGGCCAACCAGCACAATTACCCTTGTTCACTGGGTTCCATTTTGCTACACGAAGTTTGGATGCAGAATAGCTGCAACCAAAATGCCCACTGGGAAATCCCCTGGCCCATTCCCACTCAAGTGCAAAGCCGAGGAATCTGTTGCTCTTTTCAGCTGACATGGGCCAAATCTCTACCTGTAAATCTCCAAAGGATTCAGTGCTACAGATGATCAAGATCCAGTTCAGAAGAATACTCACTGGTGCTGTTTAATTCAGTACCACAGACGGTGCCAGAAGCTCTCCTTCAGGCAGCATCTCCCACTGACATTCACGGGGTAACTTTCTACAATACTCTCTTAAGACATCAGTAGATAGAAGCAGAGGAGAGCAATGTGAGTAAACCAGGTTCATCCACTATCTCCAGGACACAAGAGTGGCTCATGCTAAGGAATACAGCCTAAATTGCATCTGGCTTCAACCTCAATGTTCACCTGGAATGAATTTTTAGCTTTACCAGAATAAAGAGGTAGAAGTGTGGGGTTTTTTCGTAGTTTTGTGGGTTTGGTTTTTTAAACTTTGTATTTTAAAGTAAAAAAGGGAAAATAAATTAAGTTTCTACAAAGAGACAAGACACTATCAGAAACACAGGATCTACTAACAAGAAGTGATTGAGGAAACAGAGACAGAAAATGGAAAGGGCCAGCCAAGTACCTAAGTACAATTCTAAGTGATCCAGTCATCACAGCCTTTTTTGCCATCAAAATACTTGATCAGAAACCATTTGGTCTTTCAAGCAAGAGGACATCAGAACATTTAAGAACATGTACCTTGAAAGATGATGCCTGAGCAGGCAGTGAATTCAGAGGAAGGACAGATGGGAAGAGATCTCCGCACCCATCATAACCTTTTGGATTAAACAACTGTTCTCTCTGAATGATGTTTCCCCTCTTCTGCATTTACAGGAGTCACCCTCCTCCCACTTGCTTTCCTAGCCTAAACAAATCAAGACCTCCTGATGTAACCTAGCATGTCCACCTCCCACTATCCCAGCAGTCCCTGTAGCTCTCCACCCCGTCTCCAGCTGTTCCAGGTAGAGTTCAACCACCTCCAATCAGCTGTGCTCTGTTCAATGGCGTTAACCCTTCTCTACAGCTCCTGAAACCACTTTGCCTGACACCCTGCAATGCAGCACTTTCCTATCCCACATCACACTGACGGCTCCCAGCTGCTCTCTTGTGCTTCCCTTTAGTCACCTGTGGGTCTTTTTCCCCTCCTCAGTTTTGGCCAACCGGAGAACACGCAGCTTATGACTGTCAAATTCTTTCTCCTCTTCTAAAGTTTATGTTCTTGGTGGTTTCAGCTTTCTGCCTCTCAAACAAGCAAGGAAGAGCAGCACAAGGAGAGGACTGCTTTCCACCCCCGTCCCCCGAAGGAATCAAATACTTTGTTTATTTAAGTATAAAAATTAAGAGGGAGGGAAAAAACCCCCAACAGCTAAGTCAGAAGTGAAAGTTTAATTCGGTGCTTAAACAGCTTGAGTACTTCTGCTGCAGCTGAAGCAGAGGGCTGGTGCTTGGATGTCTCACCAGGATAAAACCCAAACCAACTTCATCCAGGGGAAGACAAAATGTCCATATGCAAACACTGCCATGTGTTTATGGTGTCTTCACGGCACAACGGTGTTTCTCTCATGGCACTAAAATCTTACTGGTACGATGACTTAAGAATTTTAAGTGCTGTTTTAAAGCGATTTACAGTAAATCAACAGTAGTGAGAGAACAGCACACATACATTTGACATGCAGAATGGCTTCATCACGACTTTACCAATAGCTTTTAATACTGATGAAACTTAAAACTACCTCACTATTTGGGAATGATGTACTTCGTTAGTATTGGTCTGGTTAAGTGCTCGGCAGGCCGACTTGCTCATCACCGCAGTTTTCCAGTCATGGAAAAGAAAGAACTGAGGAAAAGCTAAGCAGGAAGAAGGCCAGCAGGCCCCCGTTTCAGGTAACTTGTACATGAGTGCAGAATTAAGCTTCCTCCTAAAACAGAAACTGCATTTCTATCCGGATATCGCCTACCCTAGGACATGTTTTTTTCCCACCCCTTGCTTCATTAAAAAGCTTTTTGGCTCAGATGGTTGTTTCCTGATGCAGATATATAGAAGTACTGGGAAACTTGCACATCTGTACAGCAAAGCTGCTGCTCACTTAGCTCTGTCGCTGCGAGGGCAGATGCTGCGACGGTCACGTTCACTTGTGAACAGCAACTGCCTCTGCGCTACACCCTATAACAGATCACAGGTGAGCCACGTCAGGAGACAAACACGCTGCATTACAGCCCCCAGGCTGGACGAGCAAGGCCACCACCACTGGGTTTGCAGGTCAGAAGCTCAGTGCTGGTGCTACACCTCAGTTTCTTGACAAAGCAATATGTAAACATGAGAGACTTAAAAGTGGGGTGGTTACTGCTGGAATGCCAAAAATAGAGGAGAGATATGGCCTGTACGAGACTTAGGAAAGGAAGATGTTATTCTGTGTATTACATTTTCCAAACTGAAATGTAATACGTAAAAAGCAATCAAGACAGGATTACCAACTACCAATAAGTAAAACAGATCTCCCGGAGTGATTCTGGAATCCTAGAATCCTAGAAGCTATCTGCCATGAAAATGCAAGACAGACAGTGGCATTTCAAAGGTAAAATTGTTTTGGAGATGGTTCAGATACGTTTTAGTTCATCAGCTAGTATACAGCCTGGATTTTAAAAGAGGTCAGGCCAGATAAAGTCAGAGTTGAACTGAACTACGACAAGAAGTCAAGGAGAGAAGAACCCAATAAAACGTATTTAGCACAAACTGGTATACAGTTGATAAAACAGTAATCCATTTGGCATGGCAGACTTGTCGTGATTTGGATGCCGCTAACATCTCTGTCAGAAGCTGTTGCTATTTTATGAGCTACTGCTACGCTCAAGAAACAGCCACTCTTCATTGGCTTGAGGACTGGAATGAGACCCCTATGAATTACTATAGTCACTACTCAGCCTGTAGTTAAATACATATCCAGAAATTAACAAAAAGCCACACGTAGCACAAAACGGCCTTTTCCATTCAGAAAGGAACGGCTCTACAGATAAACCAGTGGATTAGAGTAGTTCCTAATTAAGTTCTCTGTCCTCTGACAGATGCTGTCTTACGATCTCTCTCTCCTCAGAAAATCTACATTGGGATAGTCTAGCAAGAGCCATGGGGGACAGCAGAGAGGCAGACCACGACCTATTGCTTGTTCTTTATGCTAAGTCAATAAACCTTTAAGAGCATAGAAGTTACTCCTCTGATACGAAAAAGCAGAGCGGGATGATAGGGCTTTTGATTTTTAGAACTGGTCTCCCATATAGCACAACTACGTGGCATGAAAAGCTTTCTTTTCATCACATTTCACAGTTCCTTGATAGCCAGAAGGAATTTCATCACAGCAATTTTTATACCATCACACTAGCAAAAAGGTATACATGCCTTTTGACCCCTTTTTATCCTTTAACCCTTGGTCCATAAAACCATTTTCCACTCTGCAGCTCACAACCTCTCCAAGCAGGAAAGTCCTATCTGCCACACACTTGTCTTACGCTAGGTAGGACAGGACAAAGTTTCAAATACATCAGTACTGGTAAAATCAGGAACCTTAAACCATAAAAAAGAAATAAAGGAAAAATAACTTTCTACCTTGACTGTTAAGTTCTGAAGCTGCCAGTATTTAACAGTGATGTCTTGGTATTTCAAGGTCATGACTGCAACAGTTGTGCTATTTGCGGGTATCAGTGAGAGTTTATCTGCCTTTCACCAGTTCAGGCACTCCACCGACACTTATCAATGGATTTGATTTTAGTTCTTTTAGTGCTTAAAAGGTTAGATTGTGCCCCTCTAAAGTATAATGGGCAGAAGAGCACATTTGAAGTGAAATGAAATTACACTTCTCTTGATTTAAATACAAAAATCTAGCTCCACCGGTACATTCATCCAAAAGAATGTCAATACCTCCAACTCTATAGGTGACCATAAATTAATTACTAAACATAGCACAATGCTCTATGAAAAAGAATGCAAGATAATCAGAATTTTCCTTTTCCACTAGAAAATGAAAATCTTTAACTGCAGCTAAACTGGAATTAAAAGCAAAACAATCAACCAAACCTGGACCCCGAATGGGGTATGGTTTATGGTGCCACGTATCTGGACTCAACTCTTGAAAGTAATCAGGCAGTAAGGAGTATTTTAGCAAGTTGTTATGCAGAGGTTTAACTACAGTCTTGGCAATGTAATCTGGAAAATGAAAGGTGTTTGTCCTACAGTACCACATGCAGTAAAGAAAACTGCAATGCAATTTCAATGCCACAGCTGTGAACACAGTGAGGATGCTACATCTGAGTAACAGAGATGGAAATCTCACCTGCCATCCCAAAGTTAAGCTGTGGCATTTCTTCACTTTTTGTCGTCACTTTCCTTGGGCTTGGTAAGTCTTTTGTAGCATCTGATGCAAAGGCCCATAGCTTTTTCCTGCTTGTTACAGTGGATGTCTGGGTTTTTACAGGTTTGTTTGTCGTGGGGCACCACTTGTACCCTGGGTTTGCCTTCATAAAAGCATCCTTGTACTAGAAAAGAAAAGGAAAATGACCAGTCATGACATTATACTATTCAGAGGACAACAGAGTGCACTGCATGTAAGAGGATTTAATACAGTAAATAACCCTTAAATATTAACAGGTTAATCACATGCTTATAGTCTGACTGCCAACACTATTCAATAAGAAGAAATATTAAGACAGTAGAGCTGTATTTCAAAGTGGGTATTCTCTTTCCTCTCCTGAGGGTTTATCACCCAGAGCAGGCTGAAGTTCTGATCCTGCAACCTGCTCCCTACACCTTGTAGGTGTAGATCCTCGCTAAGGATCTACTTGGATTTTCTACTGGTACAATCTTTGTTCACTTTCCAGCTTGTATGAAATCAAAGCATACATTTAGCAATGAATGCAGCATGATGCTCCTTACTTTGCACTCTAATAGCTCCGTATTTTAGAACGTTAAGTATCTGCTTTCCCAAACCAGGCACCAAAAATAAAACCGCTATCAGCACCATCTCGTTTTCAGTAACTTCCAGTACACCATCCCAGTGTTCCTTCTAGAATGTACCACGCTTCATGGCTGCACAAAATAAACTGGGCCCATCTGAAACTTAGTTTGGCCTTGAGACACAGCATGCCTATCAGTTGTTTGCTGTATCCTGGGTATGTGGCAGCAAAACGAACAAAGCCAGACTACACATGGGGGGGTGGGGGAAAAGGTCTGGATCCTACACATTTTGGGGGGTAGGGAGAAGGATGGGGACCCGTTTTCTTCACAGAATGCAAGGCTGATGTTTTCCAAGTGTCTTGCTGACCAGATAAACCAAGATTTCTGAGTGTTAACCGCACTAAAAAGAGCACATCTCAGTATTTTAAATGTGTTGCTATGCAAGGTGGAGAACAGGCGAAGCAAAGGAACATGCCACGCATTCCAGCTGCAAATGTTTGCCTAACAACTGATAGGGGTGTACAGCACCGGCTGCTGTGGGAGCCTACACAGCACGTACCAGTGCTCACCGCAGTGAGAAGGAACCCGATACCTCCTCCTCTTGCCCTAGGTAGCTCTCAATGGTGTCAAGCAACCACAAGAGCAGCTCTATCCTGACGTACACGGCAGGGCAGCTGCAGGAAGTTTCCTCCATGATTTCACATGTTCCCACCCACCCGGCTGTCATCAGCCCCAGTTACGGCACAGAGGAGCACCTACGTTTCATGCACATGCCTGCACACAAACACATGCAGCGTAGGGGAAAACAAAGTCCCTTGGGTATCAAACACAGACACAGCACTGAAACCCTTGTCCTCTGATAAGAGTCACTGCGGTGTTTTCCCAGATGAATAAGTGCCGTGCTTTGCGGCAGGATCGCCATCGCATGGATATTGTTTACTTTCATTTCCGTCTTCATCTATCAGCTGTCACTTGCTACCTCCAGACTGCAGCGGGGATAAGACCGTTTCAGTTTACAAGCGGCGCAGCACCGCACGAACCCGCTGTGTGAAGTCCTGTATTTATAGAAATGGCTATAAATAATAAAAATCTGCAGGGACTGCTGACCTACATACACGCTGTGCTTTCTGAATAGGGTGTATGCATCAAACATGGAAACTAAGCACCGTGACACCTCTCACCGCACCCCTTTTCCCTTTCCCTCAGTTCGGTTTGGGAGCTCGCTATACCACAAAAATAGCCTGGTGGAGGGAAGGGAAGGGGAGGGGGTAAGGAAAGAAGCAGAAAGGAAATACACAGCAGAGCAGCTTTGCTTTCCATTGTTAAAGCCACAGCCCACTCACAAATCATGTTTCCAGCCTGCAGAGTGAAAAGCACAGAATTGCCAGCAATGAGGTACATAAGCTCTTCATATCAGCACTGCTGCTTTGAGCAACTGAATTATTCTATGGAGCAATTTGACAGGCCAACAGGCTGCCCATCAAATGAGAACCAGAGTGTATGCCATTTGCAAGACAAGGCAGCAGTAAGCTTTTAATCAGTTCCCAACAAGAGCAACTGAAGTGAGCTGCTATAGTAATGGATTTTTTCCCTCTGCAAAGCCAAGAAGTGAGCGCTAGCTGTGCTACGAAGGGGAGGGAGCAAACCAAGGGAGGACAACACAGCATCCACTGCCACTGTTTCAACACTCGAGACACATCAAAGAAGAAAATGTAAAAATCAAGTAATGACCAAGTACTTTCACAAAACGTATGAAGGTCAGAAAGACTTTCCAGATTGACTTTTGTGACTACTAGACCAAGGCCCAAAATGAAGCGATAGATTCCGCTTGCCAGTGCATGAGAAGGTAACTTAAACGAGCTACACAGCAACGAGAAAATGCCAAAGGCAATAGCAAAGCTTACTGTTTTCCTCCATTCAACCAACTGTGCAGTGAACCAACTTAGCACAGCCAGTCTAAGGACATCCCTGAAGTCACTAAAGAAAATAAAGCCCTTAACCTGAAATGCAAAGACACCACCTTGGTTCCCACACGACTGGCAGGGGCAGAGCAGCAGGGTCATGTCCCCAAGTTCCAGGTAAGATAAAAACAGCACCGGATACGTTTGCGGGATGGGTCTGAGGCATCATTTCTGGCTTGCAAAAGCCTAGGGAAAGATGCGGTATGCAGCAGGACCAGTTCAAAGCTGCGGTCTAAAAAGGCACCGTGCTTCAGTGCAGCTCCGAGTTGTTCCTATCACCAGTGAGGTGGGAACAGGAGCCCACAAGTGTACTGCAGCTATACCTCATGGAAGCAGCACCTGCTTAACTTCAAATGTATGCTTAAATCCCACCAACTGGTTATTACATGTCACACGAATCCCAGACACCTAACAGAGAAAAAGAATTCCCCAGAAAATCCTACACTCTCACTAATCCCAATTTCTCACTCCTGAAGGACTCAGGGTTCGCAGTACATGTTGTGGTCCATACATCACCCAGTGAAGCCACCAGACTCCAACCAACAAGCCAGAACATCTGTCCCCTTGTACCCCAAGGCGGGTGCCAAAGCAAGGATACCAAGCTCCCAGTCCAGCTGACTGTACCTGTGAAACCACTGGCCAAGCACTGTGGGGAAGAAGTGCTCAGCTCTGCCACCGAACAGCAGCATCCGTGGTTTATCAGGCTGCTCCCAACAGGAAACAATCCCAACTGCCTGGGTCTTGGCGATGCAAAGCCGTATTTCAAAATGAAGTGTTTTCTAGCAAGGAAACAGGGCTTGAACAATAATAATCTCACTGGATATTTTCCAAGGCAGCTGGATATTCCCAGTAACCCCTGTAGGAGTTAACAGAAGAACACTACCCCTATTATTGTAGCAACTAAAAATGCTGGAGCATATTAGTAAGTGGCCAGAATTCATTTTCCTCTCGGTGAAGGGAAATGCAAACAAATGGCAGGAATACTTGCGGTTTCACTTGGAGTGTTTACCAGCTACTGGCCTTATATCCTAGATAATGAAACTTTCCAAGTTAAGTTGATCTAGGAAGTCTGCAGGATACAAATAGAAAGCCTGCTCCTAAAGCAAACACCCGCAGAAGCTGATCCTGAGCTCTGGAGGTGCAGCATCAGGTCTCCAGGGCAAGTGTTGCTATGAGAGAGCATAAGCCACAAGACTGAACATAGAAGGAGCATGGGGCCAGGTTTTTCAGGTAATCAGAGCACCCCAAGGCACACATAGGTACTATAGACCTGATTATCCTCTCAGTGGGCATCAGGGCATAGATGTCCAAACCACTAGGAAACTTCTCATAATTCCACTTGGAAAACAGTTTGGGTGCCTCACAATCTTCCAAAAGCCTGGAACTTGCATACAGCTAGACATATGTAAGTAAATACACAAATGCTTTGGTTTGCACACTGCTGAGACAGTCACTGCTGGTACTAAGCAGGTTAAGAAACTTGAAAGCTTCTTGCTAGATGCTTGATCTAAACTGGTTTTGTAAGCTGTGGGGCTTCAAGTAGTAAAAGCATTTTCTAGTAGCAGCCTTCCAGTATCTGAAGGGGGCCTATAAGGATGCTGGGGAGGGACTCTTCATTAGGGACTGTAGTGGTAGGACAAGAGGTAACGGGTTAAAACTTAAGCAGGGGAAGTTTAGATTGGATATAAGGAGGAAATTCTTTACTGTGAGGGTGGTGAGCCACTGGAATGGGTTGCCCAGGGAAGATGTGAATGCTCCATCCCTGGCAGTGTTCAAGGCCAGGATGGACATGGTTTAGGTGAAGTGTCCCTGCTTATGGCAGGAGGATTGGAGCTAGATGATCTTAAGGTCCTTTCCAACCCGAACTATTCTATGATCCTATGGTTCTTGAGAGTATAAAACAAGCAGAGGTTGTAGCCACTGTAGTAGGGACCACTTCTGTCAGGGCCATTCGTACCTCTGAGGAGCAGTTCAGATGCTCAGGATACACCTTGTGGGGGTAGCATATATGACACAGGGTCCTTTGGGAGATATGTGCCCTGACAGAGCAGTGGCTAGAGGCTACACAGTGAAAACTGGAAGGCAAAGGGCACACAACTGCTACATGTAAGTAACAGAAGCTCACCCACTGTATTTTAAACATCATCGAGGTTATACATATAGGTACTCAAACAGAACATTATTGGTACAATGGGAACTTCATATCCTTCCAAAAGCATTCACCTTCCTGACTTTTAAATGAGCTCTCCTCAGGAAAAATACCAATAAATGGCTTGCACTAGCACAGATATTAACATCTTTTTGACAGTCTCAGCAGTAAGCCTAACCACAAAAGTGAGTGTTGAAACAAAACAACCAATACACACACACAGAATAGGCTTGTTAGTAAAGAGGGCCCAAATATATGCAATAGCACATTATAGCTGCTAATTATTGTTGTAACATAAAACTGTTCAAAGAACAAAAATGATACGCTCTCTCCTACACATTCTTGGAACTAGTTGTAATGATGTAAACTACTCAGATTTATTGTTTCACTTTGACGTTGAATATGCAATTTGTTCTTCATGCCAAGAGAAATAAATAAATCACTACAGGAACAATGATTTCTACAACAATATGATTAATAGCTTCAGATCTGTCATTTCACACGGAAGTTCTGCAATTATTTTTCTCCTTAATGAATAAGTTTCCTTCAGCAAGACAAAAGGTTAAGGAAAGCAGCAGTCCCATCAGTTTTCTTTCTTCCAAAAATCATTTCTCCGTTTTCATCTTTCCTTCCTCTGTATCTGTACTGCATCTCCCATTGCCCTTTTCCCACACATTTCAAGCAGCATTGCTAATTCATAAGTGGGAATGCAGAACAAATCAAGAACAGCTGGACAAAGCTGAGACTCAAGTGTTTTGACACTGTGTCACAGGCAGCGAATTACAAACCCTCCTTCAAAAAGAACCTGCCACGCAGAACTCGGTGGTTACTCACAATCTGCATCACATAGGTAATTAATTACAGGGATCTGTTTTGGGGTGATGTTATCAACCTAAGAAACTGTTATCAACCAAAGTGTTTCTCTCACTCTGCTAATGATATCTGCAGCCTTCTTGGGGTCAGCTCACCCAGGCAAGCTATTTCTTAAGAAGTCTCATTTAAATTTCAAACTGACATAAAGATACTTTATGAAATTTGTGGGAAAATCTCTTTTTTTTTTTGCTCCCACTTAAGGGACCCTGGTTATGCTCTGCTCTCTGATTCGGGTATTGGACTTTGCCTCGTCAAAGGTTCTCTTATCAGAAACTGGTTAACAATGCATAGGGAGAGACTACTGAAACTTCATAAAACACTAATCATTTTTTAATTGTTCAGCATCAAAGGTACAAAGGTCAATATCTGTTGACTACGCTTTTGATTTGGTCCACCTGTATTATAATGGCAACCTGTATTATCAAGCTATATATATATATAGCTTGAGCCAAGTATTACTAGTCAGCTAACACTGAACTGTATGTTGTTTTCAACAGCCACTATACATGTGTTAATGCTTGTACCACAGGAATTGTCAGATGATAGCAGTCACAAAGTGAATATATGCCAGTATTTTTACCTTATTTGTACCAATGACTACTAGAGCTAGGTTAGTTTGCACACACAGACCACCTTCCTTTCATTCTGGTCCAAAGGACCAAGTGAATCAAAGCAAGAACAGCAGCTTCTTGGGGCACCATAATTCCACTGGGGAAGCTGAGGAACTCAAGGAAGAGAAAGACTCCACAGAAAACACTTAATACATAGAGAAACAGAAGACAAATATGTAATGAACTCCCGCTGCACCCACTATTCGCGCGGAACGTACCTCCTTGGCCATGTCAGTGTATTTCTGCTTTTCTTTTGGATCTAGAACAGCCCACCAATCGGCCAGGATCTTGGTTGCGCCACGATTATCGAGGCGAGGGTGTTCTTTGCGCACGAGGGAGCGATGGCGCTTGCAGAACAAGAGAAATGCATTCATTGGTCGGCGAGCTCGCTGCTCCGAGGACTCGTCATCTTCGGTTTCATCAGCATCCTGCTCTAAACTGTCAGCGCCAAGGAGTGGCACCTAGCAGACCCGAAAGAGAACAGGAGTAAATCCAGCTATCCACACTTCTCATGGAGACAGAGTCTGTGTGTGAACAAGGGAGATGCACGCGGATGCACACAGCTGGCTCCAAAGGCCAGCCATTCTGTCCGGAAGACCCAGAGTTCTACATTGGATCTTCTCACCTGACAGCCCAAGGTTTATTCATGTTCTTTGCAAGATTTAAACTCTTGACTTGCAAGTGAAGCAGATTTCTAAGCTGAGGACCATTCTCTGCTAACAGCCCTAAAGGGCTGGAGGGAGGAGATCCTTCCTACAACCTAGAAATCATCTCAGTGGGATGAGGCGAGAAGTGCTACCTTGGACCTCAATCGTGTTTGCAACTACAGAGTGCGTAGGAAGGAAAACGCACAGGTAACAGTTGTTTTCCCACCTCCTGCCATTCAAACCTCAGGCTGTGAGCAGTGCTGCAGTGCAGACACTGCCCAACTGCCCAGTCAGAGGGTAAATCTCTTAGCAGAGTATACTTGCAAAGCACATTCTCTCCGCTTATAGGACAGCATATCACTCCTACAAGGGATGCACCGCAGACATCTAGTTCTGACTGAATGTAACGAATTACTGTATGAAACAGAAAACCATCTCCTACCCGAGTGCAACACTATTTTATACCACACTGCGAAAGTGACCTGTAGATCAACAGAAAGAACTGTCAGAGGATCAGGCTCCTCCTTATCCTCATCAAGGTCACTCTTCCTTATCAGTATTCGGCTCAAGGCAGTCTCCTCAGCACTGACCTCTCCGTTCCTGCCTTAGGAAAGCGTCGAGATGCAGATATGAACGTTACCCACATGATGTAAACATGGTGTCTCCATAACCCATTTTGACTTCTTGTTATAGAGGATGAATTAACTACATCTGTGAGCTGCCACACTGTGGGATCCTTACGGAAAAAGGGTAAGGCCAGCATCACTGAACAGGATCAAAATATCAAGTGTGAAACCAGAGTCAGATTATCCCCCCTGTGCTCTCGATACTTTGGAGGGTAAGTTGAATTTCACATGGAAAGCCAGTAAATATTGTTGATGGCCTTTTCCTTCTTTTTCCCTTTTAATTTTTGTCTCTTTTCAATATTAAAAAAACAAAGGTAACTATAGCTTGGTCCCCAGAGCCACTACAAGCAGGTATCAAGAACAGGGTAACTTCACATCTAAAATGAACCATTGTAAAAACATGTACCAAAACCCCACCTTGAGCAAGATCAAGATACCCAGCTAAAACTCCACTGTCTACATCTAAAGAGTCTTGTGCAAGATTCTGAATTCATGCTTTTGTGTTATTTACTACTTGCTTATTCATAAAAAAGAACAGCAAGAAGCAAACAAAATGAAAGCACAGCCAGTGACAACGTGACCCACCATTAACCTTTCATGGGCAAAGCATCCAAGGAAGTCTACCTTATCAATATCTTCGTCCTCTTCCTCTTCTTCCTCCTCTTCAGAGAAGTCAAGGAGTTTTTTGGCAAGCAGGGGATGCCACTGAAGACACTTTCTTTTTGGTCGCTTCCCAGTTCCTTCCCCTTCTGTCGAATGATCCTTATTCCTACTACTGCCTTTCATTACTGTGACCTGTCGTGCAAAAACAGTCATACGGTCACAAAAAATGCTCGGGCAAAAAAGACCATCATATGGACACTTAAATGAACCAGTGACAAGTACATGAGGCATTACTGCAGGACTCTCAGATGAGATACCAGATATTTATTCCAATTATCAACAACAGTGTGGATGCACCTTTTCCAGCCTTACCATTTTCACCTAGTGCCTCAGTTAACTAGCAGCGTACAGTTAAAGAGCCTGAAGCAAAGACACTATCCATTCCAGTTCACAAATGGGCTCTTGTCTAAAGGATAGGAGAAAAGCCCTCATGCTTCACTAGTCAACTGAGTAAGAAACTCCACAGCTCTTCCACGCCTATGTCCACTGTAGTTTTTCATGTTTTACAACTGAAAACACCAGGATTATCTCTCTTTTTTAGCAGTAGAACATATTGCCAGCCACTCATCTGGTAATCACTCACTTATATATAGCAATGCCAATGTAGAACCCCATGACGCTACGAGCTAGGGTTTCCCAAGTGCCATTAAAAGGTGCAGTAGGGACATCTAACTCCCTGCCCGAGAGAACTGAAGTTTAATACATGAATTTGGAGCAACAACCAGAAGTAGTCACCCTGACACTTACGAAGTCCTCGTCAACAAGAGCCCTTGCACAGCAAACAAAAGCATCCACTGAATCAGGTGCATCAGAAGGTAAACTGTATTACGCACCTATCTTTGTGCGTGTCCTTACCTAAAGAAGTATGTCACAGTTACCTCTCAGCAAAAATACACGCTCACCACACATTAACTACCAGTTTAAGGGATGGCTTTAAGGGATCTGCTTCCCAAGTAAGGGGCAAACAAATTAAGAAGTAAATAAAACCAGTACATCTCATCTGAGTACTGAAACCCACAGCAAGCAAGCACTGCTGGCACACAGAGTCTGGTCCCTCATAGCCTTCTGTTTGCACTGTGTAACATCCATGATAATCCTCACAGGAGCATGGCTGGCTTTCCCAAAAACACCACAAACAGCAAAACAAACTGAACCTGGAGAGTGGTCAGCCAGCTAGATCCTTATAAAGCTGACTGAACTGATGAAGTCTCACAGGGGCTTCTCGCCAGGAGGATAAAGAAGCTGGGCTAACTGCTGGTCCCATAGGCAAAGCATCTCTGATGCTGACTCTGAGAAGGGCACGAAAAGAGGTTGAGCCTTGCAGGTGCAAGGCCACACTGCATTTCGGGATGCTGCTGTCTGGAAGATGTCCATTAGAGCACTAATACTTCAGCCTACAGCAGCAGAAGGGAAAGCTGCGACACTGGCACTGCACCAGTTGCCTGAGCCCTGGTGCCACAGCCAGGGTGAATGCCTCACCAGAACCACCCTCGCACAGCCTATACAGCCCTGGCCATGCTCCTACGTATCCCCCCCATTTCAGTGATCACTAATTCTGATCTCTTCCACGTGTGTTTCTTGTTGGTTCACCCACTGGCATCCTGACAACATGCCCTTGTTTGCAGCAGAAATGGGTGTAAGCAGCCGCTTCCCCTGCAGACCCCAACAGCACAGAAAGCTGAAGGACCCTCAGACATTGCTTGCTGGAGGGAACAACTTAACCTGGGAGAAAGCAGGTTCACAAATTCTAGCCTATAGACAAACCCAGCCATTTCCTCACTGTGTATTGGATTTCGTTAGTTCCCACTCATCAGCAGTACCCGGCTCCCATCAGCTAAGGATACCCTATAACTTCGTAGCTTCTCGCCTTTAAGCTCCACACTTTGCTGTCCCCATCCCACCACTTCTACCTGGAAGCGGTTAAACTCCGGTTTCATGGCACCTGCTCTTCTGCTCGTTTTCTGTAACCAACTCCTATCTTTTCACCAAATATTACACAGCACATAATCATGCACCATTCCACCTAAATCTTAATCTGTGATTGCCAAAACGGATCCAAATACACAAAAACCTTTGGCTTGAAAAGAACATTAAAGTGTGGAAAACCAAGCCGCAACCCAGCATCACAAAATGCACGTTTGAGATTGTTTCTATCCCACCGTGACCCTTGCCATGTACCACACTGCACTGCGCTCCCCATGTGTCTCTCCCTGTAAAGTGCTGACCCATCATTTGCTTTTGTTTGGGGTATTTGTGGACACAAATCAACAAGTAGCTGAGTTACTATTTGAGTAGGAACTGAGTAGCAGAGATTTGTTAAGTCTCACAGTTTTGTTACATCACCATTGTCAATAAGGTACGTGGCCTATTCCTGAGCAGGATAAATGCACAACAGGGACACAGCTACTCCAGGCATTAGCACTGACTAACCTAGGCAAGCTAAGCATACGGTTTCTGCCCACGGTCAGACCTAAGTAAGATGAATATTACTGGTAGCCTTCTATCTTGTTATTGTGCAACTTATGTTTGCAGAGTGCTCCATGATCCTCCTTTGCAAAGCACAGCTGAAGTCTCAGTGCTATTTCAACAACAGCACTGCCTTTAGCTGGCACCTCTCTGCCTGCTGCCCTTTGAAAGATGAGCAAGAAAAACTTCACAGGACTTAAGTGATCTCATGAACTATTCCACATGTCCTCCATCACTCCTGAGGCCCTGCCTATGCTCTAAGCTGAGCTTGGCAAGGCAGCAGAGACCCCAAGCACCAGTCACCTTTCAAACCCCAAAGGGGCTCTCAGCACATTAGGTCACTTTACTATGACCCAGCTGACAAACAGTTTTTGTTTTCCATACATAAGGCTAGGTATTGAGCACCCAGTTACCCTTCAAATACATTAAAACTAAATTAATCAAAGCACATTAGTGCTGAAACAGAAACGCAGGCTCAGCTTCAGGAATTCAAGTGATGCTCATTAGGTTGTTTGGTTGAACATTTTAGCTTAGTCGTCACCCTGAAGCAACAGTTCGACTATAGAGAGGCTTTTAACAAGATAGGTTGCTACCCTATCAGCTGAACAAGGATTTAGGAGACCCAAGACACAGAGTAAGCCAGATCCTGGCTGTTGTACAGGCACCATTTACTAGAGAAAGGCACAGTTACGCTTTGCTTCCACTTCAGAACGAATCTTTGTAATGGTCAACAACAAAAATCCTCACAATTTAACCCCACTGATGTGAGAACTGAGGCCACAGACTGACTTCAAACTTCACTGCCGTGGTTTAACCCCAGCTGGCAGCTAAGTACCGCTCTACCCAAGCTCAAACCAGGACATTCACTTTTACAGCACGGTCTGGAAGCCCTCTACCCCTTAGGTATGCCAAACTATGTACTCCATCCTCTGTGCCCTCTCTTTCCTATAAAACAGAGTCATTCATAACATGAACAGCCCCTATTCTCCAGTATTTCTGTGCTTCCAAACCGTTTCCTCCAATTTTTACTTATTCCAGAGACTTTCTTTGGTGTTTTCTCTTTTGCTGATGCCTCTCTCAGCCAAATACAGGATTGTCAATGAAGAATAGTCTATTTCTCTATTGCATTTCATGGGACTTTTCCTCTTATAAAATACATGCTGACACAGCGTGATGAACTTGTTTTCCTCTGCATTGCTTCATCTTCCATACCACTGCCCCCACTCTTCATGGGTGTTTCTGTTAGAACTGTTGCTATAGAATCATAGAATAGTTCGGGTTGGAAAGGACCTCAAGATCATCCAGTTCCAACCCCCCTGCCATGGGCAGGGACACCTCACACTAAACCATGTCACACAAGGCTTCATCCAACCTGGCCTTGAACACTGCCAGGGATGGAGCACTCACAACCTCCCTGGGCAACCCATTCCAGTGTCTCACCACCCTAACAGGAAAGAATTTCCTCCTTAGATCCAATCTAAACTTCCCCTGTTTCAGTTTGAACCCGTTACCCCTTGTCCTGCCACTACAGTCCCTGATGAAGAGTCCCTGCCCAGCATCCCTATATTTTTATATACAATCATATAATTAATTATGAAAGGAGATGTCCCACAAAAAAAATCCCCAGAACAAATCCAGTCAAATACAAGCTACAGCTAAAATGGGCACTTTCATTCTATTTTCTGGGTTTTTTTCTGTCTGGAAGATTTTGGCAGGACATAACATAACTACTTAGACAACACACTCCATGGGCAAGCGAACGCACGTATGATTAAATGACAGCGCAGGTTTTACTGGCATTATTCCCTTTCCGAATGGCAAAACATCAATGGAATCCATTCAGTGGACTCTTCAGATTCTATTTATTTCTCTTTTTTTTTCCCCCCTCAACACATCATCAATAGCGCGTTAGTTGCTTGTTTTGTACGGGAGACCGGACGCTGGCAGGCAGAAGCAAGCAAAACCACCAGCTCCTTCTCTGTCTCGCTCAGGGATCCCTGGGTGCTGGCAAGCATCCCACCAGCAAGCTTTTGAATAGAGACTTGGACGTGGACCCTACAAGAACTGAAGCATGTATTTAAGCTCGGCAATTAAACAGTTCTATAGAAAGTCACAGAACAAATCCTGGAGGTTTTGCAGGATTTGGGGCTTAAAAGCATAGAAGACACAGAGCACCCAAAGTGCAAAGTTTGCAGTGAATGGAGTTTATGAACCATATCACAAAGTACATACTTTTTTCCTACAGTGCCAGTAAAAATGTCAGGTGTCTTTTAAGGCAGATGTAATGGCTTTTAGAAGTTAGCAAGAGGAAAAAAGAAAGCAAAAGACATCTAACAAGATTTTACAAGGTATTTCTCAGCTTAAAGATGAGAAAAAAGTGACAGACACTAGGGAGAAAGTAGGAATATTCCAACAAGACAAGACAAAAGTATGGACAGCTTCGCTTAAAATAAGCTACACATGCTTTATAACATCACCAGAGGATACCTGTCAAGGCTGACATTCATGTTCTACTGATAGCAAGAGATACCTTCAGGGTGATGTTCTACACCTCCTTTTAGTGCAGATACAGATCAAATGATACAGCTACTACACCAGGGAGGAAAAAAGTAACTTTTTTTCCCTTTTCTTTTTGGTGTGCTGCCCGTGTTATTTCCTTTCTGGTTCTGGAAATATTAGTCAAAGTATCACAGTTTTCTGGGCTGTCTTATAAATATATATACCTAATAGGGTTTCAGAGAGAAGTAAAATTAAGACTGCTTAAGAGATGGATGGCAGTGGGGGAGCAGGGGAGAAGAATGAATGTTTAGGTTTTTACTGCAAACGTTTCTATTTCAGTCCCACAACTGTATGCAAGTGCTCGCTAACAACAAGTGTTATTACCCGATACAGAGAGCTGCCCAACTTCCACAGTCCTAATTCTGGGTCTATCTCACCCCACGGTTGATTTGTCACTGACGATGCCGCTAGCGCTTGTGCTGAACAAGCCGCGGTCACACCAGGCATGCCCCAAACTACATCCACAAACACCCAAATCCTCATGAAGGTCTTAAAAAGTAACCCAGGCGCATGTTCTAATAAAGACTGGGAAGAAATCCCAGGGCTGCAAAAGCCGAAGCCCAGAGATGTGAGTTGCGACTGTGGCGCGCTCCCTGTTGGAAGGTTCTCTATGGAAGAGCCTCTGAACGTCAGCAACACTCATTTCCATGAGGACAGTGGAAACGATTTCTGTTTTCCTGTTACCTCAAAGGCACATTCCCTGGAATCCAGCTGGGCCCTCAGCTGAATCCATGAAAATTGCAGGTACAAAGGAGCAAAGTGAAAGTTTCACGTGGATTTCCCACACTGTCTGCTCTGTTTTACACTATCTAAATTCTCTATTACTTTACAAAAACAAATGCCAGAAAGAGAAAAGAGGATCCGACTACGACACTAATGGCTTGGTGTTTCGGGGGCTACCAACTCAGTGACCTGTGCTGACAACGAAGACGCAGGAGACTGGGACATAAGTTCATCTTCTCACAAGTCTGTCAGTAAAATACACTGCATGAATACAGAAAGCTTTTTAAACCATAGATTTCCTTTTAGCTCTGGAATAACTGAAGCAGAATATTCCTATAATGAAGGACAAACACTAGCTGGCACTAATTACTGACCAGTCAGGGAGTATATTCTTTATTGTTTCACAGTGGAAAGCCATTAATGAGCTTTCTAATTTTCAGAGATGGGATGGTTTAATGGGGGACATGCTGAGACTCCATGGAGTCCTGTTTGCTAGCAGAGGTTTGGGATAGACTGTCACCACATGAAACACTTAGCAACACTGCAACAAGTCTTACTTATTTGTTAATGACATCCTCCTCCATCTTCGTAAGTGATTTTAAACTACTCGTCGTTCTCTTAAACTCAGATCCGAGTTGCTTGATGGTTTTGTTCTCTAATACCTAAAATTAAACCCTAAGATCATCACAAGAATGTCAACAGCACTCTTTTAAGTGAATTTTTCATGCTTACCAGAGAGGAATAAAAGCAACATGTAATAAGTCAATCAGTTTTAAACTTCAGCTCTACTCTTCCTCTGCTCATTCACATGCACAAGAAAAAAGATGTTCTTTGGGGGGTTTTAATGCAAAGAAACCAATCAGGTTTTGTCTAGTACAAAAAGCGCTTTATGTGGAACAACTTTACTCATCATTAGCATGGTACCAGGATGCTTCAGGTTTTTTGAAGAAGAAAGGTGGGGGGATAAACTTGTTACTAGTGCTCACTTGCCTTTTTCATGTGTGTATCCTTTAGTTTTGCTTTTGGTTAACACTATCATAGTCAATTCTTCAGAGCTATATGTATGAATGTCTTTAAGGGCATTTCAAGTGCTAGCTCCCTCTAAATCCGCTTTCAGAATGGAAACCACACAGACAGTATGTGCATAGGATAGCACAGGACCACCTTACTAAACAAGGAAATCTCAGTCCTTCAATACATAATAAAAACCTGCCTATTCTCTGTAAGGAGTACTCTGCTCAGATGTGCTTGTGCCACCACTTCAGGCAACTGGGTTTTAAAAGACGCTAAATGAACACGGATCTTTCCATGACACTCAAGCATAAGAAACAAAGCTTGAAAAGTCATGAGGAGGCACATAAACTGCTGCAAAGCTGCTTCCTGAAGTTCGATTTTGAATAATGATCTCTTTTTTTCTAGCTCTCTTTTTTCCTCTTCATTTGTAGAAAACATGGAGAAATATAATAAAATCCCCTTTTACTTTGTAGAGAATTCTTCAGCCTTTAAGAATGCCCTCATTAAAACAAGTGAAACACAGGCAAACCCTGCCTGCTACAAAACTGCCCTCAAAAGGCACACTTAGGAACCGGATACTGACATTACAGTGCATGAGTAATCCAATTAGGAAATGAAAAAGACAACTTCGCATAAATCCCAACTACTGCATCTTCCTTACACCCGAACAGACACAGCTGACTGGACCTTACTCAGCCAAGTATTTCAACCAACACTCAGCCTGAAATTCAGTGTGTAACCCAAACTTGGGAGAGCTACCTTAGTTATGGTACTGAAAAACCAAGTTAAGAGCGTACCATGGTTAGGCTACCAGCAAGTGCTTGCTGTCAGTAGGGTAAACTGATTGATCAACTGCAATTTAGTAGTTGTAGTCTAGAAAATACACTAAGAAAAAAAAGGGGGGGAGGAAAAGAGAGCAAACAGTAAAAATACAGGGAAAGAGGGGGGAAGGAAAAACAGTGAAAAAAAAGATGGAAAAAAGGCAAGGAAATAAAAGAAGACTGAAGAAAACAGGCAAAGCAAAACTAAAGGAAAACCTCAGTGAAAACTGGCATCATTTAGCTTGAGAAAGACAAAATAACAGGCTTTAAATACATAAAAGACATGAGCAAATAATCTGTGATCTACATCCATCATGCAGAGCACAAGAGGGTGGACTCTGCTAACAGGAAGGAAAACAAGAGGCCAAGCCCTGGAGAGCAGCAGAAGGGAAGGATCTCTCCTGGGGTGTCACCCAGCACCCCAGCACCTGCAGGGCTGTGGTGTGCAGGGCAATGGCACTGAGGATCAAACCTCCCAAGTCATCATGTGTCGTTGTGCCCCATATCCTAAACATAAGAAAACTTAATCATGAAAACTAAGTGGGGCATCATATTTCAAATATGCAACTAACAATGTGTTCAAAAGGTGCGAGTTTGGACAATCTTCATAAAAACAACCAGCTCCCCCCCAGTTCTCTTAAGTCTTTTATTATGTCGTTGTTTGCTTTTGCCCCCCCCCCCCCCTTTGGATGCTCATTCACCAGACTGAATGCCAGCTAAAACCCACTTAACTTGGCAAAACAAAATCAGTGCGTTTAACTTAAACTTATCAGTGCCGGAGAGTACCAGGCGTGCAGGAATCTCCTCCTGGACCTACAAAAATAACCTTTATTATTTCACTTTAAACTATAATAATACAGGGTTTGTATCAGTAATAAAGGGTATATATAATTAAAATAATAAATAACGATAAACAATAATATAGGTTATAGATAAATAAGAAAAGTCTAATTAAAATAATAAAAATAATATAGGGTATGTATAAATAATAAAGGATAAGAACCTCTATAATTTAACTTACGAAAGTGGGAAATGGTTTAGGAAATGGTCAAGCTTTTATTTCCTGCTTTGCCTTATCCTAAATAAACCCAACCTGAGGAAAGTCAAGCCTTCAAACACTAATTACAAATTTAAAACAATAACGAGAAGTGGGCAATGCTTTCCAAACGGACCCGCTGAGGCCCGGCACAACACGTTCAGCTCTATCTTAGAGCAAGCTTTTAACGTAGCTCATGGATGAAGCGGCGAGCCACCGACCCCACAGGAAACCTTCGCTGTCTGGGCAATGCAGCTTCTGTTTTGGCAGAAGCACAGCGCTTCCACCGGAAAACAAAACCCCGATGCCGCTCAAAGCCAAAGCGCATCCACAAACCCTGCTCGGCCGGTGCGTGCTAAATCCAGAAGGAGGGGGTGCGGGCAACACGCCAGCGCGCACAGCACCGCGATTCGGGAGCAGGAGGGATCAGCACGCTGGGGAGGATGGCTCAGGGGAAACAAGGAGGCAGCAGAAACGCTGCTGCAACCCAGCGGCAGCCGTGACTGCGGCGGGGCTTGACGGACCGGCCGCCAACTGACGGCACCGGTGGTACCCGCGGGGATGATGAAGAGGCGCAGCCGGGGGGCAGGCAGGGAGGTGCGGGGTACCGGCGGTCGCCCCGCGGATGGGGCCCCTGTGCTGGGGCGCAGGGCGGCTGGAGGAGGTACGGGGGGCAAGGCAGGTCCCACCGGCACCGCTCCCTCCGCCGACGGAATGGGACGCGCCGGCTCCCTCCGGGCTCCGGCACGCACCGGCCGGCTCGGCAGTCACACCGAGCGGCAGCCGGTGTTCCGGTTAGCGGGGCTCGGCCGCAAGTACCTGCTGTGCGGGAGAGGAGAGGCCACGGTGGCATTGGGCAGCTCTGCTGCGCGGAGCCGCCGCAGGAGACCTTCACCGAGGAGGCGAGAACGCCAGGGAGGTGCCCGGGGCTTCCTCGGTGCCGGGGGAGAGGGAGGATGCGGAGCAGAGGCCGAGCCTGGCCTCGGTGAGGGCGTTGGAGGTGTTTACCTCCGGCCCGGAACAGACCCGGACACCGCGGTTCTAAAGCTGCACCGGGGTTCCAAACCGGCCCCAGGGTTCCAAACCGGCCCCGGGGTTCCAAACCGGCCCCAGGGTTCCAAACCGGCAGCGGGTGGGGAGGGGAAGGGAAGCCTGCACTCAAAAGTCACTGTTTTATGTAAAACCCTCTAACCCAACAATAAGAACCACACACCATAGAAATAAACCATCATCCAGCCAACCCACCCAAGCGATCTGCAGTTGTCTGGAGGGAGACTCGGGCCTTAACCAAAACAGGCCTTTTCTTGCCTTGAATTTAAGTTACAGTAGGACATTTGCAATTGCAGGATTGATTTCAGCCTTCAGCAGCTGCAGAGGCAGAAGCAACTAGAACCCCAGTGACTCACAGGGCAGTGCTACACTTAGTTCATCAGAATATTAGCAAGACGCCAGCAACACACTGGGCTGGCCAAGATTCAGGGTCATGAAGTGCAGAAGACAGGTATCAGGGTGACAGCCACTTTTGGGGCATCAAGCACTAACCACCCCATGTGCCAACAGACCGCCACAGCAGGTCTTCCCATGGCCATGTGCATCCCCTGGGAAAACCCACACTAGTGGCATCCACTGCCTGGAGCTCCTGGAGAGCAGGCACGGGTTTCTCTCACTGTATGCTCTGTGCAGAGTAAATGCAAAGGAGCCAGGCACTGGGGAGCAGCAGCAGGCTTCCTGCATACATAGGTGATGTCAGTCACCCAGGGGATGGATACACTGGGACTCCTGTGCTGCTGGATCTGGCCCATGCAACCAGAAAGCTTTGGCATCCTTTTGCTGCAAAACAGCATTCATGTTTGTTGCTACATCTGCAGCCACAACAGGAGAGAGGGACAAGGAACCCGGGATGGTGAGCAGAACAAGCGCCGTAAATTCAAAGCACAGAGGATGCAGAGCCCAGCCTGCTTCGGAATGCTTCCTCCTCCCACGGAGAAGGGAATAACAACAACATGCACCTCGAAATCCCTCTGCTGACGCCAGAGCAATTTATCAATAGCGCACTTTTCCTCCAGGAACACGGAGTAGACGGTGAAATGCAACCACCTCTCGAGTGCTTGTCTGCAGAGCATCACAGCCCATAGCAACAGCGCGCTCCGGAAAACACTGACTTTTAGAGTTAAAGCAGGGGAGGTATTCTGACAGAATAGTTGCCTGACAGCAATGAACACAAGGGTCCAGAGCTGAGAGAGCATTCACATACGTACCCCCCAAAATTCACTTTGTGCCCCTGTGTGATCAGGACTACCTGTGCCTGCCTGGAGAGCAGCTTTTCTAGACAGGCCGTTGTCATTCTTGTGATTTACTGGTATTTTAATACCATCCTAAAACGAAAACCTTTGTGATTTGTTAACCAGGGGTTCCCGCTAGCTTTTGCAAGGCACTAAATGGTTAATCTCCGCACAGAGGGCTTCAGAGCCAGTGAGATCACAGGTAAGATGGCCACAGGAAATACCTAATGAATTTCTCCGCAGGGGTACTCCCATCAGCTCATTCCCACGAGGGCATCTGCAGTTCAGCAACAACTTCCTCACCGAAGGGCTACTGCTATGAATCCAAAGTCAGACCGAAATTGTACGTGAACAGGAGGGGTGGCCTGGAGTTGTGCTGGCAGCCTTCAGAGGAGGAGACCCTCTGAACGGGGCGGTGGGGAGTCAATGTTTTTGGCTTGCCCCTCCCAAAGCTTCATTTTAATCTCCGATTAGCAAGCATACCAATTGCCGTAGGGTCCAGGCAGGGCAGAAACACAGCCAAGTGCTCTTGCGCAGCGCAGAGCAGCACAAAGGAGGAGATGTCCCTGCAGCGTCCATCGCAGGGTGAGCACAGCTGAATGGGAAGATTGTTCGACTCTCCTTTTCACCTCTTGTTGATTGTGCCCTAGCATCTTCTGCAAAACCGGGACAATGCAGCTGTGTCCATTGCTACTGTAATCCATTCTAAGGTTTACCATGTGTGTAACGAGGCCTTCATAATAAAATTCAGTCATAATTACTACCAGTGTCAGGGGAACCATATACAGCTGTATAAGCAAATGAAAGAATTAGTCCCCTAATACGTATTTAATAGGCTGTAAAATAGCCTCGCACAACCCAGTATTAGAGTTTGTCTACTTTCACTCTCTTCAATTCAAGCACAATAGGCTAAGACAGTTCTCCAGACAGCCCCTCAAACAGCTACTACCCACTGCTCCTACAGAACAAGAATCAAGTTAATGGCTACAGACAGCATTTACTCAGGTTTGTTCATCTTCGATATTACTAGCTCATGCATCACGGTAATGTAACTCTTGCGCATCTCAGATACAACAATAAAGAGGCTACATGAAAAGTTCAACTCGAAGAGGCTTGTGCAATGACCACAGACAGAAATACCACATATTGACTTGATGATAAATTTCTAGCTGCTATCGTGTTTTCTGCAGAATCAAACTGTTACTATTGCCTTCCAGTTTCTCTACCTACCAAGAAATAAAGTGGGTAAAGTAAAAAAGGAGACAAAAAGGAACCCTTGGAGTCTGTTCCCCGCCTGAACCCTCCCCTACAAGATTCTGGGTTATTTTCCAACCTATTGACCTAAAATAGGATTAAAAGAAATATTAAAGCAGCAACACTTTGGCAAAATACGTTGTATCTCAAATTAGGCATAGGCCAAGAAGGTAAAAGGAATGCCAAAGCAGAGCACAATGCTGGATATGACTCTCCTCTCCCAGGTACCAAGTGATAGGATGAGAAGAAATGACCTCAAGTCGTGCATTACATGTATTGCTCTTCTTACTGCAGGCAACATTTGAAGTATCAAGAATGAGCTTTCACTGCAGACTACATTCCGGAGTGCAGTGGTTTAATTTGATCACGGAAGAAGAATATACAGCTAAAGGACCTTTGGTTTTGGAAACACCGTCACCTCTCAGAACTATTCAGATCCACATAAAACCCTTTAGGGTCTAGCCAAATTTGTAATTATTTTGACAGCAGATGTACGATCTCAATACACAATTTTCAAGTGCCATCTAGTGGTTATCTTCATTTTTATTTCATTTGGGTATTTAAAAATAAATTCCCCAAATTTTTTAATCAAAAAGAAGAAAAAAGTTTGGTTTTGCTATCACATCGTGCTGTTTCCTTATGCAACTCTTGGTCCTGCAATGGTAAGAACATACTTAAGTGAAGCCTAAGTTTAAGCATTCTGATGGACTGAATTTAGGCCAAAAGACAGGTGATTTCAGGACTAAGGAACTGAAAGAGAAGGGGGAAAAATATCTTACCCATAGAAACAAAAGAAGGCACAAATGCCAGTTCATTATTTAGAGCTTTTTCAGCACGATTTAATGACTTATCGTGAAAGCATTCTGTTATATTAAAGTCCATAAGTAATTATGGCCTTAAATGAATGTATGAGAAAATCCTGGAGAATAAATCATGTTCTAAGCATTCCTCACAGCAGATAAAGCCAAAAATCCACCATACCATGTCAAGAGGTTTCTGGTTTACACTCCACCTAACCTGTGATCTTACGCACGCCCCAAACTCTGATGTTCAGACCTAAGTTTGGTGACTTAACATATTAGTCTCATAATGGGAACAACTACTTCAGGTCTATCTGTCTCCTACCTCAAATATCCTCTTATTCTCCAAGTACAGGGAACTGGGCTGACTTTGTACCCTGAAAAATGGCCAAACCTTTGTGCCCAAGGAGGCATCAAACCTGTGGTGCATGCCATCCAGACCAGCTGTGTGAAACATGCAGAGCACAGCAAATCCTGGATTCAGCGTATATGAAAAGACACGTATGTGCTCGTATCTCCATTTGGAAATCTCCAGACACAAATATGGAAACCTGTGTCAGGCAGCCAACCAACATCTGGGCTCCTCTGTAATGGAGTTCTGAGAGCCTAAAAGGGACATGTTCTACTTGTGTAACATACTTCAATAGAGCTACAACAATATACATATAATTTTGTGTCTATCTCTATAGAGAAAGTATTCAAACACAGAATTTGAGATAGAGCCGAAGTCAAAACCATACCCATACCAAACATCATCATGTACTATTCCTTTACTTAAAGACTTGCTAGCTATCTTGATGTGGCAGAATCAAATTTACTGTGGAAAAAACCTATCAAATAAATGTTTAGCTCTTATTCATTCTGTCGTGAATGTGGACTTCATAATAAAAGCTGGGAACATGGGTATCTTCCTCATTTTTCCAGTTAGGAAAGAGTCTGAAAGAGGTGAAATCTCTTAAAAAAAAAAAAGAGGTCAGAAACAAATGCATGTCCGAAGTGGGAAGGAGAGCCTGCATCTCTGATCCCAGCCCCTGCTCCATTCTCCTTCCAGCAGATAGAAGATGAAGGAACTGACCACTTCCACATTCAGCCATCTTTTTGCGTGCTTGTTAGGTAGATAACTACAGAGACACGGAACAGCCCTCAGCAAGGCATGCTTTCGAGGCACCTCAGCTCCATGCAGGCCTCCATGGAGCTGCAGAATTCAGCCAGTGAAGCACTCATGCATGTACTGCTTCCCAGGCACACGCTGCTGCCCATGTCCTGTGCCTGTCCTGCGTGTGCTAACCCACCCCCTGTGCAGCTCATTGCTACTGTTCGCATGCCTCAGAGCCTCAGCAAGCAAGGGGCATCACCCCAACATCATACTGGGACCTTCGAAAGGGTGGTCAGGCATTGAAACAGGCTTCCCAGGGAACTGGGGGAATCACTTCCCCTTGAAGGGTTCAGAACCTGTGTAGATGAGCCCTTTAGTGACAGGGTTTAGTTGTGGAATTGGCAGTCCTGGGGTAAAGGCTGGACTTGACAATCTTAAAGGGCTTTTCCAACCTATTTGATTGTATGGTTCTATGACTGCGGGGCTCACCAGACAACCTGAATTGCTTGTGCTGATAAATCACTACATGGACAAACCTGTAAGCATCTCACTTTAGACCTGAGCACTGTCTCCCATTCATAACGCATACAACACACCATGGAACGTGTCTATCTGATCTGGGGCTTATCCAACATTCTCATCTTAATAATCCACGTACAGGTCCTGGAAAATTTATAGCATAACACCACTACCTCTGGGCAATTACATAAAAAGCAATGCAAATATTTGGAGATGCAGGAAATCACAAAGCTGTCCCTGAATACACGAACAGGGCATATACAATGCCAGAAAGAGTGGTCATATTTCATAACACACAGAGTAAAAAAAGGCAATAAACAATGTTACTTAAAAAGCCCTCAGAAGGAAGACCACTATTGCATGTCTAGCTTCACCAAGGCAGGCTCAGCTACTCAGCATATTGAACTTCCCTTTTAACATCTATCAAAGTAATCAAAATAATTTAAGTCCCATAGTTCCAGATCTCATTGCATAAACTGTTGCACTTCAATATTCAATTAACCCATTAAATTAAAAGGTACATTTAATTTGGAAGGCAGAGGTGGTGAAGCACTGGAACACCTTGACCAGAGAAGCTGTGGATGCCCCATCCCCGGCAGTGTTCAAGGCCAGGCTGGGTGGTGCTTTGAGCAACCTGGTCTAGTGGAAGGTGTCATATGTCAAATGACCCCATATTTAATAGCTGTCATTTCACTGTAGTGTTATAGCCACATTCTGCTGAAGCTCAGTGGATTTGGGGCAAGAATGATTTCAAGCTCTTGGAAGAAAGCAAGCTACCAAGAAAATCTGTTCTTTGCCAGGGAGATAGCTTTATGCCATAAGACATCACTTTCAGAGTTTTCCCCTAAAACATCTCACTCTCACATAAACTTCAATCAAAAGTAAGCAGGGCTGTGGACAATGCTCCCATTCTGAAGCCATATGCATGCTCTAATGTCGCAAAGATGCATCAGCACCTCGACTTCTGCGGCACATAACAGTCTCTTTTAAGGAGAAAGAGATGGCTTATTTTTAATTCATAGCAAGACAATCATATGATTCAGCAATGTCCACTTCAGAAGACCTAAAGCTATGAATTTGACACGAGCCGCATATGAAGGCTTTAGGGCAAATATTTTCACATTGCCCCCCTTAAAAAGTAGACAATATCATTATTAACTTCCACGCCCTAACAAACATTACTTCAAGAAAAGCCCAACATTTAAGACATAGGACCTGGAGGTTTCTAGTCCTGCTCAAGGCAGGCCTGGCTTCAAAGCTGGAAGCCACCACCACTTTTAGTACCTGCTCCACCATCATCACGTCTGACTTGCTGAGGGTGCACTCCATCCCATCATTTCTATCATTAATGGAAATACTAACACTGGCCCCCAAGGAATACCCCCAGTAACTCTCTGCCAGTTCAGTGCTGAACCACTGGTTCAGCTGATTTTGCATGCACCAGCCACCCAGTCTGGATCCAGTTTGGCACCAGGGGTGCTACTGAAGTGTCAGAAACCTTGGTACCATCAAAGTAAGCAAGGCCCTCCACTCTCCCATTGCCCACACCACCTTGTCTCCATCACTTCAGCTCATTGATACTGCACACTTTGCCCACGGTAAATCCACGTGTGACCTTCTTGCCCTTCACGTGCCTGGAAATGGCTTCAATGAAGGATCAGTGCCACAATCCCCGCAGGCACTGAGCACTGGTCAGCCAGCCTGCTGTCTCCCAGATGTTTCTTCATGCCTTAGAGCACAATTAAACACCTCAGGGTCTGATTTCTTCCTCTCACATGATCCATGAGAATGATGGCACTGATTCATTTGACCTGCAGTAACCTGAGATGACAACCACGTTACCATATTCGCCAGCAATTCCAAATGCAGAAGAGCTGGAAATACTGGTAGCTGGAGAACAGGTAGCACAGCTTGGCCTCAACCCTTCCTGTACTCTTTTCCAGAAAGCTACCCAACACCTGCAAATTCAAGTTTGTGAACATCTTTCCACACTAAAGTAAGATAATAATAATAATAGTAACAACAATAAAACCATGCGATTTAAGCACAGCATGGCATTTTCATTGTGCTCAGAAATGTGAGTTAGGTTTGGTCCAAACTTTCCTTCCTATTTTGCTTTTCTAACTGTTTTTCAGGATGGGGAGCATGAAGTTACTGTGATTCTGAAGCAAGCTGTAAAAAACCCTCAGTGAGCAAGACAGCAAGAGCGAGCCAGTGAGCTTCCTGCTCAAGTAATGCGTGCGATTTAAGACTAAGGTGAGAGTGCCTGGCATGTATTGAACAAATTCCTTCTAAAATCCAGATGTTTAACATCCTCAGAGATCTGCTGTGGACAGGCCAGCTCAGAAGTCTGTTGCTCTATGCTCAAGGGCCTAAATACAAGTCCTCCCCTGAAGTCTAGGTCCCTGGTGAGCTGGTAAGCAACTGGACAGATGCCACAACGTGATGTGTTGATAAAAAGCTTACCAGGAACTGTGAAGATGCCAAAGGACTTCAGTGAGCTTGGACAGGACATTCCAATTCAAGTTTTATAAACCCAAAACCAAACCAAACCTTAACTTGCTGTTTGCAGACTTGGGAGAAAACAGCTGGAAGGCCTTTTAGAACTGCTATGGGATGCATCAATTTGGCAGCAATCTCTGTAATAAATGGGGTTTTTCACAAGGCTTAAGGATCTCATTGCAAGAGGCTCAAGTCAGCCCACCAAAGAATCAAACACTTAAAATCAGCTGAGACAGCTCTTTCTACAAGCAGTCAGGTTTGCACTGAAACTTCCTCAGGAAGCAGGAAAGGTGGTTTCTTTTCTTTTTAAAAGACTTTAAGTGGAGGGATACTTTGGAACACAAAAAATCCCTCAGACCTGGCTGTGAGTCCTTATTAAATGCTGGGCTCTTAATGAAGCCCTTTCAGAATGGGTGGATTTCACGCATATGTGAATGCAAACACATACCATTCATTAAGCAGTAACTCAGAAACCTGTCTTTGTCTATCTTCACATGTCCCTTCACAATGCTATACAACTCACAAAGCTGGACATGTGTTATCCCAATGTGCATCCAACGTTTCCAAAACCTGGGCCAACAGATAGGTTTCTCCTGAACCCTTTGGGTATTAATAATGGCAGGCCACTGAGAACAAGAAAATACTCATTTTCAGCTTACTGTTCCTTGTGCTCCTGTAGAAAGGACATCCTACCACCTAATGCTATGTTCATTATCTATGACCCAAGATCCTCCACTGACTTAAACTGTGACATTATGGTAAAGGAAAGAAGTGGACATAACTGTGGATGTGCCAGGTTATTTGCTCAATGCATCCTTCTTCATGCTACTGCGTGAACCCAGCAGGGGCACTCCTTTAGTTCAGTGGACTCCAAGGACATTTTCTTCCCTGTCACCAATACCAGAATCCTGAACTGCTCTTTGGGAAACAACACAGCATCTTCATGAAGTTACACTGCGGACAGCTGAACCGTTTCCTCCTGATTAGAAAGATTTTCTCCGGAATGTGAGAAGCGGAAGATGAACCGACATCTCTGTGCTTCAGCGTCTTCCCTGCTTTTCTGTTTCCATTGCATTTGATTAAATGACTCATCCCACTTGTAAAGACTAAAACTGGATTTGTGAAAACCGGCTCTTGGTAGCTCCTGACATTGGCATTAAACACCTCAGTTTGCCTTATATCACAGCTAAATTATGACAAGTCAAACATTTGGCTAAAGCTTAGGAAGAGCAAATGAGTTCTCATCATTGTAAATATTTTCAGTACAAGGGCACAGTCAGCTCAGAGGGAAACGGATGCCGCTTCCAAAGTCAATTATCTTTACTTCACACTTCCACTGCACAGGCCTACCGCTAAAAGGGAAATTCACAGAGAGATTCCCAACACGTTAAGGCAAAACACCCGGTAAAACATTTACGCACCGAACACCTTAATGAAAAGAAGGATGCTTCACGACCACCACTGCTTGCAACAGCAGCTTCCAGCAACAACGCAACCAGCCCGAAGGCTGATCTAAAGAGAAAAGTAAAGGAAACGGCAGGAAAACTCTGATGCAGGCACTTCTAACACTGAAGTCTTGAAAGAGGGCTTTGACACATAAAGCACAGGTTCCCCCTGCTGCCAAGTCCTATGGCCTGGGATTGAGGTCTTTGTGCTCATTATGAATACAAAATGTGTGGGTAACAGCTGCCTTTTCATTTGGGGTTTTGTTGTTGTCAGCTATTCTTTTTTTAATGAAGCCTTGTACGCACCAAAAATAAGGAGGAAAACTATAAACTGGAAGAGCTGCAGTCAAAAATGATGCTGCCACAAGCAGAGGATCTCAGCCTGCACTGATTCATTCTATCTCCTTTTGGCAAGGTTTTCTGGAGAACCACCAAGAAAGCACCAGAGGCCCATAAAAACTGAAAAGAGAAGTCCTCTTAGTGAGATAGATTACTTAAACCTCGGGTTCTCATTTCGTTTACATTATCACCTATTTAAAACTCCCATTACTTAACTGACAGTCAAAGAAGCGGCTTCATGAAAAACTCCACCAGCCTGGCTCCTGCTGGGTGGTGAAAACGCCTTCTGTAGTTCTCCAGCTGACAAAACCCAGCACAATAAACCTCCAGCCAACACATAAAAGCCTCTTCAGGAGTAAGCCACACCTCAAACAAGACTGGGTAGTTAAGATTACAGGTAGGCATTATGGCTTTTATCTTCATATCTTTATGACCACGGAGAAACAAAGATGGAAACACTGTTTTTCCCAGGTCTTCTGATCACTACTGGGGATCTCTGCTGATTGTTTGACACATGTGGAACTGAGTCCTTGTGAATGCCTCTAGAATTTTTATTAGCCTTATAGAATGTATTGTTATGCCTATGCAGATATTCCTAGATGGAAATACAAGATATACAAGATATAAACAAGATATATCTAACTAGGTATACAGGTTAGGTCGCAAACTCAAGGTTTTATATCCAGCTTCTCTGCCACCAGCCAAGGAGAAACTGCAGCTGTGCCCGCAGACAGGTCAAATATAGTATGCTGAAATGAAACTACCAATACAAAACCATTCCCATGAAGAGAACAATTGCTGAGGAAGCCCCTTCCTCTAGGGTTAAGGACTGGGTCTCTTTGAGTAGATGATTCCCTGTTTTCTCTGTTGACTGGCACAGCAACACCACCAAGGTTTGCCCTTTCACTGACGATTTGCTGCACACTGAATTATCAGTTAAAGAACTGATCGTGTCAAAGTGTGACTGTAAATGATACAAGGAAGTCACAGATAGTGGAATACTTCCTATTTGCTGTAATTTTGGTTTACTCAAATGTGGTCAATCTGCCTTCAGCTTTTCCTCCAAACTCCCTTCTCTGTTTGCATCGGCAACTAAAGCATTCCTTTACTCACAGTACCTTGTGGCAGATGAGTGGCTTTGGCCACCCGCATCCCCGCCTGCAGCAGGGCAATACGCCATGGCAGAGCCATTAAGATCAGCATCTTGGGCCCCTCAGACTGCATATGAGGAGCCACAGGAAGGCAAGCGTGGGCATCCCTCTGATATCCAAGGATGACAACTGGTGTGGCAGGGCTGACAAGTGCTTCCAGCCCCAGGATTAACCTAAGGGATGGCAGGTTTCTTTACGCTGCAGATTCCCTTCCTCACTACGTAACTCAGTGTTCTTCCTAAGTCACCAAAGTCAGCAGAGATTTCACTTGGAATAGCCCCAGCTGCCGCAAAGCAGTGCCAAGCTCAAGGCTGTACATGGCCCCATCCACTCCACAAAACCCACTCTCGATCCACTACCATACACCTCTTCAGGGCCTTAAAGGTAGGACTTCTGTACACCTTCCCATCTGCAACAGTGGCAGACTGACTACAAAACAGCCTAAAATCATCAGGAGAGAAGGGGCTGCACAGTGAATAAGTGAACAGGCCCTAAATACCTTCCAGTTAGTATTTATATGTTTTCTCTAAGGTTGATAGAAGTGTTGTATGGAGAGCAGGGATGGGACAGCAGGTATATTAGACAGCACACCTTGGAGATCACCTTTCGTGTAATAAAAGGTGCTAACAGTTATTATTATGTAAGTAAGAACACACCAAGTACACTAACTATCTGTTAGTACTCCAGGCAGAGCTCCAGAGGATGTCTCCTGCAGTCCCAAAGCATCTTCGTCTTACAGAGAACTGTAGACTTGAATTTACGCTGCTCAGCTTCAAAACCATCTTTAGAAAGCAGTGCAATGCCTGAGAAAACACGTCTCCCTATTGAAAAGACTGTGCAGTTAAGTAATTATTTTTTGCCTTGACGTTCATTAAAAGAGAGCAGTATCCTCACACACGGAACAACAAACAAGCTGTGTCTGCAATAGCCACCGCATATAAAAAACCCAGCGCCACGGAGACATCTCTCTGGAGAGGAGATAAGGGATCAAACCAAACAAAAATCCCAGGTTTCTTTCCACACCCCCACCCCATCCTGTTTTGCTAAGGAAGCCCTGAAGTCTCAACTGTGTTCAGAGAAACCACATAAAAATACTGCAGGTTACACCAAGCTTAGACTCAAAACTGATTTAAATCAGCACAATACAGACAGACCGTTACTGAACTACTGACACCCTTGTATTCAAAGGGGTTTCTTATTCATCCTCAGACAATTTGAGACTGTACCTTCCCTGTTGCCTTGAAAAGCAGCTTTTACAATTCAGATAATGATCGACAATACCTACACCAGGCTACGGAAATCAAACCTTACTGAAGCAGAAAGATCCAGAATCACAAAAACAAACTGATAGCTTACATGGTACTTGAAAACCTCTCCTGAAATGCTCTATGACATTATTCTGGAGCATCTCTTCACCATACAGAGTTCCCAGCAAAGCCGAAGTTAGGTATGATAGGTAAGATTGGATAAATAAGATAAACACATTCAGGTTTGCAATTTCATCGTCTGTAGACTCTACAATATAGCTCAGCCCCTTGTATGCGTTATTATCCTCTCAAGTGAAGAAAAGCTGACTTCTGCTGTTTAACTCCTACCTGGTAAAGCTCTAATGCAGTTTTTATTGCTTTGCAAAATAAAAGCCTATGGAAATGCAGACAGTGCTTTAAAATGGTCTAACTGGAGAAAGCAAACAAGTAATTTGCCAGAAATCACACTTTTTATTATGCTGTATTATACATATAGTGAAATAATACCTGAATTGAAATAGCTGAGATATAGTTTAAGAAGTATAAATTGGGGATTTTGTGGTTTTATCAAACTTGCTTATTCTACTGTAGACACATATTGACAAGAACTGGGAAAGGCAGTTTTTACCCTCAGAAAGAGGGTAACTCTTCTGAATTACAAACTGCTTTTTGACATGATGCTATGGCTATAGCCTCACAAGATGCCATCGTAGCAGACCATGTATGCTGCAGCCTGCTACAGCTCAGGGACAAGACGCACTGTATGCAAACTCCACATCACATCAGAAGCCAGTTACAGCACCCAGTGAGTGACTGCTATCTGACATTTTACTTTCTCCAGATCACCTGTGTCACATAACTTTCCATAGGCCATTGTAGAAACTCACATCAGCAAACAGACTTCTAAACTTTACCATTTGTTTAGGCTATGGAAGTTACATTACATATAAAAGAATAAACCCTTATTTACACAGGAACTCACATCAGTAAAACCAACTCAGACGCTTCCAAGTCTTATTTCAGTCTAAGAGCAGTCTACTCTCAGTTTGTTTAGGCTGGTTCCTCGACAGCACAAGGCTCAGAGGATGCCAGGGGAATAAAGCTGTACCGGATGTTGGAATTTACATCCATGACATATGTGACTGTCAGCGTGTCACAAAAATTGGACTGATTTCTGATGAAGGAAGCCACAAAGCTGAAGCCTCACAAGAACAATCATTCGGAGTTCTCTAGTTCAATTTAGCTTAAATGGATTTATGAGCTTAGAAACAGGACTAAGTTACTGCAATCTGAGTAGCTGAGCTGTGCAGCTGACCATACACTTTAGCCTAGAGCAAAAGCCAGGTCAAGCATATTTTGGGTTAAAAAAATGAAATTATAGGAAATTTGAATGGAGAAAATTCAACGTCAGGAGATTTGTGGAGTTTACCTCCTTTACCTCACCTCTGGGACAAGAGTATTCCCATCAGGAACCGCAGATACTCACTTATCAAAGCTTTCTGCTGAAGCGTATCCTCAGCCAGTGGCCCGCTGCAAGGTCCACCCCAGCAGAGCCCCAGACTGGCGTTTACATCACAATACCCTCCCGGCGTCCACATTCCAGAGACCACTGAGCCCACACTGAAGTCTCCATGTACAAAAGCAACGTGCATGGTGTGTCCTGTAACACACCTGGCCACGTTCCCAACACATAACAGCCAGCCCTTAATGCATCTCTGACTATACAAAGGGAGCACAGCAGCAGCTGGCAAGTGACTGCAGAAGGCTGGACACCACTATAGTAATGGAAAGCTATCCTACTACAGCCAAAGCCTGAGATACAGGTCTGCAGACCAGTGACATGACCCAACTCATCTGTTCACAACTGAACACACTATTAAAGAGCTCAGACACAGAACCAGATGTTGGCCAGATGTTGGCAATCCAACTCACCCTAACCCAACAAAGCTGCTGCCCAGAGTCAATAGCAGACAAGGACTGCCCAGAGCCTATTGCGTGCCCTGCACTCCTCAATTTCTGCATGAAGACAACAGCACAGTACTGGATTCCTTGAAGCTTAATCTAAGATGCTATTAAAGACATAAGTATCAGCCTGAATTGGAGGAAAGTGGGGGACCAGGTCTCTTCCTGAACACTGAGACAGTATCAGACGCCAAAACTAACCACACACTCCTGAAATTTGTTACCTGTTTTAAGCCACAGGTCACAACCTCAGCAAGGCCGCTTTCTTCAGCTGCCCACACCAATTCACCGCACCCAAAGGGTCTGCCCCATGTTATCAGTGAACTCCTTGTGCCTCCTGAGCAATACAAACCATTACCCATGGCTTGACAGGAGTAAAATTTACCCACCTTCTTCCCATGAGGACTCCTGGACGAACAGCAACTGCTGCTAAATCCAGTGCCAATGAGAGAGAGCGATTACTTCAAGATTCTGAAGCATTCACCTAATCTCTACAGCAAAGAGATTGTTTCTGCTGAAGATGCCGCTGCCTGAACGTGCTGCAGGCCAGAGGCGCCTGCCCAAGCTCAGGAGCCCCCCAGGACCCAAGCGGTCCCTGTCTCCACGGGAAATGAAAGCGCCATGGAGACGCGAGTAACTGAAAACGGAATGGCCGCTCCCAGCGTTCCTGAGGATGCTGCTTACCTGTCTGCTTAGCATGGAAGTGATGAATGTGCCTGCCAACACTCCAAATACTCTCTCCTTTTGAAGCGATCAAGTTTGAGAAAGCCACCAAACAAGTGGGAAGCCAGCCTGCAGGTGTATCCCTACAGCTCACAATAGCCAGCATCACAGCAGCGGCTCAGTTTCATCTATCGGCTCGCTAAGAGCAAGGGATGTGACAAACATCATCCCCTAGTAAAAAGCTTTTTCAGGAAAGGGTTGTGCAGTACCAAAGCATTCTGTGTTTCACATATGGTCTTTTCCAAACACTCAAGCAACACAACCCTCGGCCAAAGGACCTCTCATTGAAGGCACTCTGATACATAAAACTATACAAGCCAGAAACCAACCCCTGAGCTGGTAAAGACTCACGAAGGAGACAGACATCTGAGAGCTATCCTGACTCATCGCATTATATGTTATGATCCTGGGTATAGTGCAGAATTACACAAACGCAGCCCCCTCCAGCTTGCCAGGGGCTTATCCACAGGGACTTTATCGGAAAGTCAGAGGGCGATGTAAGTGTGGAAAGTGCTCTTCACCATCACACCCCAGTGGATCCCAAGTCTTTCCTGTAAATCCTAAGAGACTTCAATTCTAAAAGGTGGCGTTGGGGACACTACACACAGAGGTATCTCATCTGAACACCTACTGACATGCCCATGCATCCATCAGACTTTGAACACTAGATGGAGCGAGGCAGATGGGACTGAGAAGAGAATGGCTTTATCCTGAGTTTCAAAGGACATTTTCCTTTCTCTTTCTCCAGAGCTTTCCCTCTGGGCAGGACAATGTGAGCGATACAAGGGCTCATATGATGATATCCAATTGATAACCAATTTCAAAAGGAGAAACTAACTTTTTTAGGTTAATTCTGTCATGCAACAGGATTTCCAGTTAAGGTGCATTGATTCCTAACATCATCCATATGAGCAGAAGTTACTTTTGCCTGAATGTTTATACAGCTTGGACAAGTTTGCAAACACGGCTGTGAAAAGATAGTTATACAAAGAAAAGGAGTGGTGTTTCCTTACGTGTGCTCCTGGGCTTCTTCAGGCCATCCTGAACTACTGGGGACCAGCCCCTTTGCTTTGTCAATCTTTTCAAGCCAGCATATGGGACCTGCTCTCAGACATGGCTGCTTGGAAAGAGGCTGTTGACAGTGCACATCTGCCTGTCTAAAATACCACTGCAATCTTGGTGCAGTACCTCATATTTATTTAAGTACTACATGTACAGTATATTACTGTTCAATGAATAGCTTCTGGGAACTATAAATAGGTAACTGTCAACTAGAATAAGGCACATTTTAACTCCATTTAACCAACTCTCTTAATTCTCCAAGTGTTCCCCAAAAGGCCTCCATCACTGCAGATTATCATCATAATCCATAGTCCAAGAGCTTCATAGCTCACTGTGTGGTATTTGGGGAAGCAGCCTTTCACACCTCCAAACCATATTCTATGTTCAGCTCAGGCATGCAGATAAGGGAAGTTAAACGGTATGATTATTCCATTAGCATGTAGCATATTGACATCCAGTGGTTTCTGCTCTCCTTCAGAGGAAAAGATGACAAAGTTCACAGCTGCAGAGGAATACTGAAAAACATCCAGCCTCATGCATAGGAATTAAAACCACAAAGTTGAAAAGCGTTCTTGTTCAACTTCGTTAAACGCAAGGACACATCGGTGAGCAGCCATCATCCTCGGATGCCTGTCCTGTTGTTTGGGTTTTGTTTATCCAGTGGTTGGAATGCCCTGTGCTAGAATGAGAAAGTGTCTCATGGTCTGAATGGTCTGACATTCAGAGTTAAGGATGAACAATGTAATACAGCTTGTAAACCATATTCATCATTGCACCCCGACCCACTTGTAATAATATTACCTAGGCAGGTGTAACTGCCCTCCTCATCTGTTGAGGAAGGACCAGCGTGCATCAAGGGATAACATGGGATCATTATAACATCATGTTATCAAGGGATAACACTGGCCTCCTGCTACAGCAAAGCCTAAGGCATCAATCAAACTCCCTGGTCAGCCTGATGGAACCCTGAAGATACTCAGAAGAAACCACCAGGAAGGGCTCACATTTCTCTTCTGTAACCTCAGTAAATGAGTGGCAGAATTTTCAAGCCTCCTATTTAGTATGCAATACACAAAATTATATATAAAGTTATTTACTGTATATGTGTTTTTTATACTTCATATATATATATGTGTGTATATGCACACATATAACCCAAACAATCAAGAGACTGCAAAAGAAGGAAACTGAAGCTTTCTGTGGAATTTAACTGCTACTTTATACTTCACAAGACACTGGTGTTTTTGTTAAATCCCCCACTCCGTTGTGCAACAGCAACCTCCACGTTATTTAATACATAAATAACTACACTGATGTCTCATTAATGCTGCAAACAGTAGGAACCAGGGCCATTTCAGCTGCGGCACAGATGCACACATACCCCTTTATTATTCTGAACAATACTCATTTCAAAATCTCATCTGCATTTCTTTAACTACATACATTTGAATGGGATTTTCTCAAATTAAAACCTCTGGGCTGCTATTTACTATGCAAAATGGACAGAGCCTACGTACACGAAATCGCAGTAGGAGTAAACATCCTTTCCCTACGTACACGCTCCTAACCTGATGTTTTCTGACTCAGCAGATAATCTGTCCGCGCTCACTTTAACGACAGAATGAGTTTCATTAGTTCCCAGCCCTATTACCCCGCCAAGCCAATAGAACAACAAGCGGATGAACAGATCCGCAGCCTCAGCTCTGTGTCACCAAAGCTGCCCGCCAGGTTTTGTCTGCAAGACCAGCTTCTGTGCCTGTGACCCGCTCCCCTTCCTCCCATACTTGGCCCGACGGGATAGCAGAGCTGCCAGATAGAGCAGAATCAGGCCTGAAATTAACTTTATCAAGCACAGTAAAACCCTGGGAAGAACCCAGTTAACTCCACTACCCCAAGCTGAGTTGAGCAGGACAAACAATGCGCATTCCTATCATTCCTCCAGCTTTAGCATTCAGCAGATTGGTCACAGAACCCCCACAAATAGCCCCCAGCCTAACAAGCCTTTTTCATATGATAACACTGAATTTACCGGGAATTCCTGAGCACTCCATTCCACCTCCCAGTGTGATGCTTCCCGAGTCAGCCTGTACACCAGCCACCTTCAAGTTGCATTTCTAGCTTTGCAGAAGTGTTTTGGTGGAATGGATGGACGGACAGAGAGGTGTGCAAAATCACTGCAGCACTCCTACATCCAGAACTATAACTGCCTCATTTCATAAGCCAAAATAACTATGACTCTAGAAGGTTAGTGCCTGGAAGTACAATTTATCTTTCGAGGCTCATTTGTGCTATGTTCAGCTCAACAGGGTCCTTACCCTTTATTCAATTCTCTTTTAATGTCAGAAATAAATTGGAAAAGCATGAACATGCCCCCGTAACAGAAAGAAATAAAACTCATAATAAAATCTCCATTGTTTTGTTTTTAAATCATCTGACAGACTTTAGTAAGAAGAAATTAGAGCTCTTTAACAAAAGACTGGAAAACAGTACTGTGAAGATAAAAATGATGACTATTAATTCTTCTTAATCCTGCAGAATGCTATTAAATACTCAATGCCGATGCATGAGGGGAAAAAAGGAGGTATCAAAACAAATTTTGTTAAATTCTCTCATTCAACAAAATCTTTAAGGAAAAAATAAAAAACCCAACCAAAACCAAGCGCCAAAATCACCAAACCAAACAATCCCCACCCCAAAATCCATAGTGCACCAAAGTAACACTGAAATACCTTTTCCTACATTGCAGCTGCCCATTGCAAAAATCAACCAGAGTAGCTACTTCTATTCTCACACCTTGTGATCGATCGGATTATAAAAGGTATCTTTAATATCTGGGCCCATTATTTAGGCTATCTACACGCGCACACCTGCCATTGAACATTAAGAAATTATTTCTGCCCCCAACATGCTGTTCCAGCATCGGACAACAGCTTTAAAGTCTCTTATTTCCTGATGCACAAAAATAAGTCAATTCTCAGAAGCATTGCCCTACCAGCTACCTTCAAGTTTCATTGGAAAGACTTCCAGAGAAATCCTTAAGTGGAAAAGGAGTGCAACACTTGAGGCACTCCGAGAACCTGGAATACGCAACAAATAAATTGCAGGGAAAATGTATTTCCTAGTTAGTTTAGACAAGACTTGTTTTTCACAAGCTCTACATCTACCCACATTTTTGCGTCTATTTAGAAGACTGTGCGCATAACCTCTATCAGGCTTTCTAATGAAACCAACCAGTAGCTACACAAGTTGAGACTAGCATTAACCTGCATACAAAAAGGTTACAATCAAGGTAAAAGGCAGGAAAAGAAAACAATCCTTTTCCAAAGGTCTCTGGTGTGTTTGTATCCATGCACATTTTCAGTATATCAGATCTGACAGAGCCAATGGTCTTGCAAAAGAACAATACCTAAGTTTTCCATCTAAACTAATTTGAAGGAAAGCAGGGACTCCCACAGTGAGGCTGCCTTCTCCCAGCCCCTCTCCATTGTCTTATAATGGGAGGCACTGCATTTAAATTGAGAAAAATAAAGATATTTAAATATAATTACAAATCCCTAAAGTTGTATTTAAAAACAGAGTTTTAGAACAAAGTTGGTTGTTTAAAGGTAAAAAATAATCCTAGTTGCTTTTGCTGTTTCATCTCAAGAATACATTAAAATGATACCACAGCACTAAGCTTTATACATAGGTTACATAAACTTGCTATAGATGTAGGTTTGTGGTGCTCTGTGATCTTTGATAACTTTCATCCAAGCGTGCACTCAGTGACATTTTCAGTCCTTTTCCTCCTCTTCAGGTCCATGAAATTTATGCAGAAGAGACAACAGCAAAACTTTCAAGGCAGCGCTCACATAAATGTGGGTGCAACAGAACAGAGGTGTGCTGGGATGGCAGCATCATGTTAATGGTGATCAAGTGGAGCTTTGGTGGCAGGGAGTCAGCTAGTCCATACGCCCTGCATAGGGTCTCACAACTTTCCTAAAAGCTTTTCCTATTTAAATCCAGTAAATCCGCAGACGACAGTAAGCTGTGTTGGAGCACTGATCTGCTGGAGGATAGGAAGGCTCTGCAGAGGGATCTGGACAGGCTGGATCCATGGGCTGTGGCCAATGGTACGATGCTCAACAAGGCAAAGTATCAGGTCCTGCACTTGGGCCTCAACAACCCCCTGCACCACTCCAGGCTTGGGGAAGAGCGGCTGGAAAGCTGCTCAGTGGAAAAGGAGCTGGGGATGCTGACTGATGGGCTGCTGAACATGAGCAGCTTGTGCCCAGGCAGCAAAGAAGGCTGGAATGGGTCCAGAAGGGCAATGAAGTTGGTGAAAGGTCTGGAGCACAAGTCTAATGAGGAAGGGCTTAGGGAACTGGGGTGTTTAGGATGAAGAACAGGAGGCTGAGAGGGGATCTTATGACTCCCTACAGCTGCCTGACAGAAGGTTGTAATGAGGTAGGGGTCAGTCTCTTCTCCCAAGTAACAAGCCATAGGACAAGAGGTAATGGCCTCAAGCTGTGCCAGGGGAGGTTTACATTGGGTATTAGGAAAAATTTCTTTCCCAAAGGGTGCTCAGGCATTGGAACAGGCTGCCCAGGGCAGGGCTGGAGTCACCGTCCCTGCAAGTGTTCAAAACTTGTGTTAGATGATGCCCTGACACAGCATAGCGGTAGCTTGGCAGTGCTGGGGTAACAGCTAGACCTGACGATCTTAAAGGTCTTTTCCAGCCCAGCTGATTCTATGAAAACAGTACTGGATGCCCCTCCAAGTAAGAGCGAACTGTGGCCTGCACTCTGCTGCCAAAGGAATTGAGAAAAATGCATTGGCAATATCAGTCGTGGCATACCACTTGGCTGCCTTTGACTCCAGTTCGTACTGGAGTTCTAGCATGTCCGGTACAGCAGCACTCAATGGTGGTGTGACTTCATTCAGGCCACGATAGTCTCCTGTTAGTCTCCACTCTCCGTTAGACTTTTGCACTGGCCACATGGGGCTATTAAAGGATGAGCAGGTCCTGCTGATCACTCCTTGGCTCTCCAGTCTACGGATCAACCTATGGATGGGAATCGGGGAGTCTCGGATGGTGCGATATTGTCACTGGTGCACTGTTGTGGTCATGACTGGCACTTGTTGGTCTTTGACCTTCAGCAACCCCACAACAGAAGGATCCTCTGAAAGACCAGGCAAGGTGGACAGCTGCTTAATTTCCTCTCTCTCCAAAGCAGCAATACCAAAAGCCCATTGGTACCCTTTTGGGTCTTTGAAGTACCCTCTCCTGAGGTAGTGTATGCCAAGGACCAGTCACAATAGGATTTGACAGTCCTTCCCAGTCAGGGTGATTTCAGCCTCCAGTACAATCCACTGTTGGGATCCTCCTGTCACTCCAGAAATACAAATGGGTTCTACCCCTTTACAGCCTGATGGCATTAGGGCACACTAATAATAACTGTTACAGCTGAAACCAGGACTGGGAAGTGTCCTATGCTTAGTGCTGCAGGTCGTAATTGGGTTCTTCTGTAAAATTAAGAGGCTGTTTGAAGTCAGCGCTGGAGCTGTTGAGAGGGCTCTACTCCAGTATCTACATAGCTGGCACCCCGCGATGTCCATCTTATTCCAGCTTTGTGGAAAATAAAGGACAAAACCAGTTAACTCCTCCGTGAAGAGTCCCAGTGATGCAGTAATAAGGAGCATTAGTTGTCATTAGGTGTCAGCTAGGGATTATTATCTTCCATTACCAGATGACATTTTACTGTACCACTGAACAGAAGACTGCTTCAAATTCACTTTTATGATGTAACAAACTCAGTGATGATTAGTTGCCCAAAAGTCATTTCACCATAGGAGTGAGTGGTCAGATACAAACCACTTGAGAAACAACTTAAAAGGATTAAAGCAAAAAAATCAACTTTTTTTTTTTTTTTAAAGAAGAGATGCTGATGTCTTGGCTCCTTAAATGCTTTTTGCAGTCACACCAAGATACAAGTATTTCTTTTAATATGTAATTACAGGAAGCATTTATGTACGTACTTTCTCCCCTCCTCATAAAAGGCATTTACAGATACCACAGAGCTGCTTCTTAAACAACATTATTAACTGGAAGGCTGACAGAACTGAAGCAACCTGAATGGGCTGAAGGACGATGGTTTCTTCCCCTCCATCAGTACCACGCATAAATCAAATCAACCACTGTTATCCATCAGTCCTACTGATGTCCTTAGCATGAGTTCCAACACCATGAGCATCCCCAGCGTGTTAAAGAAAAACGAATGCCCCCTTCCACAGCAGTGCATCACAACCTGTCTCCCACTCCTGCGGTCTCCAACTTGGGAGCACTTACACTTTGCTCTATTTCAAATACACAAATAATCCCTGAGGTCCAACAGAAGGGAGCTTTAGTGGAGAAGTTATGCCCAAGTGTAAGTATTCTCAATATCAAGACTTAAGAGCTGTGGTCTTTGAGGCCTCACTTGCTGCATCACTCCTGCTGACTTTGTGAAGCTTTGGTGAGATGGGCTGCACACAGAAGTCCGTGCCATACATGCTAGGGGTTTTTGCAGGATCTGACTTTCAGCAGAAGGTGCGAACTAATAGTAATAAAAATTGTTAGTGGTATTATAAAGAGGATAAAGACCATGGGATGAACAGATTAGTTCTGCCTTGGGGAAAAAAACAGTAAGCAGGAGCACCAATTCTTCCTTCTGCCACAGCCTCGTATTTGAGGGCAGAGAGAGGGAAAACTGGCTACAAAAATCCTGCTTTCACAGAGGCTGCCCCAGAAGAGGAGAGCCACAGGGGAGCACAGCACACTCTCAAATATCACACCTTGACGCACAGCCAAGAGATAGGCAGAAGCCAAAACAAGGCATGCCAGGGGTTGCCTAAAGGCAACTCTAAACAGGAATGAGATCCCAAGGAGTTCCAAAAATGCATCAGGAGAAACTACTTTTGCTCTATGTGCTGCTCCAAGGCCAAGCACAGGCAGCAAACAGCTGGACCAGACGTTATCACTGCAGTTAAAATGGGAACCGTTCAATTTTTCTTTAGAGGTACATATATGAAACTTCCACTGAAGGAGATAAGCCTGCACATTAACACCAGGCTTAGCCATTTTTATACTGAAGAACAGTATTTCTGTTTTAAGATGACCCGGTAATACTCAAATCCTTCTCCTAACAGCACAGTTTGGAGTTACAGGTTGTTCTGAGGACACTGCATGGCAATGCACTTGTATCATCTCATAATTAACTGTAATTACTATGCGATCATTTCCAGACTTAAATGTAGTTAACCATTAACCTGTATTTGTAGACTGTATTTGCTGAACAGCACAGCATGTTCCTTCATTCCCCAACACTATGTAATCATGCAGTTATAGACCTTAGAGTGGTTAACTACAACAGTTTCTACAGGGCTGCAAGGAGAAGCCACAGATATCTAGTTATTATTAAAACTTTTTTTTAATAAAAAAATGCCTTTTTTTGGTAAAACTTTGTCAGGAAACAGAATAAACCAACACGGGACTGACACTTTTCATGCCTTCTGAACAAACCCCCTGAAACCTCCAGTTCCAGTCCTCGTGCTTATACTAGCATAGGCAAAGTAGCATCACAACAACTCTTCAAGCTTCCAGCTGGATTTCCTAACTATGCCTGATCTGTGTACGTACATGTCTGTAAGACAAAATAAGCATACTTTGAGTCCCCAGTGTAGTCTAAATGTAATTATCTGTTTCTCCCGTACTAACGAATGTATTGTTAACATCCTTGTAAAGCATTTGCAACACAATTCAGCTGTTGCAAAAATATAATGCAACAACAATATAGTGCAAAAAAATAATGAGTACTATTCAGTATTTATTACCCACTCTAACAGTACAGATAATCAACAGCAGAAGGCCAAGGGTGACTGCAGAACTGTTGTATGTACACACTAAATTAGGAATACTGAATCCAGGGTTAGTTCATTTATTTTTTCCCCCTTTTTTAAAATAAATAACATTTAATGGGTTTGTGCAATCAAACCTATGGAACTTACTCTGTTCTGGCACAAACCAATGCGTTACAGACCTTTACCGACTTTAGAGAAAGGGCTTGATGCAGAAATATACCACGAGACAAATTGAGATAACCTGTCAATCACATAGATGTGATTGCACCAAGTACCATATTAAAAGCCAGTTTTGCTGCTCCTTTACATTTGAGAGGGAATAACAGGAACAATTTAGGAATTCAGAATACGCACGGACCAACTGCCATCAGAACCCCACTTGCGCACAGGATCTGCTGCAGCCCATCTCAGGCTGTATAAGCCCTGCTACAATGAGTTCATCTCTTTGGAAACTCAATCTGCAACTTCCAGCTGCTTAAGAAAGACTCCTGGCTGCCAGCTTGGCCAGTGTGAGGTGCTCCCTGGAGGTCCCTAACACCATCTGATGCAGACTTTCTGTTGCAACCTCAGTTCAGGACCCAAGCTTTATTAAATAGAACACACATTCTTTACTCTCCTTACTGCACATGCAAAAAGCAAATGTGTCATCTTGTCCAGCATGACACACTGGCACAACCCATAAATAGATTGTTTAGTTGCAAATTCCTTGGAAATACTATGCTGGAAAGGTGACAGACTGAGATTATGAGCGACTTCAAGGGATTATCAATAAACCAGTGAAATTAGCACTAGCATCATCCTAAAATGAGGTATTAGTACTAACAACTGCTATTTAAGTATTTCAGCACTCTTCCTATAGGTTTCCTTTTCTGAAGACCAGGAAGGGTGAAGAAGATGGTAGGAATTTGGTAACCCTAATTGGGGAGGACTTCTCGTGCACCATAGGGTGGGCCTATGCTACACAATGAGCTGGAACAGGCTTTTACACCAAATCCAATTCTCAGCAGTACAAAAAGCATTCATCTTCAAGCAGCTTTGGGAGGATGAGGAAATCTAATCCTAGAGGGAACCCCCATGCCCATGCACAATAGAAATCCCACCCGCACCAAGACAACTTTCTGGATGCACATCAAAGCACACACCCTCTTCAGAACAAACACCACAGACACGGGTCTCACAACTGTGTCAATACTGGCACTAGGCAACGAAGCCTGACTTCTAACACTGGCACTGGGAAAGACCCTGGTTGTCAGAAACTTGATGAAAGCACTAGTGCAGTGTTACCTTCAGCTGATAATAACCCAGGTACAAACCTTTGCACAGTACAAGGTTAAGGCATGAAGATATCCTGGATTGTTGCAGGACCAATTAAGAAGTTTTAGGAGCTTTTGTTTTAAGATGCATTCAATTTACAACTATCTAAACCAATACAGAAATGAGAAAGGCAAATGCTTTCCAGAGACATCTGCAAACATTCCTCAACAACAGTTCAAGTTTACAATTAAATCCTCCTTCCTAATCAAACGCTTGCATTTGAGGGGAACGCTGTTGGAAATGGCTAAGAAAATATCTTAAGCTTCACTTCTTAATCCTAAATCCAGTAACCTGTGTAAGTAAAACTGAGGTACAACCTTGTCTCAAACAAAATTCTCCATTCAAGAGAGTGGTTTGGCTTGGGGTTCCCCCCCCCAAATAAACACAAAGCAACCCTCATTATTTTTCTCAGCCTGACCGCTCTCAGTAGTCCTTTCCTCGTGTCTTTGCACAACAAGACATCACATTATAGAAGACACCAGCTGACCATCCTGAAAGTTTACTACGGTAACGGCTGGAACAAAGAAATATCAAAGGGACTGGCAATTCTACCACCACGTGATAAGTGAAAAAGCAGCAGCAGCAAGGTAGGCAGGGAAGCACACACAGTCCTACAAGCTAGCGGTCTGCAGAGGGACGACAGCACCTCACTCAGCTTTTCCCTGGTGCTGCTTGGTTCAATTCAGGCACTTGAGAGAGGACACTGAACTTACAATACTTCAGCATCACTTGCGCTCCTGACTGCTGCAGCAGCCCAACTAAATCCTGCAGTGCCAGATGCCCTCACAGCTGATAACCTGTACGCATCCCAGCACAACACTTGGGGCCCTGAAGAGTGAGAAGAGTGACCAGGCAGAGGCCAGGGAGACAGGACTGGCACACACGCACACACATGAATGCCTCTCCCTTTGCATAGTTCTAAATAAAATTAAGCCGCTTATGTCATTTCCACTGCCAGATTAGCTGAAGCATGATAAATTCACAATTCAGCTCATTCACCTCACTTTGATCCACGCTACATGCTGCCGTCTATTCCTATCTGCAACCATCACCGGCAACAGCAGGAAAAGTACCATAAAGCCAACAATAAAACACTTACGAGTAGATGTTAATGGGAACTACAGGATTAGGGCTTTTTTTCCTTTCCTTTATTTTTGTACACCTCACTAGTCCGATATTAACATGTTGCAGCACAATTTTATTTCTCTTGCTGCACAGAAGGGATTAAAGCACTGAATTCACCCGAACCAAGTCAGTTTAACTTGATGGGGATCAGCTTCTTCCCTAGCTTTGCTCTTGAGTCTTCCTCCTTAACTTTTCAATTAAACAAGGCAAGGGATCTCCGTAAGAGCCATGGCTTTTAAGTAAATACAAACATGGAAATCTCAGAAAGCAAGTTAAGCAGAACATTCAGAGTAACCAATAAAATAATGAAGCAGCAGCTAGAAGGATGGTAATGATTTAAGCAAATGCCAAAAACCAGTTTACTTATTTCAATAGTTCTCATAAGTTTTGTCATACTTCATTTACGAATCATTAATCTGATTTTAGTTTCCCCTTAGATCAGTACCAGATTGCTAAAGCATGGCTTTTAAATAACCCCAAAGTATAGGGTCTTGTAAAGATGGTAGCGGGGATAGGGAGGAAGGGAAGGACGCCTATGCATATACGTATATATGTATATGCACGTATATTTTGAAAGTGAGAGATCAGAGCTGTTTGCATATAAATAAAGAACTGTATTATATAAACTACCTACCTGCATAACTAGAAAGCAACTGAAAATCTCATACAGCAGCTGCTTTTGTGTCATGACTCTGACACATCCAAAGAAATAAACCCCAACACATCGCTGGGTAAATGTAAAAGGGACATAGGTTTGAGTCAAGGAAATTCTAGTGCTGGTTTGCAAAGACCCAATTTAATCCAGAACTGCATTTTTGAAAGCTAATTCACAAGGGGGTTTGCACTTAACAGATCTCAAGAGAGAAAAGGGAAAACTTTATAGAATCATAGAATCATAGAATAGTTAGGGTTGGAAAGGACCTCAAGATCATCCAGTTCCAACCCCTCACACTAAACCATCCCACACAAGGCTTCATCCAACCTGGCCTTGAACACCGCCAGGGATGGAGCACTCACAACCTCCCTGGGCAACCCATTCCAGGGTCTCACCACCCTAACAGAAAAGAATTTCCTCCTTAGATCCAATTTAAACTTCCCCTGTTTAAGTGTTAACCCGTTACCCCTTGTCCTGTCACCTGACGAAGAGTCCCTCCCCAGCATCCCTATAGGCCCCCTTCAGATACTGGAAGGCTGCTATTAGGTCCTTCTTTAGCTGAAGAAAGTTTCTAGGTGGGATAGAAGTGGACATGGTGGTATGTTGGACCCTTACTTCACAATAGCTATACACACTTAATGCATATTAAGTGTAAAACCAGAACTAGCACTATGCTTACCGTGAACAATGAAGCACTCAAACATTACACCTTCAAAGAACAATGTAAAACTCTTCACAGATCATGCCACAGTTCAGGGCCACATCTCATCTCTATGGGGTTCTTGGCTGACAAAACAATTGTGAAGACATAAGCATCATCAGCCATGAGTGCTATTGCTTTATCCAGCCCATACTTTGCACCAGGAACTGGTCATATTTAATGGCAACTAATTGTATTCATTATTACATCTCAGGCATAAAAATGGTTGTCAGAGAAACATATGGAGCAACAACAGCACCACTTCATCATCTAATTACCTTGATAAAGTAACTATCTGCTTAGTACAGACATCGGCAAATATTTGTTTATGGAACTGAAGCATCATTTACGCTGTCTCTAAACGACAGGAAGATCATTTAATCCTGAACACTGCAGGAGTATGCAGTGAAATCTGTGGGGAATTTGGGGGACTTCTCCCTGAGGTTTAATTTCTATACAGTCTGTTCAGTTTTACTCCAGCTTAACAGGATCCATCCATCTCCAAGATGCAAAGAGGCAAAACCAGCGATTATGTTGCTGCTGGTTTGGGTGCTGGGTTTTTTGCTTGTTTGGGGTTTTTTGGCTTTGATTTTGGGTTTTTTGGGGGGTTGGGTTTGGGCATAAAACCAGGCAGCACTTGCAGTCTTGTCAACAAGTAGTACAAATTGTAGCATCAGCTTCTTCACATGGTCCTTGCCTCAGTGCATCCATCTAGCCCAGAAGGAGGTCTGGACCTTCGTTTTGCAAATGCTTTCAAAGCACACACCGACAAACCTCACAAATCAGTGCCCCGTGCTGTTATATATATCCTCCTTCAACTCCAACCAAAAGCCATGTTAACACTGCCTTCATTTGCGAGATATGGAACCCGTTTATTTGGGTGCATCTCATTCAGTACAGACCAATCCCCTCCCCGTTCCAGCTCTTCCGCTGCACAGCTTTTATCAGCTCCGAGTTTACCTACCAGCAGGCTGAAGGAGTCATCTAGCGGCCACAGAGAATTCCTGCAGCCTCCCCAGCTCCTGCAGTCTGGCTCTCGGGATAATACACAACATTTTGGAGCCCTCAAAGCCCACACAGCACTGACAAGAGCCCACTGAAGGTCCAGCATCTGAACCACGATACAGTCCCAGCAGCTACACTGATGATGTTCCATGTTCACATGCCCTAAGCATTAGTTTCCCACTTCTGGCCCACATCAAGGCCAAATTCAAGTTCTGACCTTCTCCACCGGCAGATAGGGCTGTGTTGTTTCTAACCGGTATGTAGCTCACTGTTCCTTTTCAAGGCCAAACAGATCTGCTGAATAACACTGCTGAACATGTAGAGCACCAGTTCAAGTGACAGTCTTGCCCACAATAAAGACCAAAGCAGCAGCACAGCAAGCTAGCTAACTGATCTTACTCGGGTCCCATCTCTCCTCTACCACAGACTTACTGCATAGGTTTGGACACAGCACATAAGTACCTAGGCAAGGTATTTCAATCATGGAAGAACCACCTGCCTAATAACGCACAAAACTCAGTGAGAGAACCACAGGTATTCGAAGTATAATTTAAAACAACACTTTGCTAAACAGTATGAATAGCTATAACAGTCTTACTAAACTGCATCAAAATGTGTAGTGCTTTGTCAGGTCTCTATTCAACACCTGCAGTCAGTCAAGCTCCAGAAATACAAGGCAGTACAGTTTTATCTGGAAACCTCAAATACTCATCCCTCAGATGAATGGCCATTTCATCGACATTAGAAATGAAGGTTTTACTGAACTTTTTCTTAAACAACTTAGCTTGTTTGAAGCATGGATTCTGACCCATTTTTGTTACCATGTGTTAACCTGTGTCATCTCTCGAGTGACTGAACTGCAGTCCCCTTACCAAAGAGCAAGACTGTTTTAAGTTTCTTTTTGTTTCTGGAAATCACTTTGCTGCAACACGAATGCCAGGCTCTACAGAAGGTGCTGCCACCCTTCCTTCGCAGAGCAGAGATCTCTATTTACACCTTTTCTTCCTAAAGGCTTGCCCTGTTGCTCAGAGGTGAATCTAATGCAGTGAGCATCAGGTGCTAAATATCCCCCCCAGACACACCCCACACCCCCCCCCCCCCCGATTTTCTAACACAGACATACACTACCTATGCAGTTTAACATTTGACTGCTTGGCAGCAGTGGCTTCCCCCTCAGATACAGGTTCTTCAGATGAGGCAGAAGACTTCCTTAAATTCATACTAAGCCTTCCTATGACTCAGAGCCGCTATCTGCCTCAATCATGTCAGCCAGAAAGGTGTCACCCAGCTTTCTTCATCGATCCTATAAATCACCTGGGTAATTCAAGTGCTATAAAAGTGCAGTGATCATTATGGTATGGTTAAGGAGCTCTGACCTACTTCAAGCTGTAGTTAGAAGTGGAAAACGGTGGTACCACAACTATACCAACAGAAGAAAGAAAGAAATGAGCCTTGTAAGCTTTAATGTCAAAGTAGAGAAGTTGCCTTCGAAATGGGGTGGCACAAGCAGCAGCTAAGTGATGTTTAAAGCTAGTATTGAGTTCAGCCACCCTCTGATGTCAGCCGGCAAGACCCCCACCTTGCTTCACAGGTCTAGCAGATTAAATGTTGGTCCAACCTGCCTTACATGGAGGACCTGAAGAAAGATGGGCTCTAAAGCACATCTACCTCTGCAAGATGGGAGACACCTTACCCCTTCAGGTCCATAAATGACCAAGAGCTGATTCTTGCCACTCACTGCTCAGGTGCCCAGTGATGGAGGTGTCTGGAAGTTAGAACACAGTTCTGCAGCACTCTGAGGTTTGCACAAGCACGCTCTAGATCCATTTTCCAAGTTTTTAAACAGGCCTAATTGATATTCTCATTAAAGAAACATGGACATTCTGCAGTCTTAACTAGCCAACCTCATACGAAATGTAAGGCCACTGAAGACTTTCACACAATTTTAACTAGTTTTATTTATTTCATTTATGCATTTTACACACAAGATCCTCTTTGGAAAGAGCAATGAAAGAGTGGGTTCACTACTGGTCTAAAACAGTATGCCAAAAAACTTTGCTGATTAAATGAGTAGTAGACAATAGCAGAGGTCTATTGATATATACTGAGCTAAGCCAAGTTACATTGCCCTGTCTCGCACCACACTTTTAGTGAACTGCAAAGAGTGAATGAGGAACAGTAACAGGCACAGAATCACAGAATGGTTTGGACTGGAAGGCACTTTCAGAGGTCATCTGGTCCAACCCCCTGCAATGAGCAGGGACATCTTCAATTGGAACAGGTTGCTCAGAACCACATCCAGCCTGGCCTTGAATGCCTCCAGGGATGGTTCATCCACCACCTCTCTGGGCAACCCGTGCCAGTGCTCTACCTCCCTCGTTGTATAAACTTTCTTCCCCACATCCAGCCTGAATCTCCCCGCTTTTAGTTTAAAGCCATTACCCCATATCCTATAACAACAGGCCCTGTTAAAAAGTCTCTCTCCATCTTAAGCCTCTTTTAAGTACTGGAAGGCACAATAAGGTCTCCCCAGCGCCTTCTCTTCTCCAGGCTGAATAACCCCAACTCTCAGCCTTTCCCCACAGCCACTCAAGCCCACTTTGTCCAGCTATTACAAGAAAAATGCACACACTTTCTATATTACACACATACAGACACACACACAAGCATATGCATTTATGTGTATGTACCTTTATGTACTTTTCTGCAGGTGCATGCAAGATAAAAGCAAGCACCATGCAGTAGGCTGCCCTGCAAAGAAGCTATGCAGAAGAAAAATAGTGGCAGACAGGAATAAAAAGCAAGAAACTGCAAAATACCACTGCCATTCTTAAAATACCTCCCTCCCTTTGCACACAGAATTTCCTTTGGAGCTTCTACTACTTCTTCGTACGCAGATCAGCCAAAGCATGGGTGTACTACGTTAGTGCTGCGGATACCTATGCTGACATACTTCCTTTTGATAAAAGGTTTATTACACTGGTCAGGCTTTTATCACCCCAAAAGACAGCCATGAATTGTTTTTCCTAACGGTCTTACACCACAGATTACCTGGGAACGTTGGGTAGCTGCCCTCCCTCAGTATTTCACAAAGGGAACACATTATACTCATCTTCCAGTGATGGCACCATTTTCCAGAATCATTTCCAGGTATAATTCAAGGAGGCTGACCATCCTAAAAGAAACACATTACTGACTGAAGCCTGAGCATCTCAATAGAGCCTCTCTTTGCACCTTCGTTAGTCAGCAGAAAGCAGCTAAACAGTCAACTGAAGATACCTTCCCTCTAAGGGCCCTGCCCTTCTATCGTTCCTCAGCTTGCTACCTGTTGAATTCACTACCTATTTCGGGACAAGCTGAAATACCTCTCTCAGAACTGCCAGGAGCAAGGAATTTATCTGCTTTTATGTACTCTGTCAATCCATACAGCAGGAAATTTAATCAGAAGTAACAGCGTAAATTGCTGATAATACTTAAAGTACACTCACTTATACTGAAAGCTCAGCCAGAAAGTCTCTCTTTTTCCTCCCTCTAACCACCACTTCACCAACGCAGCAATTCGGAGTCTTTGTCTCACCAGAGGTCCACCAGAGAGCAGATGCATGTACCTGCTGTGAACATTTCCAAGCGGAGATTCAGCATTCATGGAGCAGAGACTCACACACAGACATTCAGTGAAAGCCCCCCCACGGAACTCGGAAAGCCTCTACCACAGACTTATTCCTGTTATTATTTTGAATCAACCATGACCACCACTGGAGATGGGAAGGCCTCGGTTCTGTGGTTAGAATATGTCACGGTCACCGTCGAAGGGGGCCTGGCTAGCTGGCTGCCTTATTGCAGCCTTGAGAGGGGAAGAAATAGCGTAACTGTAGTTACTCCTTGTTGGCCCTGACTAACAAGAACCTGCTCGAGTGGGTTCCACCAACACGGGAGGTATCGCCACTGTCTGTCAGCGCACACAGCCCCACATGGAACTCGCATGCAGTTTTACCTAAGAAACTTCCAGGTGTTTTCCACCTGATTGCTACTTCTGAGTTACTCCATACACTGACAAGCTCCAGGGGGCATTTAGCCAAGTACGGGAGGCTTGTAACTACCATTACTAACATTTTAAACTTCAAAACCATACATTCTTGTAGCCAGCTAGAACAGGAAAACTCAATTAGATGATTTTCAGTTCTTCTACAGACAGTTTCACTTTTGTATTAGTTTGGGAAATATACATTTTGCTTGAACACCTGCATAAACTTATCCCTTCAATTTGAAAGTATTTTAACCTCCCAATACCATAAAAACCACTTTACCATACAGTAGCGATGTAACATAAATGGGGAGGGATCCATTTTGAGTAGCTTTGCTTTGCATTGGATCTTGCTCACCAAGAGTTGAAATAGGTGCATCTTTTGGAGATGCTGCCAGGGTTTCACTTCAGGTTAGCTGACCATCAGGGAAGACTATGTCCCAAAGCATCACACCACACCAGCGCCCTGCACCATCCCTCCACAGCTGCTATAGTGCTTCCCAGTGACGCTCTGCCAGTAGCATCCCGGAGAGAAGTCCATGGAGAACACTGCTGCCATTACACTACATCCATGCAGAGGGTGGACACGACAGTGTTAGAAGATGCTGCAACAGAGGCAGTAACTTCACGTCCCCACCAGCAGAAGCTGTGTACTTACAGCTGGTCATGGGCCAGCCACACCAGCTCTTGAGGTGTTAGGTCCCTTGAACTTTGCTGTGATTTGCCTAACAAAGCATTAGTCTCATTAACTACTTGCTCCATTTACAGCAAGAGAGACTTATTTTTCCCTGCAAAAGAAAGATATAATCAAACCAAAGTGCCAATTTTACATTTATCTTTTTAAATGCTTGGGATTTTAGGTAGTTCTTTCAATCTCCTGGCATAAAGCAACTGAATTTCCCACTGTGCAAGCTTCACAGCAACACTTAAATAAGTTTTCTTTCTCATCCTGAAACTATAATTTCTTTTGTTTCCCCTCCACAATTCTGCCTGTTTTGCATACAGTTTTCACTGGACAGCATCTTTCTGTAGCATAAAGTACTCTAAACCAGCACAAGAGTCAATGTGCTGCATTTTGTTATGGGTTTTCAGTTTACTTTGGTAGGGCAATGGAAGGAGTAGAGATGATATTTTCAGCTCTGAACTCTCCTATCTGAACAACTTCCAAACATCGATCCTTTAATCCCTTGTCAAAATCCACTAGCACGGATTCCTGTACTTGCACAGAGTTTCACAGAGGGTAACAAGGCCCTGAACAACTGCGTGGGTCTACACTAGTGAATCTCAAAAGATGATCTTCATCTTGGGATGCAACGTTTGACTAACGCAGCCAAAACAGCCCCGGGGAATCAATGCAGAAATATCTGCTGCTGCTTTCTGCCAGCACCTGACACGTAACAAAAGCTTGAAAACCACTAACAAAAACTTCCTCAACTCCACAAATCACACACAAGCAGCAACAATTACCCTGCTACCAAAAAAACCCACTCCAGTACTGGCCATTGGAGGTAAGCTACCTACATTCCATCCCCAGTTAAAATCTCAGAGCAACTCATCGTATTAACAATGTACAGCATCAGCTCTGGATTTAAGAATTTAACCAGCACCTTGAATCTGCAGTAAACTGGTACTCTGCATCCAGACAGAGCTACCTGGCTGAAATCACCTATCAACACACTTACTGCAAGTCCCATGCCGCCTTTAAGAAGAGCCTGGTATGTCACAGGCTATGCTGGGTGGCACAAAGGAAAGCTATGCAAGGCATCACCCGACTTCAGAAAGGATCACAGGAGAAAGATAAAAGCTACCTCACAATCAAGACATTTTATCCTCAGCATCAGTAACCAGCTGATGCTATCTGCACTGGAAACTATCCAGACTGCACAATCATGTTTAAGAGATGCATATAAGTCCCCAGCAGAAGAAATATTGACAATAGTAGTCTATTTCTGGAGATACATCCTCCTTCTCTTGCATTTTACTTAGCCTGCCCTTAAGGCTCTAGCTTGGCAAGCTGCAAGATAGCATAAGCCAGCTCTGAAACCAAAAGCAGTCCTGTCCCCTGTCCTGCTTCCATTCCCCACACTCCTGGACCCCTTTTTTGGGGCAAGATTGCTGTTCAGTTCTCTGCTCTGATTCATGACTCAATATATAATCCCCCCAACGGTGGTCAGCTCTATCTTTAGCAGACAGAAAGAGTTAAGCTAATAAACCCCATTAATTTAGGTATGATCCCCGTCCAGTCCATTGCACAACTTCAAAAACACTAGCATAACCCCATGGGGTAGGATGCAAGCATCTGAGGCTGGGACTATTTCTTTCAGTGACAGTGCTGCCATTTAAACATGGTGCTTCACTATTACCCCTAGCAAGTAAGTCTTATTCACTTCTTTGCCAGGGAGCTGTACTTCAAATAACATATTGTATCTTCTACCTATGTTGAAGATGGGGCCAGCATTACACATGCAGTGAACTGAAGGTCAAAAAAGACTCTGGGAGCCATACCCTTCACTCTTCATGCCTACAAATAAAGAGCACTTATTAATAGCCTTGTGAAGGCTCAAACAAGGAAGGATCCAACCTGCAGAACTTCGCACCCCCCTTCAGTGCACCCCAAAAAAACAAATTTCCACAAGTTAACACAAGACCAGGTTGCAAAAATGGGACAGAAAAGGAGCAAATGCTTTGACCCTACCCATCAGCAAGGCTGGCGAATCAGTTGTACGCACAAAATCTGGAGCCACTGGTAGGAACCCTTGACTCCACCGACCCAGGCTGGGCTTCTTTTACAGCAACCTCTTGTCAATCACAATGCAAGTAAGTATAAAATTACTAAAGCAGCACAGAAGGCCAGCAGCTGCAGGGCTTGATGCTTAACATCATACCCATGCTCTCAGTGCTGCGGTTTGTCTACTGCCAGAATGCAAGTAAAAAGGTAGTAACTTTGGCAAGAGTTGGGTACTTGGGCCCACACGGGAGATATATTTGCATCTATAGGGTAAACGTATTTCCCACACATTTCTTGTGGAAACACTATCATTTAGAATTCCTTAGTATCAACACACTGAGGCAAATGGGCATGCATTGTCTAACTACTGACGTGAACAGCACACGAAATGTCTTTAGCCACGGTTTTATCCCTCAGAGTCATGACATGGCACAGGATCAATTTCTGGAGCACAGGTCTATACAAAGAAGCAGATTTAGCAGCAATGAACTTCCAGATTGCAGGAGGCAAAAACCACACAGCATATTATACCCAGCACCTGAAACCAAATACAGAAGATGCAGGGCCATACACGACTGGAAGTTTTATTATTACTTCCTATACAATACTCCTCCACCACTACCGCAGTGGAGGCCACAGGCTGGGCAATAAAAGTGGGTTTATGCTTTTCTTTTGACTTTACCCATTGATCTACAAAGCTTTAGAAGTGGTAAGTGTGGCCCAGTCATACAAAACACTCTGAAGAAAATACGCCCCTACTTGCCCCACAGCTGAAAGCAGCAGCGCTGATTTCCAACAAAGAAGAAAGGAAAAATCAGTCACGGACACAAATATTGCCCCAAATCAACCCCCAGTTTCTAATTTACTGCGCCTCTCTCATTGTCCATCAAAATGCATCAGATTTTGAAACTGAAGATTCCTAGAACTCCTTCCAGCATGGCTACTGAGGAACTCCACTGTAAGAGAAGTAACTCTGACTCCCACAACCAATCCAAGCCTGCATCTGTTTCATTTTGTAGCAGAACCAATGAATTCAACTAGTCATCACAGAAAACAGCTACTCAAAGCGCGCACTCCGGTCTGGATCAAGGGTACAAGCAACTCTGGTCAGACCTGAGAACTTGGGTAACAGCAAACTACCCAAGTAGGCTTGGTACCCAAGCCAGCAGCATCCATTGCCAGGCTGGCCCACCAGAGCTACGTGTTTTGAGTAGCTTCTTAAGGAGAGTCCTCTGCAAACCCACTCAGGGCACCATGGTCAGAAGGAACAAAGTGGTCCCATTAATCTGCTTGTTAACAGGCAGTAATGAGAAAGCAGCAAAAGAAGGGTACCACACCACAAAGGAAGTAGCAACCTGCCACTAGTTACGGATTACAGATTTCAGAGCTCCAACAGAAGGTATAGAGGGAATGATGCTCACTTGTTTAACAGGTTGGAAATTGTATTTTGTAATACATACAAACACGTTTTGTGTGAAAAATACATTTTGTGTGTAAAATACCTACCGTGGTATTTACATTCTTCACTCCGTACAGAGAAATAATGAAAACAAACAAATAAAACCCAAACCCAACCAAAACAACCAACCCAACCCAAACTTCAAATTGCAACAATGTAAGAAGCCACATTTCTATAGGAGTTACCCATTTGTCGCAACAGAGATACTGGTCCAAACAGTCCGCTTTCTCTCAACCAACCTGCTTTCCATCCTGAGGGATGCTTGGCAATTGGAAAGAGAAATCTGGGGTTTGTTTCTTTTTTGTTTTTCCTGTCTATAAATTTATTTCCACACACTGTAAAATCCTGTCATTCCCTCCTATGCATCACATCATTCTAGACCCACAGGCATTACTACATCACTGTGAAGTCTCTTCCTGGCATAATTCAATCCATCTAAAAGTTCTGAAACTACCCCAGTGTTGTTTCCACTGTAAGTGGTTTACAGTAAACCCCATCTTTACCATCTGTCCTTTACGGCTATATTTATATATTTATATTATAGCCATATCTATTCACACTTTTCAATGAAAGAAAAACGAATTTAAACACTATGAACTTTCAGGGACTACAGTTCTTTGCCACAGCAAAAATCCATCACTTCCTGACTATACTCCATTACAGCATTAGCAGGAGCAAAAGCATCTAATCAGAGAGCGTAACAACATAATTGCTCATGTCTTGTTCCTGAAGCCTGGGTAGGTTGCGACTTCTGGTCCCACCTCCAACAACTCCGGGATGTAAAACCAGCACTCACCTCCTTCGCCTTCCACGGTCACAGAGCTGGCACAGAAATGCTTTCGGTGCAGCAGTCTACCATTCTGCCTACAGCTCTGGTTCGCTGCAACAGAACAAAATCACCATGATACTGCTTTTCCAGCTTGGCGCGTTCGCCTGTCAGAAAAAGAGCCTGCAGCCACCCGTAACAGCGAACTCCAGCCCGATGAAAATAACTCTTTCAGGGGAGGAGTAGCGGCGTTCTGAGCAAAATGAAAAGCAGGAAGCTGATCTCAGCAGCGCGGCGAGCACGGACGGGGCGGAGCAGAGGCACGGAGCGAGGAAAAGTGGAGCAAAGACTCGCTGCTTATAGCTCGGTTTTGGCAGTAGGACCGAACACCACCGCATGACTGAAATACCAGCGTTACAGCTAACACGGATGCCAACAGCACCCTGCTCCCCACACACAGACACCCTCCCACCGCATGGGCTGGCACTCACTGCACAGGTAGCTGGCCCTGCACAAGCAGACGCTCACCCTTGACATCCTCCCCGTTGGCACCACCAGTCCCCAGCACCAACATGCACCCCGACACCTCCCCACTCGCCCCAGCTCCCGGGGAGAGCTGCCCATGGACCCCGCACCGCTGAGCCCTCTTTCATGCATGAGCTGGGGCAAGAAGGCACATCCCGCAGGATGGACACCACGCTCCTCCTCTTGCCACTGGAGAAGAACTCTTATTGCGCATTAAAAACAGCAGATGATGGTATCTTCTGAATGGTAACTGCCATGTTTTGTGTGGAACTAACTTCTTTTGATGAAGTTATAATAAAACAAGGCAGGGAGGATATTCTGGAGCTTCAAGAACTGCAAGGCTTTTCAAGCTAAAATTCAAACCGACAACAAGCAGGGCTTTAACTTGGCAACAGCATCTCCCACCTTGCACGAATCTTCTCTCCCAAAGGCATATGCTAGCCCCACTAAGGCCCTATTCCTGAGGGGACAGCAGGCTGTGGGAGCTGGGTCCCCCCAAGAGAGACAATTCTGCTTGCTCCTGCAGCACGCGACACCCTCACCTGCCCTCTGCCACAGTCGGGCTGCATCTGCCACATGCCATGCTGTTCCCCACGTTCCTCAGGAGTGAGGTTTGTTCGTATCATTAGGATGGCATTACAAAACCACACATAAAACAGCGATATTATAGAGCAGAGAAAACCAAGTGTCAAGGTAAAGCCAAAAAGACACAAGGCAAAGGTGGACTGACTACCATGTGAGCCATCAGCCACTGTTTTAAAACAAGAATTAAAACCCACGCTGGAAAACAGCATGTCAATGGATCTTCCTAACTCCCAGAGCCAGGACCTGACCTATACTTTTCAGCCAAAAGCAGACAATCCCTGTGCAAATGAGGCTGTGGAGATCACCAGGGAGAGTATTCCTACATAGACACTCATCTCACTCTCTATCAGCTCTGAGTATTTTGCCTCATTAGATTTGCAAGGCAAGATCTGCAGGTATTTTGCACTGGTGGGGATGGAGGGGACCGAATCAACAGTTAACCAGTTTAAGGCAAGTTCTTAACTTTTGAAATCCCATCCATGTCCTCTACACTGGTCCTGATAGCAGAAGGGAAAAAGAAAAGCAAGGCGGCCAACCAATTTTATCTTTACCGCTTTTATGTATTTTCTCTTCTCTGCTCAATATAGGAACCTGTAGCACGTCTTTAACTCACATTTGGAAGAGCCCATTCCAGAAGCTTATGAAACCCGGCAACTTTTAACAAAGCACTAAATGATGCCTTTGAAATTCACTGAGCCTTGTTCGCTTTATGGCACTGTTTCAAAGTATATCCTACACACAGTCTACAGTCAAATCCCAACTGAGCTGGAGACAATCTCACCTCTCTCCCTGCCTCTCTGCAGGGCCTGATGGCCTTCACTTCCATGAGTGGACAGACAGGACTCATGCCTTCATCTGCATGCTTCTCAGTTCACAGCCTACCTTTAGTAACTGCTTTTACTGTAACTCCTCAGGCTGTAAGCTGAAGGTCACTGATGCAGACATACATCCCTATCTACAGCTACTCTGATGGCGTAGTCAGCTCCGACCAAATGGATGCAAAGCCTCACTGCAGTATCTTCAGGACCTGCAGCAACATCAGACTAAAGGCAGCCTAAATCCCAGTATGCAGCCTAGGTCAGCCAGGGTATGAGCAGCAACACACCAGGTCCTATTCACCTTAATGTCAATGCAATTTCTTCACTAATGTCCATGTAGTTTGGCAGCTTTATGCTTTTTGTCTCATGGGAGAACTTATCCATTCTTTTTGGGGTAACTATTTGCACTGAAGTGACAGACAGCTGCTTCCTTACTAAGAAAACACAGTTTAAAGCCAGAACTGTATCAGAACTGGAAATGTAATTTATACACTCGGCTGAACAGATTTAATGAGTATTAAAGCCAAGAATCCACAAAACCTGCATGGGATATTGTGGTGGTGTGTGACCAACAGCAAGCAAGCTTAAAATACAGGTAAGAGTTCAACTTAAAGAGAAACAGCAAAGATACTGCCAACCCTTTTCTGATATAATTACTGTTACAGAAATGCCTGGACATCTCTTCAAATCAAAACCTACACCTCTACAGCATCACTCGCAGCTCTGGGACTCTACCATACCAGAGACAAACGAGCTCACAAACCCACCTCTAATCCCAGGATTATTCTGTGAATCTCAAGAGAAGCTGTTTCCTACCTGAAGGGAGATTCTACAGCGCTGAGTACTGCTTTTCCCCTGCTATTCACACGGATACTCGGTTTTGAAAGGGCACTTCTCAGTTCTCACAAATACCAGACAGAAATGCTGTTGCTAAACTATACTAATCCCTTCCTCATCTCTCCTCCTTCAGTTCAAGTACACACGCACACCAGTAAGAGTATTCCATTAGATACAGAATAGCAATCTCTGACACTCTTGATATGACAGCCAAAGCTAATTTATTCCAGAAACCTCAGAAGCATCAGAAGCACTTAAAAGTATTCTTAGTTACTAAATAAAAATCATTAACCGATTTCTAAGGTTCACTAACAAATCGCTTAAGGCACATCTTTAACTTCAGCAATGCCATCTTTAATGTCAGTCTGTACCCTGACTAAAGACCAACACACTCATGTTTTTAAGGAATTTGCTATTATTTGGTTTGCAAAGAATTTTAAGTGTTCTGGAAGACCCTCCTCTATGAGCCCACTTTAGTCTTTCACTACTGAAAGCATTTCACCCTTAAGATAACGGATCATGCAAAGAAAAAGTTGAAGGCACTGCGCAAAGTATGGCCTTGTTTACAGCACAAACCCCTTCATTTCTTCGACTTTCTACGCAAGAAATTTCCTTGAGAAATTAGAGCAGCATCTGCTTGTACTGCAAATAATCCCTCTCTGCTTCTTTGCTCTTCCCAAGTTTCCTTGACTGAGGTCATCAAAACAACGAGTGTGTTTTTAAAACCTATGTCTACCATTATTAGGATTTCAGGGGCAGGAGTGTGAAAGCCACTGTTAGGCAACCATTCTTCTCCAAGTAAAACAGTTTGTGCTTAATGCTACCAAGCAGCTAGACTTGTGTCATGATCTTTGCTGCCTAGTGTTATTACCCTGTCCAGAAGTCTCTGACTTCAGTACAGATACAGCGATAGATCAGCAGTTCTTGCACTGCAGTCATTATTTCCTACAGGCCTGCAAAAGTAACTAAGATGAGTCCATTGTTGGTAGGCTTACATTTGTCTTTCAGGCATCTCTATCATCTACAGGATACTTTTTTTTAGTGTTTTTAAAGTAAAAAAAACCCACTACTTTAAATTGTGCCAGTTTTTTTCTCCCAGGGAGAACAGAAATCTTTTGAAAGCTTAACAACAGCTATGAGAAGTGATCATCTAATGTATAATCATCCTTTAGCTTCTAGATGAGATAAAAACCTACCTCAGAAAGAAGGCATGAAGTAACAAGCACAAGTATACACACTCCTCTGCTTCAAACTCATTCTCATACACTTAGAAGTCCAGGCACATTCAATCATGCAGTTACTCTGTGCTGTTTTAACATTAGCTTGAAGTTTTTGCCTTGCTTAAACTACAGTTGTCAAAATTCAATGGTATGTGCCATTTCTGGCCTCTCCTCCCCTACGTTAAAGTCAGGTGGACACCAACCTGTCTCCACATTCATTTAAACCAAGCCAGCATGGAGATCGTTTGATCATGAATTTACCCACCCCATCACTAAATCTAAGCAAAGTCACTGCTCGGCTCAAAGTGGATACAATCTCCCAGTCCAACACCTACGTAACTCTGCAGTACCACACAGTTAATAGAACGCTAACCAGATAAATTAACTCATAAACCAGTCCAGAAAACGCCATCAACAACCTGTGCATTCAGAAACAGCAGAATCACCACTTTAATGATTCCTAGCGCTCAACACTCCTTAGAAGTCACACCACGCATTTCCATATATGCACACAGAGTAATAGGACCATGGAATGGCTTGAGTTGGAAGGGACCTTAAAAGATCATCTAGTTCCAACTCCCTGCCACGGGCTTGTACACACAAAAGCTTTCTGACCTATGTAGTACGTTAAAAGCATATACATGCACCGAGAGATTCCCATCACCAGAAAGCCACTGCTCTGTTACCTACTACACACCCCCACGTATCACAAGTGTCAGAACAACTGCAGGTACAAATGTCATACCTAAATAATGTGTAAAATGCCCAAGGCAAAAATCCTACCACAAGCAGCATGCTGTCCCTTCTCACCTCTCCTCCGTCACCCTGAAGTTAAATCCCCATTCGCTGCTATAGGTGCACTCAGATGCTGCATACAGTGTGACAGCATAAAATCCTAGCACTGTTGCTCCATTTCTAGCTCTACTACAAGAACAAGATACTGGTAAGCTTAGAGATGCTCAAGTTTACCTCTCGCAATGTAAGATCACGCATCTCCTGTAGCACAAAAACCCCACCACATTTCCAATATCAGCATTTCTTCAAATCAGGAGGGCTTAGTTTTTGCCTTAAGAATAATGAAAGCTGTTCTCCATGAGATTAAAATGCAAATCAGACTTTTAAAAAGAAACCTGCCCTCGTATAATCTCCTCTATTTCCTACTACTATCAGAAGCAATTTATTAGAAAGACATATACTTCTGTATTTTAAGACAACCCCGTTTTCTTCCTAGATGTACTGCTGCAATATTCTGTAAGCATATTCTTAAAAGAGACGCAAAGGTTCAAAGAGCAGTTGCAAAGAAAGCTATTTCGCTCTGCTAATTTGCATCAAGTTTTATGGTTCCTATCTTCCCTCCTAAATGGAAAACTAACTGTGATAAAACAGGAAGCCCAATTAGAAACAGCCACTACACACAACTATTTATTTGAATGATTTCCTTTAGAGTATGTGTAATTGTTTTTAAAGAATCCTTTACTGTTTGGGCCAAATACTGTGAAGTTTTCTTCACAGAAATAACTTCTTCCAGCTTCACATCTCATTCGCCGAGTACTTCACTGAATTCAAATCTTGACATTTAATAAATCTTTCAAATTGAATTTATCTTAATGAAATTCTGGAAAACCACTATGGCAGCCCAAGTTCCGCATTCAGCACACACTTGTGGTTTTCTTCAGGTTACAGTATTAGCTTGCACATTAGAAAGCCTAAGTCTGGCGCTTTCCATCCGAGGGGGCCCAGGTACCCCACAGGGGTACACCAGCACACCCCACAGCTTCGACAGCAGCAAGGCATCCCTGGGAAGCAGAGCTGCTCCGAGGACGGGTGGCTCCAGCCAAGGCCATTGAAGCTGTGAGCAAGGACAGAGGACTCCTCCCAGGAAACACAAGAGGGGAGGGCTATGGCAGTAAAAAAGCACTGTGTGAATACAGTACCCAATGTGCAAATCCAGCAAACACGTTTTTCAGCCATCCCTGTGGATTGATGAGATATCACCCAATCTTTAGCTGTCCTATCAACAACTCCTCTGAGCGACTGCAAACAAACTGAACTGAAGGTGCTTCTGCAAAACCATTAATTAGCCTCAACTAATTGCAAACTCACTTAAAAAACCCCAGAACACCAGACCATGTCATCTCCAGCAGTTAAGTGTTGCTTAGGGTTTCGTGCATGAGAGCTAAACATTTGCTGCAACATCTCTTGTGATGATGCCCACTCTTATCCAAAGACCTAACACCAATGCAAGACATACGAACCAGTGGCTACCACATGGTCTTCTCTAAGAGTTTCTCTACGTTTTGTCAGTGTATGATCTAAAACTAAATGAATAACTTTCCTCATTCAATCAGACAAAAAAAAAGAGCCTCTTTTTTCCTCTCCAGGCTGTGGTTTTCTCCCTAGGTGTCTGTGTGGGACTCTAAAGCTAAATAAAGTTTCTACCATGCAATACTTTACTATAAAGGAAGAAAGAGATTACCAACATTCAAAATTCACATTTTACTTCAAACACCAGCACTCCCCAAAAGATACACCAAACTTTTTTTACACTCCAGGTTCAGCCACCAAAAATCAATGCACTACTGCAAGAACTGATTGAGGCACATGTAAGTACAGCGAACCTCATCATCAAGGAAAATCACACAGGCTTCCTGCATTCAAGTCTAACACACATCTGTGGGACACCATAGAAGAGGGTGAGTTTCTTCCTGCCCCTCCAGCATGGATGCAAGGAATATAGATGCCAATCTACACATTAGCTACCTGACAGTATAAACACAGTAACAGCATTAATATATCGGCCCTTCTGTAATACAAGCAGCCTTTAAGGTGTGGTGTTTTGTTCTAAACTGACAAGAAAGTTTAAGATAGGTCAGTCATTACCAAAGGATGCAATTCTTTACACATACACACACATCCTTAGGTCTGTGCAGAACACAAAACACTTTAGTTGTTATGGTACGTAACTGGCTTGCCGGTAACACAAATTCTCCTATTCCTGCATCTGTCCCGCCCTTTGTAAATTAAACACAGATTAACAGCTATTCACATGAAAACCCCACTGCTATGAAATGCCATGGATGCAGAACTGACCCACTGCTACTTCTGCTGCCGAGGTATTTTAAACAGCTACAAAAGGGTCCTATGCTCCTGTTAAACCTTGAGGAAGCCAGCAGTTGCATCCCTGTGTCTCCCACCTAGCCAACCACCACTGCTGCTCTCTGGTACATCCAGGAGGAGGACAGACAGAGAAAGCAGCTGCTAGTTTTGGTGCTGAAAAGACCTGAAGAAGGGCAGGTACACTCCTGTAGGAGCAAGAGGCTGCTCTAACAACTGACCTGGAGAAGCTCAACATCTCCTCCAACATTCGTGTTTCTGTCAAAGCAATTCCACTACTACAATCTGACCTTCTGACTTTGGTGTAGATGCAGGTATGAACTTAACTGCATGGCTTGTAGACCAATGCAGTGTATGTACCACACAGACACAGTAACTCCCTGTCAGCAGACACTTAAATCTCCAGCTGTAAATGCTGTATTGATTATTATTCTTTCTTTCTTTTAATTCTCATTTCACTTTTTCTATAAAAGAGTGGAGGGAGGACGGGGGACAGTGTTAAACACGGCCCTAAAGGATTATGCCGGTGTAACAGCACACAGGTTGGTCCAACGATGGTAGTGCTAACTAGTCAGTCATCACATGTACAGTTTCTTTGCATTTGGACATTCCTGACTTCCTTGAAGACACTAAAAGATCAACTTCATCTGCTTAGCAATGAGTACTAAACAGCACTGAACCAAGTGGCACACAGTAGATACAGATAAACACAGGTAACTCGGCCTCAGTGCTGACTTACTGCTGTATTTCACATACATTCCCGGGGACTCTAGTTTTCCATTACAGTTTCTCTAAGAAAAGGCAGGATTTCCTTAAGGAAATAAAGAAGAGCAAAAATTCTACCCTGAGCACCAAAGGCAAGACACTCACCCTCCCCTGCCTTCCCATTCCTACAAAACCCAAGAACAAGCCCTCCAAGAAGCAATAATATCCCCAACTAGTTGTCACCTCCAACTACAGCAAAGCTTTGAATCCAAATAAATACTAAGTTAATTGAATCATAATTTCCTAAGAGAAAGTATTGTTTTCATCATCCAGTGTTATAAAAGAATGCCATAAATAGGATTTGCAACCTGCAAGGGTAAGATGAGTTGTTACTGCAGCATAACCAGATTTTGCATCTTGAAGGAATGTCCAAGACGTGCCCTCATTGCACCATTGCATTCAGTGACCGAACCCAAACACTCCAGATGGTTTCAGCAGCCCTAGACACACAAACCTGGTTTAAACCAACTAATCGAGTGCAAGGAGCTTTAACTGCAGCAGCGCAGTGCAGCTCTGCAAGAGTTAATTTACCCTTAGCGCAAGTTAAATCACTGGGCTCCACTCCATCACTGCCAAACCACTTCTGAAACTTGTTCTGCCTAACTGGAAGCACACTCGGGTAACTACAAAACACAGCAATCTACAATCCAGACGTACCCTTAAGGTCTGAGATTATGCCAGGTTTTATCCATAGGTTGGATTTTAAACTGCTGCATTTTAATAAGGCGATTCGAAAAAGTTGGGAGTAAATAATGTTTTGAGTTTTGCTTCATACACTGCACAGCCAGCTCTCTAGGTCTCAAAATCCCTCAAATCCAATTGCAAAACAGCCCAGGTTGGGATGCAGAAAACTCTTAGCTTTGTTGGTAAACAGGCAGTATATATTTTCCTGTTTGTCTGGTTGGACTCTGAATGGAGCTGGGCATTTACCAGAGGCCAGTGATGCCCTGCATTCCCAAGGAGGTCATGGAGAGGAGAAAGCACTCAGCACCTCAGCAGGGGATGTGGTGGATGGGATGCCTCCAATTGTCCCTGAATTAACTAAAATCAACAGAACCCTTGAGACATTTAAGCAGGGTTTGGCAGAGAGGGAGGGAAGACCCTGGGTCTCCCGGAAGAAGACACATTGGAAAGGCACATATCCTGTGTAGTCCTCGTCGCCTTCCACCTCTATTTCCCCTGGTAATACTGTGATTAATTTGGAGTTACAGAGCAATTGCCATCAGTTGCCAAGCTATTCAGTAATATTTGCTAAGCCTCCCAGTACACTGTAACAATTTTAAGTACACCACAAAGCAGATACCTCTCACAATCATTTATTTATCACCGCTGAGAAACACCACCCCGTACCCACTATTGTCTAGAAAGCCACCACTGTGCCCAATCAGACATTGTCACCACACACTCTGAAGCCTTTTTCAGTATTGACTCTGTGGTCAAACTAACGCAAGCTGCTCGCAGTACTCTTTATACCCTTGGAATTACCACAATCACTGAGCTGCTGTGCAAAAATAAAACTTAAGAATCAAACTTCGCCTTGCCATATGAATGAGCAGTGGCAGCAAGCTCTCTGCAAGCCACATTAAGTTCCACATTTGTGGCATACAGCAACTACATTTAAAGAACACTGTTGAACACAGACACCCTGGGAATATATGACCCCCTATCTTAAAGTTTAAACCCAATTTCTTTCATCGTATTTACATTCAGGTGTATGGGGATATTTTTAGTATCTCAAGTCAAATTAACTGACCCATTGCTTCGGAGCTGTAATGGGAATGAGGCATCTAACTCACTCCCATGGCTGAAAATTTCAAACAGAAGTAATGACAGACATAGCTAAGTTTGTTTCAATAAGCACCATTTAATAGCCATTTAATTTAAAGCCCAATAGTCCAATCTGATTGGTACATAACTGTGTAAATCAGGTACATTTTCATCTGCACAGAACAGATTTCAGTGGTGTGCTCACCAAATGCTGAATCCTTGCTTAATTATTTACTTTCCTAACCATTATTTTAGGCTTTTTAAGTAAGAACCAGATTTCTTTTCAAAGAAAAGAGAAATGAAAGCAAGTGAAAAGTGCAACCACTGGAAATCACAACATTTTCATCTTTAAATTCGAAGTATAATCTGATTACATCCACTGAAATTATTCAAGTCAGCTCTAACAACAAAACCTTTTGTTTTCCTAAATTTCATGCATTCCTGCGAAAAAAGAGTACAAAAAGAAACGCTTCTGAAGCTCCCATATTTTGGAAAGGCAATGGAATTGCTGCTCCTTTACGGCAGCTGCTGAAAACACCCATCTCTGCACCTTGTCCTGTCAGCCAAAACAAGGGGTAACTATTTCACTGGACAATACGTGCTAGTGCAACAGGTCTGCAAGTCACTACAGAATTCACTTTAAATGTTCTTAACTTGCTTCTATTACTGCTAGAAAAAGAAACAGCACTATTCCATACACAGGCATGGAAGAATTTTCACTCAATTCACCTTGTATGGCTATTCCAGACATCCCAAGACTGTTTTTCTACAGCAAAATGAAAGAAATTGACACTAAGTTGGATGAGAGAAACTGAAATTTCATTTAAGAGGTGACTTATTTTTACTCCTAATACCTGCCTACTGGCTACGAAAGATACCTACTCTCAATTTCACCTTAGTCCTGCTGAACTGCATTGTCTGTCCACACAAACACAGCTGTCCAAATTCCCCCAAACACCTGGCTAATATCAGATCTGCCCGCTCATTCAAACAATACAAACGGATGCTTACTGATTCAGAACAAAATCCCTTAACACAAATCAAGGATTCACAAGTCTCAAAACCAATACTTTGTGATCCACTGAATCAGGGCCAATCACTTCATCTTACTACTGTTTTGTTCAGCCACTTGTTTCAACTAAACCCTCGAATTCCATAGGTTTCTTATAAGGCAGGCCAGAGAGACTTGACAAAAATGAGAGACTCAGAACCCAAACTGCAACGTTAAGTACAGACATATAATCATAGGTCTTGAATCATGCCTTTGGTGAGACATACTTGATTATCCGTCTTGCTCTTTTACAGTGCTTTACACCCTGATCACAGAACGTTTCAGGAGCACATTGACCATCAGCAGGTTAAGTGGATACATCAGCAAGCAAAAGTGAAACAAGAACTCCAGCAGCCAAAAGAAAGATCAGGGTGTTGGGAAGAGAAAGGAATACATTTCAGCCTTATGCTCTATATACTAGCCAATACAGTCTCACTGGTTAGGATGAACTATCTCCATGACTTACAACAATCCTCAAACTTGGATAGTCTTAACATCACTTTCATTCTTCAGTTACTAAAGAAGAACACTGCTGCGGCCTCGCTGGAGCAGCAGAGAATTCCTTTACTTCCACAGTCCCTCAGCCCTGGCTGCTGGGTCCCACCTCCTGATCAGCATTCCCACGATGCCAAGGTGAGTTTGCAAGTTAGAGGTGCTCAGTGCCAACCTCTTAAACTCCGATCCTCACACACCAGCAAGCTCCTGCGCGGTTTCATCCCTGCTCTCCTCTCACAAATACGACAAGCAAATTACCACCAGCAAGCGAAAAGGACGGACCTTTTTGTCGACAACGTAAGAATGCTTGAACTTTCTCTTTTGAAGTAAAATTCCTGAGGACAGGATCTTGTTCATTTGCCCAAATTATTCAGAAGCCAAAGAAACACCTACACAAGATATGTTTTTGAAATTCTGGTCTAACTCGCTCATGATTCAAATGCATGCAACCAGCAAAACCTTTACTTTCCTTCAGACCCCAGGTCTAGTATAGAACAGTTAGCTCCTGCCACCTTGTGGGACTCCATGGATTTCCCTGAAAGCTCGTTTCAGCAGCAGGCTGGTCACTTAAAACAAATAAACATTCAGGAGTTACTTCCCTTGTGTTTCACCATGGTGAATGTTCAAATAAGACAGAAATACTTAGAGAGGGTATGGCATTTTAAGTGTTTTCTGGTTCATGTGGTTGAACCGCCCCTCTGCTCTGCTCTCGTGAGACCTCACCTGGAGCATTGTGTGCAGTTCTGGTGTCCTCAACATAAAAAGGACATGGAACTGTTGGAACAAGTCCAGAGGAGGCTGCGAGGATGATCAGGGGACAGGAGCACCTCCCGTATGCAGACAGGCTGAGGAAGTTGGGGCTGTTCAGCCTGGAGAAGAGAAGGCTGCGTGGGGACCTCAGAGCAGCCTTCCAGTACCTGAAGGGGGGCTATAGGGATGCTGGGGAGGGACTCTTCATTAGGGACTGTAGTGACAGGACAAGGGGTAATGGGTTAAAACTTAAACAGGGGAAGTTTAGATTGGATATAAGGAGGAAGTTCTTTACTGTAAGGGTGGTGAGAGACTGCAATGGGTTGCCCAGGGAGGCTGTGAATGCTCCATCCCTGGCAGTGTTCAAGGCCAGGTTAGACAGAGCCTTGGGTGGGATGTTTCAGTGGGAGGTGTCCCTGCTCTTGGCAGGGGGGTTGGAACTGGATGATCTTAAGGTCTTTTCCAACCCAAACTATTCTATGGTTCTGTGATTTAGTAATCTTACAGAGGGTGTTTTAGATAATTCAAAATCTGTCAAGAATCCTAAATTTTGGGAGCTGATGTATCTAAGTTTAAAATAACACTCTGATCAAATACTTGTCACCAGTAGTAAATCTCACATATCTGAACCAGATTCCACATAGAAATAATACGAATTTAGGCTGAAAATCCTTGCAGCCAGGTATAATTTTAGAACCCAATAATAATCTCAGTCTTATCAGGAATTATGTATGTGCATAACTTAATATGGTGACACACATCTAGTTGTCCGAAAAGATCTGATTCCATGTGATTACTTTTGAACTGCAATTTGACTTCCTACTTCGTGTTTTCCCTCTCCTCGCCCTCCTCCACCCCATCATATACAGCCCACAAGTGAAGTTCTCCAAAAAGAGACTACTGGAACTTCCTCAACACAGGAAAAGGAAGGTGAAGATCCATGGATCTCCATCCTCATGTCTTACATGTTGTCTGCTGCCCCTCAAGACAGGTAACTCATCACACCTACTTTGTGGAGGTGCAGAAAGACAACAGCAGCTGCAAACAGCAGAGAAAAGATGGTTCTCTTTTTATTTAAACAAAACCTCTGCTGCTCCAGATCTCAAAAACTGAAAGGCACAAAGGCCTGCATGTGACGGGACTCCATGAACCTGATCAACAACCTCAACGGACCTGCTCCTTTCTAGCCTTGGAACTAAGTGATTTGTTACAGATGCATACAAATGCAAGAACAGATAGGGAACACTTCTTCCCCTCCATCATCCCACAATGACTTCACTGAACCTGGTGGACATCTACAGTGACATGTACTTGATTCCAACAGTAGCAAACTTAACTCCTTCAAACTTCCTTCTGGTAAAGGAAAAACAGCCAAACAGACCCAAAACAGGAACAGCTCTTCCTGATGTCATAAGCAAACCATCTCTAGTAAAGGCCTTAGTAGTTCATAAACAAACTCAAGAACAATAATTACAGATCCACAGCCAAAGGAAATACAGCAGGAATGTTCTCTTTCATTCATAAGCAGAATGTGTTTTTTGCTGAAGAGCGAAGCAATGACAAAATGCCAGGCAATGAATCAAGCTGGCCCAGTATACCTGTGGGACAGAAATTTTGTGTTCTTGAATGAAGTTTTAGGATCTCACAGGTTTCCCTGGCAGCTTCACAAGTGGGGTTGTCTCTGTTCATCATGGTATTCCTCCCCTTTTTATCTCCCCCTATATACTTTTAAAAGTCCTAGTAGCTACACCACTGACTTAGAAGACAAAGTTCAAGAGGTGTCCATGACAACCTCTGAGCACACCTCAGCTCCAGCCCGGAGAATCCCTCCCAGGCTGAGTTGTGTCTGTGTCCTGACTGTCTAAAGACTCTAAAGTGCTCCTCACAGTTGTCCTTACCCATCCCAATCTCTACTACAGGAAACACAGACAGGCAGGGAGCCCTAGAAGAGTTCTCAGTCTGGATGATCAGGGAATCAGTGGTAGGGCATAGCCTACTCAATTCTGATACAGCCAATGCCTTGTAAGAACAGCCCAGGTACCCCTATACTCTTACCCTACCCTGGGTTATTAGGAACACAGACATCTCCTCGTCACAAGCTATTTGGTTTAGCCTTTTCCCTGTTCTGGAGCACCATGATGCTAAGTCAGTCTCACTATAACTGCAGACATTATCTAAGCCCCACCTTCAGTCCTTGGCTACAGAGAAAAAGAAATAGTATGCACTAGCAGCAGAATCAATCAAATCCAACACCCACTGCAGGTCTCAGTGACACTACAAAGCATGACAGCAAAATACTAGGACCCTACAAGAAATTTCATCTTGATGCAAGTGAATCATCCAGCCATATCCTCTTATCCCCATTTTATTTCTCTGCGAGTCCTCTATTCTGCATTATTACCAATGCAGCAAGAAGATTCCTGAGCTAACTTCCTGCTTACCTACATGCCCATAGCAGTCTAACAGCAGTACCAGGGAGTATTCTTCTATCATTACTCTTCAGCATGGTTCAAAACCAGCGGCAGCATAGTTACACTTCTCATACCCCAACGAGAAGTCTTCCTCTTGACAAGTGTAACTTACTTGGACCTGATAGCAACAGAACTCCCAAGCAGCAGCAGACTGAAAAAGTATTTGACTATTTCCAGTTCTCGCTGTTGTCCACAGCGTTCTGAACACCAGCAGCAAAAACCAACCAGCATTAACTTTGCTTAAAGCTGTGAGCTCTCTAAGGAGCCAGGAGCATCTGGTCCAGGTCAAGGAAATGCCACGGCACAGCTTCAGCCTGGCTCCCATCTGAAACACTACTCCTTAGCTGTCAGCCTAAGATTTGTTTTACTTTTTCTCAGCATATTTATTTTTCTGCAAAAACATGATTTGACTTCTGCAAACTTTTGTTAAGGGAACTTTCCAAGCAGTTACATAAATTAATTACTTTATTCATGTATAAACCGGAGGAAGAAGCATGAAAACCACAAACAAACATCCCACAACACCACTACTGGGCCACTTACCCGCTCCTGGTTTTCTTTTATCTACACCCTTATTGATCTCCTTTCCCTGCAAACTGTTTAGCCTTACATTTTAAGGAGAAAAGAGGAAAGTTCTGAATGCAATTGCCTCTTTCTCGAGAAACACCTCTAAAAATCACTCGGGTTACAGAATTTACAAGCTTCTGTATGTAGCAAGTCTGATCAGATTTCCAAGAGGAACCTTGCTGCTTCATAAACTGGAATCCACAATCAGATCCATCTTCACCAATTGTTCCATTGATGCCAAGCCACAACAGCTGACCCAGAACTGTGCACGTGCCCAACGATCTGTGCCAAAATGTCTTAGAGCAGGATCAGGTCCCTGCAAGATTAGCTGCATGGAAGGCTTCAATCCTGCAACTGCAATAGCTCAGGGAGACTGCTATGGCAGAGGCAGCGCAGGACTGGGCCCTAAAATAATCACATCTATAAAGATCTTTGTCCTCTCCACAACTGAAGCACAATCCTTCAAAAACAACCACACACCACCACTTTGGTGTTTGTGAAATACAAATCAATTAGGATGATCAGCAGGAGCCGCATCCTTCAGACCGGGCTCCTTAAGAGCTATGAGCTGTTTCCCCATTATTTTTTGGTTTGGTTTTGTCGGGTTTTTTAAAGTTGTTTTTCAAGTTCGGGTTTTTGGGGTTTTTTTTTTCCCCCCCCTTGAAGATAATAATTTTTATTCTAGTAATCCTTCACCATCTCCTACATGGCTCTAGCCCTAAAGATAAACCCAACACAGGCAAAACTCAGCCCAACAGATTCAAGTCTGACAGCATCTGGAAAAGGTCAGTCATTAAAAAACCTGATGGTGCTTGGGTGGAACTGTAAAGCAAGGATGGAGGATAACTCCCTTGGGATGTACCAATTTTTCCTGATTATCTCCTTAGCTTTCTATCATTTTATTTCGCAGTATAGACACAGATGGCTGGATCTGAAATCAGAATGTGAACAAGGCATCACGAATTTGCTGTGAAATCAAGTGCTGGTATGCTCAAGACCATGTATCCACTCAGAAAGTGGAACATGCTTAAAACCCTAGGCTGGCCCAGAAGTCCACAGCTCTGAACAGTACTAGCCTAAGAAATGAAAGCACGAGATCCATGGATTCTCAGTCGAATCTGCTTTAAAAGGCAGCCATTAGGCTTCTTGTTACTGAACTACTATGGAACTGTGAAGTTTAAACTTGGGAGCTGAACTACAAAGTGCTTCAGAAACCCCCACATTGCCACAATGCCCACTTCCTTCCAGGCCACTTGTGCCAATCCTTAGAGCAATAAGCTCAAGCTGGGGAGCTCAACCGAACACTCTAGAAAGAGGAAGCACAGACCAAGCCTGGCCTATGAAGCCCTTTCAAGAAGCAGCACATTTGAGCTCATGCCTGGAACCAGCATAAATAAATACATTTCTATCACCTTCACACATCTCAGACCGCGAACATGATTATGCACCCTTGCAAAAGTCACTTTCAGAGGAGCAGGAAGAACGGAGGGGCAATATTCACACAGCACTGAGTTGGAGAGACCCTGGGCTGCGAGAGAAGAACACCAGGTCCAAAAGCTCTGCCCTGCAAGGTTATGTTTCCATCACGTAGCACATACTCTTAAATGCAGAAGAATTCTGAACTGAACTTGGATACTAACAGATTTGGTGAGTTTACAAATATTGAACTAGTAAGCCTGGAATTGCCAGATGACAGTTCGCTATCATTTTTTGTTCAACTACCAATATGGAAAAGTAACACATACACAGGGTGGATGGTTTAGTAACAAAGAGGTAACTGGTGTAAGACATTTAGCAGTGGTTTGGAAACTTGCAGGAAGTTCAGGAGTTCTGTACTGGGTTCTGCCACCAGCAGAATGGTGGATGGTTTAGTAACAAAGGTGGATGGTTTAGTAACAAAGAGGTAACTGGTGTAAGACATTTAGCAGTGGTTTGGAAACTTGCAGGAAGTTCAGGAGTTCTGTACTGGGCTCTGCCACCAGCCATCCGGTCTTACCTGAACATCCCTGGGTCTGCTCTGCAACCTGCAAAACGGAGGTGCTAACCCTGCCGCTGAAATGTTTGTAAATGTAGTTAGTTGATGCCTGTAAAAGTACACAATAGGAGAGCAAAGTGTTATTGTGCCCTAATAACGTGCTGTTTAACAACGTAAGGCATAAATGAAAACACCACCTGCGTGCTACATACACACTCCTAAAGACTTTGCTTATATACCTGTTTAGAAAGTGAACTGGTTCGACTCTCTAGTAGGATAGAACACTAAAAGTCAACCTGAAGTCCATCTCTCTAGACAAAGGAGGCATCTCTTCCACATCTTCACACGCATTAAACAAAACTGAACCTCGGTGTAACCTTTTCTCCAAGCATTCTAACACCATCACAATTAACCCAACTGCTATTTCACCCTGACAAAGCCAACACATGGCAATTAAAAAGAAGTAACACCAAATCAGATCAGGGCAACCTTCTGCCCTGCTACTCAGCAGCAGCAAGGTTTATCTCCAGAGATCGCACAACACGTTACAAAGGAAGAAGCCATCACCATCCCAAGTTTGTAAATGACTTTGTAGATGGAGAAACAGAGAGAGGAAGAAAGAGGAAGTGATCTGCCTGAGATCATGAAGCGAGTTAATGGTAAGAACTGCAGCACGAGCCAGCACGTTTTTTCCTGTTCCATCCAGCACAGTTTTCGCCCTTTGCCAGAGCCCTAGAAGGAAGTGCTAACCTTTCATTTGCTTGCTAAAATACAAGTGCAGAGTTGGAGTGTATTGACACCCATTCCTCTAAATATATTTGAGTTTAAATAGTAAAATGTACCAGATATAGCACTGAATATGCCCCAGGTTGTATTTCCAGAAATTCATTCAATGACTGGGACACGTTTTACTAGAAACTCACTCCAAGATCACTCTTAGCACCATCAGAAGATAAATCTATGCATTATTCTATGAGTCTGCCTACCTTAGAAATTAATCTTGTTTCAGCTATGCCAGATCACTATGGCACCAGGATATTAGACTATACCAAGACAAGGACTTTTGTGTGTGCATGCTTTACTTCCACACCAGTTGTTTCATGCTTTACTTCCACACCAGCATACATTGAAGGGCAAAAAGCAAACTTACAGAAATGCAAGCACACCCTTGTGAAAGGGATTTTTCTGCCTTTTTTTGGTCTCTATAGCTGAAAAAGTTGTAGAATAAAGGTACAGTATGACAAGGTTACTGTATCCATGCTTATACTTTCACCCACATTTGTGCAACAGTAAAATTCGCACCAATCACCAGCATCATTATACGAGTAAAGTACAATCTCTAAAGAATCCTCAGTGAGTTTCATTAAGGTCTTCTTACAAGTTAGAATTTATTTCCACTAAAGTCAATAGCAAAGTTCTCACTGAACTCAGCACGACAGTGATTAGATGGTGCACAGCTCTTGACTAACAGCAACTTTCTGGATGGGAGGTGGGGGAATCACACATGTGGTTAGTTGTCCCTGTCACTTTCAGGGGTGCTGAGGAAGTAGTACCTGGGAAAGTGACAGAATCTGTTTTCCAGACAGCAAATAATGCATCTATGCTTTGCAAAGGACATTCCCCTGCACTTTACCTTACACAAACCTGGAGTGCCTGGGCTAAGAGAGCACACCTGCCTTTCCACTCCGTGCCTGCCTAGAGGTGCCCTGAGAGCAGACTGCTTGGCAGAGGCACTAGCTAGGTTCAGCACTAGCAGAAATGCTTCTGGTTGTGAAGACATGATTTTCTGGAAGTTCCCGAGTACAAAACTGTTCCAAGAAAAAGAGTGGCCTATTATCTAAACATGCACTGTTGGTAGGATTATTTCAACCAGTTGATCCATCTCACTAACTCTCCAAAGCAAAGGCAAAAAACTGAGCTTTAGCTGCAGTGATTGGACCAAACTCCCTTCCACACAAATAAGAAACAAAAAGGAGTGAGTGTCTCACTCTTCCGATCAAGTGCTACTGGTGTAGTTACAGCAGCATCTTAAACACTGCTCCTAGCTGGTTTTGCCACAACCCCTGTGACTAACACAGCCAAACTCAGCAGCCTCAGTGGAATTGCACAAGCTCACACCAACTGTGGATTCAGACTGAAGTGAATTTTATATCCAGGTTTTTTAGCCTGACCAGTAGCCCCTTTCAATACAAGCTAGCAGGAGAATTCTGCTAAGCACATGCTGAGTAACAGGCTTCTCCGAGACATCTCAGACAGAACACCCTCAAAGATACCAATTCTCCTGATAAAATCTTGGCTCAAATACTTATTTTCTGAGAGGGAAGAAAGCCTCAATATTTCACAGTCTGAGGAGGGGGGGAAGCAAGTTATAACAAGAAAAGTTCGATCCTGTGGAAATGCACTAACTATAAAATCAGCTGAATTAGTAAAGCATTCTGTTTAAATACTTACGCTAAACAAGAGCTAATTGTTTTAGGGCAGCATCATAAAACATGAATGCTTCAGCAACAAACAGCTTCCATCAGAAAAGTTGCCTAAATACGCGACTACTTCATTTTCTCACTGATCTTGTACCAAATGTACGTGAAAATTAAAATGACGACCCTTTCAGCATGAGTGATTCATCTTACTTTGGCTCCTTCTCTTCCCAAGGAAAGGAGCAGGTAATACTCGGTAATTGAACCATTCCAAATTTTTAAGGAATGGTTTTCTTATCCATCCCCCCCCCCCCCTTTAAAAACTGACTGTTTTAACCATTTGTGACCCACAAAAGCATTCTGAACTTTGCTTCGATTTCCATCTGATTTCTGTTTAGGTTTCTGATCTTTTCACATTCAACTGTACACGATCACAACAACTGCAGAGACTTTGAATACCCTATACATTGATACAAAAAAAATACGGAGAATGAGGACAAAGTCAGGATCACAAAAGTGACGTTTGTGCTGGGGAGAGAAGGCCACAAAAACCACTTCTTGAAGTGTGTAACTCCTTTAGGGGGGGCTCGGGGCTAAAACTGCAATATATGAGTAGGCTGCGTAACCGGGCCACCAGGCTTCAGACACACTCCACATTCTGAGCACAGCCCTTCGACTACCTGAGGTCTCACTCTGCATTCCTCATTGGTGGCAGGTACGGCTCCGCAGCCCCCCTGCTGCAGAAAAGCTGTGTGGAGCTGCAGAGTCAATACATGTTATCAAACTCCCTGACTCTGCCCAGATGCTATTAATACTTTGGTAGGGTGGGGGTTAGAATTCTTTACCCGTGTAAGCCCACTGAGTTGCTACGATGTATTTACCCGTTATTTTTTCCCCCTCTTACTCTTTCTTCACCTAATACATTCAGTGTCTAGTAGCCAACTTGCCTTTACTTTTAGTTTCTGGACACCAGTGGTGCTGCAAGTGATGAAGTCCACCCGCAAGCACTATAGTCAGTCACATGCCGCATAGTCTAGAGGGAAACTTGAGACAGCCATTTCAAAATAACAGCTTTTCCCTCAATGTTAAATACATACCTGTGTAAACAGGCAGGTACCTGTTGATCTATACTGGCTAGAAGCTAGAGAGAGCTCTAGCTCCCTCAAAAAGGAAAGGGTTAATATCATCACGGTGTCACTTAGTGAGCAATTCTGCATTCCTTAATGATAGAGCCCAAGGCATTATTACAAATAAAAAACTTTGGATAACGGATACTGAGGTCATCTGAAAATATATTCAGCTTAACAGAAACAGATACAGTTACAAATGAACCCTTCCTGCAGAAAGAAACCCAACTGACATTCCCATCAGGTGTTATTGATGCTAAATGTATTTTAATAAAAAATATCCAATTGTAATTTATCTTTAAATCATGACAAACCAATGTTAAATTCTACTGTAATATTGTATAAGCTCCATCAAAACAAATTGCAAACGTTTCATGTCAAAGCTCCAAACAAAGCTCAAATACTGAGCAGGTGTCTTCGCTGACGGACAAAGAACAAGTATTCGCTTTAGAACTAAGTTACCCAAAACTAGCAACTTCCACTGCATTTGCAGAGAAAATATCTTTGCCCCATAGGTCACTTAATGGGGTTTGGTGTAAAGCTGAGAAACTAAAATAGTAAGATCACTTAATTTTCCTCCTCATCTGAGAAAGCAAAGCAGGTAAGTTTGAGGTCTACTAGTTCTCAAAGCCTGCATCCAGTTACAGCAGAATAGGTTACCTTGTTAGGGATAACACTTTAACTTCCATTTTAAGTGCAAAATCTATCTGCATTAACTTTTGTGTACGTGTGTGTTTGTACATGAGTGTGGCTCAAACAGGACATTTTAAAGGCCACAAAGAAAAAAAAGGGGAAAAGGATACTTTTATCATGTCCTAAATCAAAACTTTTTTAACAGCTGCAATGTAAATAAATGCATGTAAGCCACGTAATTGCTTAGAAAGTGCGCAGCCATACAGTGCATCCTCTGAACTAACAAAAAAGAGGTGCCAGATTTAGGGTAAAGGCTATATTTAGCGACAGATTTTAACGGTTGTCTACCAATAGAGATTGCTTCAGAGAAAACAAATACAGGAATACCAAAGCAAAATGAGATTAAAAGCACCAATTTAAACCAAGTGTTTATTGACCAAAGTCATGACTCGAATCAATGCAGTTGGTATAACCGGCATGTCCGGGCAGCAGACACGTAAGCATATGTACAGAGGGGCTCACAAGGGGCAGGAATACGAGGTGCAAAAGCCTGCCTTGCTTTCACTGTGCCTGCCCCCCCCTTCATCCCTGCTCAATCTCTGCAAAGCCTGTTAGCGCTCTACAAAACACCATCCCCCACTCAAAGATTTATTCCCCCCCCCTTTAGTATCCCTGAATAAGAGAACACACACTGTCCTCACGGGAAAACCTGCACTGTGCCCTTCTCTCCTGCCACCGACTGCATGGGGATGCCAGTGATGACGGCCTCACCTCCCGTTTTGATTTCTCTCTTTCTGCCTCTGTAAGTGAAGAATAACAGTAAACTTCAAACGCAGCCCTGTGGGTCCATCCAGGAAAGCGAGACTGCACACAGAAACTAGATCACCCATGGCACAGAAACCAGTGGGACAATTCTTAGACAAAACAGTGTCTGGCCAGCTTTCTCAGGTACTTCCCTCCCTGCACTCCAGCATCCTCTCACTCATTCAGCCCTGTCACCGCATGGCACAGTGAAAGCTCAACAGGGACAATCTTGAGAGTCCAGTTCACTGTATAAATAAATAACCTGTTTCCTCTGGACACATCTCTCAGGAGGGCAGGATCTTCCTTTGCTCATTAAAAACAAGGAAGACTTCACAAGCATGCAGGCCCCAAAGCTTTGTTTGGAGCTCCCACCTGAACAACAGGCCAGCAAGTTAAGCTACGCCGAAACTTGTGAGCATCCAGATCCCTTTAACAGCTTCCTCTGAAGGAAGCTGATGGTCCAAGCTGTGCCAAGAGCCCTCACAACGGAACATTTTGCCTGGGTTACTTTTAACCATAGACCTTGTGTACTTTCTGCTGCTTTGGTACATAATGCTGAGATGAAATAGAGAAGCACAAGCAAGCACACGCAAGAAATGCAAAGGAAATACTGATTTACTAGCAAGGGAAACACTCAAGAAATAATTTTCGCCTCACACACACACAATTCTCTCTGATATTAATAGGAAACAGACACATTCAACCAACCATTACACTCAGTTACCTATAAATTACTCCCCTCATTTAAGGTTTCCTATACTAACAAATAAAAACTTCCTCCCCTTGCTCTAGGTCTGACACTCGTGCTCTTCATTTCGTCCAACAGTTTTCAAAGAATGGCACTGGAGCTTCCACTTACTCTTCAGGACTGGAACTCATTTTTAACCAATAGACCAGAGGGAGTAAACCGTGACTAGTTACCTACATGACTGTATTTGCTGCTGGTTTTGTCATTCTTCACTCTGCAGACACCAAATTCCCCCCCATAAACACCTCTGTTTCTCCAAAACCAGCTGGAAATTAATGATGCCATTTTTTCTTATTAATTCATATGCCATAGCTCTGTAATCAGCGCTGGATCATGCTGCAATTTTGCATACTTGTTTCAAAATATATTATGAGCACTTGATGACTGATGTTTAACACAATGTATGAAAGAGCATCTCAAACAAATTAGAGGGAAGAAATACAAATAAAGACACTTAAATCAGAAAAGAATTACAGACGTATTCAAACAAGAAGTAAACCCTGTAACTCACAAGTTTGTGGCACGCAGCACCCTCCAATAAGAACTGAGCCAGGCAGGAAATCTGCGCTATTCAACGTGAAATCTGGGTATAAAGGAAACTTTTGCAAAGAGAAAGAACATCTGAAGCCAGACTCACCAACGAAGCAAAGGTGATAACGCCACTTCTTTTCACATCTGTCTTCAGCCACTGACGTGCAGTACATCAGAATGCTTTCTTTGCCTAGCCACATAGTTGGGAAGCAAACATAAACGAAATGGCATACATGTCAAAAGGTCTATCATCTACCAAATGGCATTCTCACACTTGATGCTCTTCCACCCCCTTCTCAATAATGGGAACTCTGCATGTTTCAGCAATGTCTCTATTCCTACCCCTTCCTGCATTGCTCGTCATCAGGTAAGGGACTGCCTATAAGCTTGTGCACCAATCACTGAGTACCACAGCTGTATGACCCAGGCAGGACTACCTGCACATCAATAACTATGAATGATGTGGAATCTGCAGCTTTCCTGAGGAAAACTGCAGATCACCAGAAACTTCAGCCAGACGACCTGCAAAGGAGTGCACGCTGCTGATGCAGCTCTGGTTCCGGCTTTCTGTTCAGGAATGTAACTGCACAGCTACAGCTGCAGGACTGAGCTCTTCAGTAGTTAGGACAAGATACATTCATGTTCCTGTACTTCACCCCATACAATAACAATCAGCATGATGCTGCTAACTGTAGATCACTGCAGGCATGATGTAGCTCAAAGACCACTTCTGGAAAGTAAATCAAAACACGGCCAACCACAAAAATGCCTTTTTCATCAACCTGGCAAAAGAAAGCAACCTTCCTCCCAACTTTCACAGACAGATTTTAATGCAGAACACCAAAACACTTCAGCTCCACTGGCTTTCGTGGAATTACTTCACACTGAAGAGGCTGAAATCAGGTAAAAAAAAACAAAATCAAGTTCTCCCCTGTTCTTTCCCAGTGGTTTTCTTTATCCAGCTTCATCTCCAAATCTCTCGTGATGTCTTTCTCTTAAATATTGCTTTGACAACCACAAAATAATGCATTCCCTCACATACACAAACAAAACCCTAGGATTATTTGCTTCATAAAAGAACACACAGGCTGAAGAGTGAAGACTTACTATTCTACCACAAGTGATATAATCCTGACTATTATCGTGCAACACGCTCTACCCACTGCCATTGCTGGATAATTCCCGACTGTGTAGGACACGGGTACAGATGAAAAACAAACAGGACAAAAAACCAAACCCAGAAGACAGACAACTTCTGACAAGGCATATGTTCAAAGGTCTATATGCAGCTGGCATATAAAGCACACTGGGGAAAGCACTGAACGGTACAGGTTGAAAGCCATCAGCCCAGCAGCAGTGAAGTACTGCCTGGCACGCTTGGCAGTGTGGCGTAGTCACCAATCCATGACCCAGCCCCACCAGAGGCCCAGGACCAGGTTTAAGCTTTCCTCGCTTGACTCCGTCCACAAGCCAGTTCAGTTCTCACCAGCCGTACAAAGGAGCAGGCCTTTAATGTGTATGCCCCTGCCCTGAACTCTGGGTTTCAGAAAAGCCGGACAAACCCCCGTCTGAGAGCATCCCCGCTGCTACACCTGCGTAACAGGAGAGTAACCCCACGGACGGGCACGCAGTGAAGTGTCGTTCCTCCATGTCTCAAAGCAGGCTCCTCACCAATCTGCTCCATCCTGCATCCGTATTGCCTTTCAGAAAGACACAATAATAGCAAACAAACGAAACCCACCAAACAGGCAGAGGGAAGACACCTTCCCCCTCCACCCTGCCAGGGAAGGTGCAGACAGGACTTGTTCAGCTTGTCACAAAGAGAGCTTCCACTTGAACGAAGTTCCACAGCTCCCGTGTTGTGCAAGTCCACTGAATTATTTTTATCGCTGCTGAAGGAGCCTCTGTGACACCGAGGGTCAGTAAAACGCTGTTGCTTACTTACAGCAATTGACACGTTTTGTAAAACCTTCTATCAAAACACCCACGTGGATGATTTCTGACAATAAAAATCCCATGCTTCCTAAGCAACTGATTTTCTTAGTGTAGTCTCCTAAAATCCTGTTAACTTTCCTTCCCCGCGCTAAAAATTGTGCTTCCTTTGTACTCAGATACGCCTGAAGCTAGTTTATTTTCACATGCTGAATTGTCCACGCTTATAAGGACTTGCTATTACATTATGCAGTTGTGTGCTATAAAGGAAAAGGCACAGACACTGGGAAGTGTCAAAACCATGCTTTTCCTCTTTGGCGATTCATTTTTTTCCATGTAACAGAATTTATAAACACTAAAAAGACTAAAATGCTGCTATCATTGTGAGAATGGTACAATGAGGTATACACTCAGGCGTTAAGCATGCTTTACTCCCCAAATACAGCTCCTGGTTTAAAACCGAAGCCAGCTCATATTCTCAGTAACAAAACACCAGTAATCAGCAAACCTGAAACTCTTACAAGATGAAATATGCTTAGCAGGTTTAGAAATGGAAGCTTAAATTAGCAAGGTACTCTATTTATCACAATACTGCCAGAGTGGCAAAGTAGCTGCTTCTGTCGATTCCATGTTTCGTATGAGGAGTTGTGATTTTACATTAGATTCTGAATACAAAAAATAACTAAAGGAACTATTTCACATGAGGGCATATCTGAAAAACTCCACTATGAAAACCATTATCTCAATTAATACAAGTAAGTTTGTGTTCAATAGATTGCGTAACACAGTAAATAGTATAATATACAAGCAGCTTAAATACCGCGGCAAGAACTCTTCAGGAAGTTCTCATCCTACTTTAGCCTATCCTGTCAATAAATATACCTAAATTGGAAGTCAGTAACTTCACACTATTCCGAAGGTGTTTGGGTGTTTTTTTTAAAGCAGCGTTATGAATGAAAGTTGAGTATTAGCAAAAGATGCTCAACTGGCACAGAATTCAGTGAGACTACACGCATGTAAAGACAGGCATTTACTAGGAAAGCCTCAGAGCCGTAGCATACACCAAGGCAAAGGACACAAAACTAAGGAGTCAGATGCAGATTTGATTCCATTCCCTGCTAATGCTAACCTGCTAAGTGACTGCAGGCAAGCCTACACTCCTTCACTGCACTGTACCCCAGATGCCCAAAACGGGGATAAAAAGGACTGTTGTTTCGAGGTGTGTGAATACGGTACGGCTTACGCACTTGGCCAGACAGGACATAAGCACGTGAATAAGGCAATGCCTACAGCTGCCAATTATTAATGATATCACTGTTATTGATAGAATAACGTGTGTTGTTTTTTCCTTCCCCAAGCAATGCAACCTAACAGCAGCCCATCAAACCATTCTCAAAGTAATCCTGCATCAGTATCCTGCAGTACGCTGCATCAGGTCTTATCCTTTCTGAAACGGTCGAGAAGGGTGACAGCTACAGGAGGCTTGTGAAATTCACGTTTCCACTAGTACCAGGCTCCCCACATGGCTCTCAAACAGAAACACTGTATCATTTCTGATCTTCAAAAACAAACATAACACAACACCAAGGAAGTAAGTCCAAACATTTTTGCTTTACATACAGCAGAACGAAACAGCTTCTGTCAGTGATACCCCAGGAAATGGGGGAAAACATAGTGGAGGGGAAGGAAAAGAAGTCAAGTCAGTACTACACAAGTCAGAAAGCTGACTTTCTCCTGTTTCTTCTCAAGAATATTTTGAAATACATACGGCTATTACTGCAACCCAGCGTTATAGACTCTAACTAATAAAGAAAACATAAATTATTAAGGTTACAGTAAGCTAAAACAGTATCCATACTACTTCAAAGTGAACTTAATTCACTCCGGAAAACTGTCCTGATATACGGGCACCATACAATTGAATAACACGGGGAAGTACCATTAGTCTTCATTTGCAGCTGGCAAAGGGACACATAGCTGTGCTTCCAAGAGGAAACTCCAACCCTGGAAGCCAGCAGTGGGCCACAGCAGTGCCACTGACTCTACCAGAGGCTGTGGTGGGCTACCCCTGTGGCAGGGCACAGCAAGTCTGACTTGGGTCCAAAAACATGCGAAGTGGCCACTGGTTCTGACTATATCACCCACCAGAGCTCACACAGCCAGCCTGGTACACACACAGAAATTAAAACCAGAGTTTCAGCTCAGTTTCAACCTTAACTTACTGTAAATTAAGGTTGGAACTTGGTGGTTCCACCAGGGAACTACTTTCAGATAAAGAGAGAGGCCTGAACGCTTACACGTGCCACGTACCACCAAAAGAGAGGAAGCGTTTCACTTCCCAGGTGCCCAGATTTCACTGCAGGTGCCTTTACAATCCTCACAGTACAACAGAGCCTTGCACACTGCAGGTCTCATCTACCTTACCTGCACCTTCCCCACTGCTACACGCAGTGTGAAAGCAACTCTCCCCAGCTCACTTGGTCAAAATTTCCTTACTTCGTATCATGCTGCCAACGGCTCTATGCCACAAGACTGCCCTACCTAATACCACGCAGTCTGAGCTCCAGAGATGTTCTGCATCCTCAGCCTGCAGACCACCAGCAGCAGCAACCTGGACTAACTTTAAGCTCTGAATGCAAGCAACTGTATCAGTGAATTTAACAAGGCTTGTCATCTGCTTAAAGATATTCACATGCTTACAGGATCACAAGCTATGGAACCACTAATTTATGAACAAAGTGTATTAAGATCATTCTGGATGAAAAACAAAAATGTTGCCTATAAAATACCTGCATGAATACCTCTGATATTTTATGTGGAAAACCGACATTTAATATCTTTAATTATTCACACAATAGCTATGAAAGAGATTTTCTTCCTTGAACGGGAAAATAAACACAGGCAAATTCCTCTCAGCATCCCTCCTAACAAGCCTCCTGCTGAAACCAAGGGAAGTTATGCAGGCGATGGGTTTGGAGCAAGCAGGACCCCCCCTCCCCCAAAAAATAAAATCAAAAGTATTGAGGGCAAGCTTCTTAATAGTTTGAGTCTACCTCAACAGAGAGACCAAGTACCTTTCTCCTAAATGGTTCTCCTTCTACCCAAAATGGTTATTCAGCTTGCTGAGCCAGGAGGGACAGGGGTACTCACAGAACTTCTGAGACCATGGGCTAATTCCTGAAACGTTCCCAAAGCCCCTTGCTAGCAGCTCACTCCTGTTTAAGCTTAGAACACACTAACACTTGTTAACCAAGATGAGAACTCCAGTGCCTCTCCCGCAGGTCAAGACTGAGTTACTAAACTTCATTCAGTTATTTTACAGAGAACTCTATAATACATCTTCCCTTTTACCAAAGTAACAACCCCCTAATGTAAATGGAAGTTTCTAGTAACAGACAAAACTAATGGAATCTCTACTCTCCTCTTGACTAAGCACATTGGTTTTATTACATTTTTTGTAAGCTAAGAGGAAATCTTTCCCTTCTTCCTCTAAAGCTTCTATTATGCCTTTTTCATCAGAAAGGTACCCTACCCTTCTCTTCTTTGTGATCTGTTCATGCCAGCTCAACATCAAGACCTAAAGTTAGTATTATGCACAAAAATCGAGGTCCACTCCTCTTAAAGCTGTGGGCAGAATATGATCCCCACTCCATTTCTAGGATCAAAATTCCAGGCATCTAAAAGTCCTGAACTCATGAAACTAAAACCAGGTAATGACTGAAGGTACTCCCTCAAGCAAGGTCTCTGAACTATTCATGTTCAGTACCCTTTACTATCACTCCAAATGAAGATAAAGTCCTTGGCACTCACAGCATTCTAATCTGACTCTTACCTGAAAACACAGAAAATTAAGTTCAAAAATCAGTGCATTTGTATTCAGCTCTGAACAACGGTCTGCAGCCTATTGCCAGCTTTTTAATTTCCCAATGTGTTCTTGTTTTGTGAAAAGTGCTGCACCACTTACTCTACACAGAACACGATCCTTGTCAGTAAGGCTATAAAACTGAAAGCCATGTTCTCCTATGCAACTAGTCTGTCACAAAGAATGTCAGCAATTCAATTTGGTGTTTATACTCTCAGACCGACACATAGCAACCTCACTGCCCACAAATCCAAAACACTGAAGTTTGGGTGTAATTCTACAGGAACTGGAGAACAAGCAGAATCCTCCCTTCAAACCATCTCCCCACAGTAGTTATCCCAGCCTTAAGACTAGCTTTGTGGTCATAATATCACACCACAACAGCTGCTCCCAACAGTCCCCTTCAAGCCAGTGTGTTTGGGAACATCACTTATCCTATGTCTGCTATACACTGCCTGGAAAAGGTCAAGACTATGTTATTAATCATTCGCATTTATGAGTACTAACCTTACCCCACATACGTGTCTTGTCTTGCTTTTAACTCTGTTCACAATAGCACCATTAAAAACAGATACTACCTCCCACTTCCCCATTTTGGGCCAAAGGCAGCTCAGGGCAGCCATGGGCGACTGTACGAGAAGCGCTCCAAGTGCCATCTATTTTACGTCATCTATGAACGTGACCCCACAAATTTAAAGCTCTTCTTTAAACTACCGCTTCCACTTCAGCTTAAAAGATTTCAAACCCTTCAAAAAGGTGTCCAAACTCTTCCCAGCATACAGGTAAAATAAAGGTTATGTACCTGAAAGCTTACAAATACTAGGAAGTTAGTCACTAAGATTCATCTTTCAAATGGATAGCCACCTGCATTAATCAACGCCAAAAGAAAACACAGTAACACAGAAAGAACACGGATAGAATTCTAATCGGCTCTCAGTTTTGGTGTTAAAACTGAACCAACTCCTGTCGCAGTAGTTCTACAGCCCCGCTAAACTTCTCGCTGATTCTTGACCTCCAGAGATTTCTAGTTACCCATTTTGTTTATATTTTCCTGGTTTTCCTCCCACTGAATTCTAAAAGGACTTTACATTCCCATTCAGTTCCTGACCCGCGCGCTGCGCTTTGCATATTCTAGTGCTACTTTGGTTTAAAACTTTTGCCCCAAGTCAATCAGCTGATTATCTTTACAAAACAAGGTTTAAGGAAAAACAAGAAAGGAGAAAAGAACTGAAGAGAGATCTGAATATGCAGAGTCTTTCAATTTCAGGTTATTCAAACCCACCCCTACACAACAAACTTCATTATCTAGCAGTTGCTACGAGCACCTGGAGAAGACATGTTTTCTGAGGCGCTAAAACCTGAACAAGCATCTTCCACATAAGTAGTGGCAGCGCGAGGACCTCTATCTTATCAACAACAACCGAGTTCTTTTTCCGTGGGTACAGTTTACATACTTACCCGGGAAGGCAAATGGGAATTACAGGCAGATGAAGATGAAGCTGTCTCAAAGCCTTTGTCATGTGATAGTGACCTATAAAGTATCAAATAAAGGCACATCATCAGCACATCAGGATTTTACAATATCGCAACTCACCGCAACGCCAACGAGAGGAGAGATCCCAAAAGCTGAAACTTGCTTCCTCCTCACCCCCACCCCAGCTAAGTTGTCATTATAGCAAGATGACAGTCGTAGGAAACCGTAAGGAAGGAACAAAAGATGCACCGTGTCTTTAAAGGGCATCAGGACTGGGCAAATGGAGCAAATCACGGAGTGTGCAGCAGCAGGGTGGGTTATTTTTCCTGTCTCTCTCCTACACACACACACGGATGCCTGTTTATGCGCTCGCACAGACACACAGGGATGCATCACGTAATTATTTACACGCACACACAGAGAAACAGGCACGCACTACCCAAATAAAAGGCACAAAGTTGACCACCATCTGCAAGGAGGCACACACAACAATAACCCCCGGCAACTTACACAAGTGAGCGATCAATCCCCGCGCGTGGATAAGCCAAACAACGCGAAATTAACAAGAACAAGCCGCCAGACTGCAGGTACGAGATCCACCCGCCGAGACAGACCGAGAGAGCGAGAGCGAGGGGCACGGACGGACACACGGACGGACGGCTGCAACGCTGCAACACAGTTTCAGGTAATGCCCGTTCCCCCCCCCCCCCCCCCCGGCACAGCCCAGCCGAGCCGCCCGGAGTCCTGTGACCGCCCAACCGGCCCCTCCACCGCCGCAGCCCGCGGGGAGAGCCGACAGACCCCCGGCCGCCGCCCGTGCCAAGTGCAGGGCCACCGGAATCCGGGCTCCCGGGTGGGGTGGAACGAAAAGGTATTAAATATGGAGAGAGACCGCCGTGACCCAGGGCTTTCCCCGTCTCCCCCCCGCCGTTCCCCGAGCCCCCCCACCCGCCGCCCCCGGTCACCATCAAGTTTGCATCCTAGTTACAAAATGTCGATCTTGAAGGCTGACAAGACACAGGGAGAGGGGGAGAGAAAGAGAGTGTGTGTGAGTGAGTGCGAGAGAGAGAGAGAGAGAGAGAGAAGAGAGAGTCCATCTTGCTTTGAGGGGGGAGGAGAGGAGCAATAATGCAGCGCATAAATCTCACCCTCCCGGGGGAAAAGTCTGCACAACACCTTTGGGGGCGTGCGGGCGGGCAGGGAAGGGGCGGCGGCGCGGGGAGGGGGCGCGGGGGGCTCCCGGCCCTCCCCGCTGCCCTCCCCGGCGGGCTCTGGCGAGGCAGGCTGGCAGCGAACACCTCCCTGCTGCTCCCCTCCTCCTCCCCGCGGGCCCGGGCGATGATCCCGCTGCTGCCGCCGCCGCTGCCACCGGGGAGGAGGTGGTGCCGCCGCCGCCGCCGCCGCTGCTGCCGGGAGAGCCACATGGAGACCGGCACCCCAGTCCCTGCTCCGGCGGTCGGGCCGGGCCGGGCCGGGCCCCTCCGCCGCCCCGCCGGGCTGCGGGACTTGGACGTGTCACCAGCAGGACGGGCAATGGTTTCGGCGCCCCAGGCCCGAGTGACCACCGCCGGCCTGGCGGCGCCCCGGCCTCCCCGCACACACTCACCTCCGGAAAAAAACTTTTAACCGCGGGCCTCCCCCGGAAAAAGTGGCGAATCCGCCCCGCACACGGTTAAAGCCCCGCCGCCCCCCGGCTCGGCTGGCGGCGAGCGGGGGAGACCCGGGCACGGTCCTTCCCCGCCCCGGCGGGGAGGGAGGGAGGGAGAGAGGGAGGAGGCAGGCAGGGAAGCAGGCAGGCAGGGAGGGGGCGGGCAGCCGCCTGCCGGTGCCTCTCGCCCCGCCGCCGTACATGTCGCCTCGGCGGCTCTCGCATCGCTTCGGTTTACCTTCCTCATTCAGCGGCGGCGGGCTGCCGCCGGTATTTGCAACGCAAACCTGCTGCCGTGCGGCGCCCGGGATTAACGCGATCGCCTCCCTTCCCCTGCCTCCAACCCTTCCTTCGCCGTCCTCCTCCTCCTCCTCCTCCTCGCAAACCTACACTGAATCGGCTCTTCTCACAGCCATGCAAGTTTCATACATTGCAAATAAACCCGAGAGGAGGAAGAGCGAAGCGGCTGCCGGGGGAGAGGGGGGGGGGGGGGGGGGGGAAGGAGGAGGGCTGCTTTCTGTAATTTACCAGCGACCCGATCTCGCAGCAGCAAATATCAGCCGAGCACCCATCGGGCTGCCGGCGGCGGGCACAGCGCCCCCGAGGCGGCAGCCCCCTCCCCGGGGTGCCCCTCGCCAAGTTTTCTGTCATCGCGACCACCCAATGTCACAACTTACCTTCGGAAATAGGACTTCGCGCGGCCGAGGCCTGCCGCCGCCTCCCCCCGGCCCCCGCCCGCCTCCCGTTCTCCCTTTCCACCTTAAACTTATTGACACAACATAATCCCACATCCACGCGAAACTCCGGCAGGGCCGCCCGTCCCCACCCGCACCCCCCCCCCCCCCCTCCCTCCCCGCTGCCCACCGGGGCCGCCGCCGCCGCCCCGGGCGCATCGCCGCCGATGACTACCGGAAAACGCACAGCCCAACTCTCCGGCCGAGCCCGGCCGCTGTTGTTGTCGGGGTCGGCGCCGGGGTTTTTCCTCCCGCCTCCCACCGCCCCAGGCGGCCGCCGGATCGGCTCCGTCGCCCTCTCCGGGTTTATCCCCCCCTCCCTTTCTCCCGGCGGCGGCGCGGAGCCCCCCAGGCCGCCGGCAGCCGATACCGATCCGCGCACTCTCCCCCGCGCCTCGCCTCGCCGCCCCTCGGGATGAAGTTTCGTTTCTGCCTGCCGCGATCTCCCTGTCAAGTCCCCCCGGAGGCACACACCGAGCGGCGGCCGGTGGCCATCCCTCCTCCTCCTCGCCCTCCTTCCCCTTCCTCCCTCCGCCGCGGCCGCCGCTGCTCTCGCCTCTCTCTCTGTGGCTGCGAGAGGTGCCTGGTTTCAAACGCAGCCTGGCACTGGCTGGCCTACCCCTGCCGCCTGCTTCTTCCAGGCTTGTTGGGCTTTCTTCTGTCTTTCCCCGTTTTAAATGCCCTGCGCTGTATTTCAACTCACCTCGCCCCGCGGTAACACAGCCCCTGCCCTCCCGGCCGGGCACAGGGCTGACGGCACCAACCTACCCGTCCTCCCCTGCCCAAACTTTGAAGCGAAGGCAAGGCTGACGGGAGGCAGGAAAAGTGACCGGGAACCGCGGCAGCCGCCGCGCAGGGCACGGGAAGCTCCGCGCCTCCCTCCCGGCCGCCACCGCCGCGGGAGGGGCCGGGGGGCAGCCCTGCCACCGGGGCGCGGAGGGGAAAGTATGGGGCGAGGGCACCCCTCTCCCCGCCCGCCGCTGCCTGTCCCTGCCTGCGTCCCTGCCGCCCGGCGAGAGGTGTCGGGCATCGCGCACTCACCTCGGCGGGGCCGCGGGCGGGCAGCGCGCCGCTGGGCCGGAGCGAGGCGCGGCGAGCAGCGGAGCCCCTCCGCCTCGGCGCCCGCGGAACGCGGCTCCACAGAGCCATGCAACCCGGGCAGCGCCACAACACTCCCCGGGATATAAGCCGGGCCGCCATTGGCCGGCTGTCTGAGAGACGGGCGAGCCAGCCATTCGGCGGTGCCGTTACACCCGCGGCCCGCGAGGGAGCCGCTGGCGCACACACTCTCCGCACACACTCACACAAAGATCGTCGCGCTGCTCCCCGCGGTGTTAGAGGAGCCGGCAGCGGGGCAGGTAGCGGCGGCCGCCGGCCCCCGGAGCGGAGCGGAGCACGCAGTCGTGCCGGTCACAGCGCCGGCAGCCGCTGTCCATTGGCCGCTCCGAGAGGGCTGCGAGAGTAAACTACGCCTGCCCGGGGCAGCGCCGCGGGGTAACGGCCGCTCCGGGGTGCAGGCTGCGGGCACGGCCCCAGCGGCCCCCGCGCAGCCCCCCATAACTTGCTCTGTCGAGGTGGGCGGGTTTCATTCAGAGGCCGAGACAGGGCGAACGGAGAAGTTGAGTGAGGCAGCGGCGCATCCGCACAGCCCCTGCTCGGGCAGTAAACACGGGAAGCCAGCCCCGAAGCCAGCCCCGGGGGTGCCGGGCAGCGCGGCTGAGGCCGGCCGGCGGTCGCTCCTTGACCCGGCGACCGGCGTTCAGGCAGTGGCACTGCACGGGGATGCGGCAGGGCACCGGGTGGTGCCTGCCGCCTTGGGTAATCCTCGCCCAAACGTGGCGGAGAGGCCCTCACCGGCCCAGCATCGACAGCGCGGCCGCCTGCCCATCGGCGTTCCGTAGGGGCAGCGGCCGCCCGCTTGGCAGCGCTAATAAAGTGTAAGGCTGGCATGGGCACCGCGCCCCGTGTCCTGCCCGGTTCTCTGCCCCGTGCCTCGCGTACATCACCAGCCACATGGATGTGAAATTCAGCTGAGAATGTGTGTCACTGATACGGACAAAGCGACAGCGTGAGGCCAGCAGCTTTTGGGTGGCTGCGTGGCGATTGTGCTGATGGGTGTTGGAAAAGCTCTGCGGAAACGTAGCTTGACTTTTGGGGGAATCTCCTTTCCCAAAGGAAAACACGACGTGAAAGCGTCCTGCGTGCACTGACCCAACGTGTTAATGTTCACGAGCGTTTGAATATATGCAACGCGAGACCTGTACGGTTTTTAAGGAGAAAACACATGGCATTTATGCTTACAGTTAGGAAGCACCCATTTTAGCGCGGTGCTGTCTCCAGGTGGGACTCTGACTTCAGTCAGCAATTGGCATATTAAAACAAAAAAGGTCAGAAATAATAATAGTTACAATAACAACGGAAAGTGAAGTGCACTCATTTTTTCCAATAAAAGAGCAATGTCTGTGCTTCACAGCAGCTTTACATACCCAACACTGTAAGGATGTTCCAGAGGTTATTACATATGTTCTCTGGCCTGAGCTTTCTTCCATTGTAGTATGGCTGATTTCAGCATCTTCCCGTGGCTTGCCTACTCTTCTTTCCCACAAACACACACACGCATTTTTCTTTATGGCAGAGTTATAGTAACTGTAAAATAATATTTCTTATGCCTGAATAAAATTGTGGGGTAAAGTACAAGCTGATTTGAGCAAATTTGTGTCCATGTTTCTGAGAAGGCATTTTGAATTTGCACAGTTTTTTGTTAAGACATGAGAAAAGTATTCTAAATGCCTCACCGTCCTGCTTCTTGTAAGCAGGGGTGTGTTAGTGCCTGGATAATATAAAAATAGCAGGATAATCATGTTCTGTAGTTAACGCATTCCACCTCATGTTTTCATATTCAGTGCTAAGAAAGCAGAGCTGACCATCCATCCGCTGGAGTCAGGCGCATGTCAGGTTGGCAAGGAAAGGCACATGCAGATTTCAGTAGTCACATATGAAAAGGTTGGCCTAATTTTTAGGCAGAGCTCCCTCCTATCGTTTCTAGATTGTGAAGTGCTTTGCAGTTCTAGGTAAGCAGCATCTTTTCAGAATGCATAAGCAGCTGCTGGTAAGAGGCCCAAGCCAGATAATTAAAACTTATATGGCATAGTTTCTGAGTTGTCCGTATTATTGCCTTGTTTCTTGAATTCTTTTACCCACGTTAACAACATCACACCATGGAGCCTCTCTTACCTCTTCATTGCTAAAATTCTGCCAAAGTAGTAGCAATATTGGTGATACACTTGACAGTATACATGAAGTTGATTTTAAAGGATGCTTTGTTTTGTTGTTAACAGGACTCTATTACACTTGACGCCTTTACTGGCCATTTCAGAAAAGAGGTTAAGAAATTACATGCATCAGATTCCATGTAATGTAGTTGTCTCCACCTATATGAAGTGGGTCTACAGTGCCACTAACTAGAACAATAGTGCTTTGTGTCCACTTTGTACCGTTACATACAGCTCAGGAGTTGCAAGGCAGGCCACTTATTGGGCCTGTGAACGCAGAAGTATTTTGTCACCCTTTAAGAGAGATGGACAAGCTAAGCTATGCTGGCATGGTCAGAAAATAAAATGCTTGAGTTTCCACTGCCTTGGATTTATTGTGTCCATGAAAGAGAGGACTGTATTTTTTTGGGCTAGCAATCCAGGACCTTCTGCAAACACTGAGGTCATGACGGGGAGAGGACGGTAAACATTTCTGGGTTTCCGTTTCTCTGTATATGACTTTAGGCAAATTAATCTCTTTGCGTGCCCACTTGGAGGTATTCCTGGCTTTAGTCAGTCACTGTTATCAAGAGTTACAAGGTGCTAACCAGAGTCCACGAGGAATTTTCAAGGGATGGCGAGTGCTGAACTGTTCAAAATTGCTCATTATGGGTAGTTTTAAAACTCTGCCCAAGTCGCATCCTCAGGTTTTTCTACAGAAGCCCATGTCATCAGGTGGCACTTTTCTGTCCCTTCTGCGTAACTGGCATTAGCTTTTAAAACAACCCTACCTTGTGGCCTGTTCACTGCTGCACACCGCCAGCACTCCGCTGTAGCCGGTGCAGTTCAGCACAGACCAAGCAGTTCTCTCGGGTGCACACACAGCAGGATTTGGGGCTTCTAAGTTGCACGTTTGTGGCATTTGTTTGAGTTCATCCGGGTCTGCCTGTTTTGTGGTCAGCTGACGGTGGAGTGTCTCCCTCCCAGCGCCTGTCCCCTCTGAATTAACCCATGGCACAACATAAAAGATGTAAGCAGCCATGTGTCTGTGCTCTGTGAAAAGGGAAAGAAATGTTTCCCTTCACTCTGTTGTTATTTAATAGTAACAACAGGAAAAATAATGGCGTTGATATAAACAATAGGAATCAGGATTTGTGCTGTTCCCTTCCTTTGGGGCCTGCCGTGGAGCTCGCTAATGCTGGAGGTGGGCTGAGTGTGGTCCTTGATTACCATTGACTCTCCTCCTCCTGCCCAGGGCAGGAGCTACCTGCTGCCTGTGGAGCTGAGCTGACCACTGGTAGCTCTTCCCGGCTGAGATAGATGCATGCTTCCATGGCTATTTGAAATGTATTCAGATAATAAAAAGGAAGCTTGGACTAGCCAGCTGCAGCCTGAGCCTGCAGGCCCTGGATCCCTTTGAGCTGCTACCATGGCTGACTACAAGTGACGGTTGTCATGTGAGCAGGGAAGGAAGGCCATAAGGCAACTCCGGGAGCATATGCTTTATCTGCGCTAAGCTTTGCACACAGCCTGGGGAAGAAAGGGTGAGGCAGATGCAGCCTTATGGAGCCTGTCCCACCTCTGTGGCTTTTTTCCTGTGGCTTGTGCCCACCCACAGCCCATGGAATAGCGTGGCATCCTCCAGGTTAAAAAACACTGGAGCAGGACAATGCATTAGTGGGCTTATTTTCCTCCCCAATGCACTTGTATAACGTGGTAACATTAATAGGAATTTATGTGCAAGCGCTGAAGGGAGCAGGCATTTTATCGGAACTAAAGCTGCAGAATATCCACTTTAGAGTAGGAGCAGAGGCACAGGATCAGTGCAGTGCAGCCATTATTCAAGAACCACACTTTTAGGAAGTTATTGTTCCCACCTCAGCCTTTTTTAGGAACACTTTCGGTTTCTTGAGAACTCAACAGAACTTGGTAGAAGTCAAAGAAAGGGCCAACTTGTTCTGTTGGTTTCTCTGTAGGAGCACACAGTTAAACTTTGATTGTACTTCTTTGCCTCTACTTCTTATTCCTATTATTTCAGAGCATTAATCAGGATATGTTCTTTATAATTTTGAGATGCTTCTTCTGAATGTTCTCTTTTCTATACTTGTGCATCTGTCTCCTGTTAACTCTTTTTGCTAGCGGACCATTAAGAACTACATTGCTCTAACAGAACCAGCCACTCAGAGCATTAGATCCTACAAGCAACCTCTTGCCTGAGCTGCTAGCAGTTTCATTTGACAAGTTAGAAGAGAGTAGGAAGGTGAAATGACTTGCCAGGAGTCCCACAGTATGGAAGCAGCAAAGTTAGGAATCATATCTGGGCTTCTAACTTGCAGTGCATTGCCCCACACATTCCTTTCTTTGTTGCTCTGATATTTCTCTTGCATTGCACCTCCCTTTTTCAGAGAAGTGTGACTACACCTTGAGGAGCTATTTACCATTTTTCCCTCTTTCGGAAGAATTGAGTGATAGGTTAGCCAGAGCATCCAGATCCATTTGAGTCTATCAATCACATCTGTAAAAACTCCTCCTGATTCTGAAAGACATTGAAGTATATGTTGAACTAATACATATGTTAACTGCTTAACATAGTAGTGTTTGTGAAATATACATCTTCAATAATGAAGCAATTGCTTGCTAAGCTCTAAACTCAGTAGATTTTCCTTGTCCTTATACAAGTACAGTGCATTACAAAAAGTATGTGGATAAGGTCAGACCCGCTCACCTCAGGTTGTGTAGCCCATTGAGTTAGTCTAATGCAAGTAAATCAGTTTCCATAGCCAGCAACACACAAGAGAGCAGTGTGTCTCTCATTCGCATCCAGTAACTTAGGATTCCTTCAGATTTACTGACAAAGTCCCCATTAAAAGCTGGGCCAAAAGATAGAAGCTTTCCCTCAACCCCACACTTTTAATTTTTACAGATCCTGCTTTAACTCCCGCGTAAACTGCAATAATATTTAACTGCTTTAAGCATAAAATGTAATTGGAACTCATTTGTCAATTTTAGGTTGTTTGCCCCTTATTACATTTTAGTGCCAGCGAGTAGCTCTCTGCCTCCTCCGCCCAAGGGCCTCTTTTTCCTATCTCTGTTCCTGGTATCATTCAAGCATTTATTTGTTTGCTTGCTTGTTTTCCCTTCTCTATAAATGTTCAAGAAGCTACAACTCTGTTCCAGTGTCCTCCTCCAACCTTCAGTATACCACCACAGACTTTACAGATATACCTCACAAACATGTGATTTACTTCTGGCTAGAAGAACTGGGGCGATTGAAGAGCACAAGTTTTTAGCCTACCAAGTCCACTGCTTAACTAAAGAGGATGACACTGAGCCTGTGCTTGACAAGTGGCAGGTCCCAGCAGCGACTCAGGCGAAAGAGCAGCACCGATTAGGTCCGAGCATGAAATCTTAGAGCTTGGTGAGTTTCTCAGGTGTATGTCTCATTGCCCAGCTGTCATGCCTATAGTTATGTCCATTTTGAGACCGCAGCACACTTCTTTGGCTGCACAATGCTGCTACCATTTGTAAAGAAAACAAAGCAAGTGACCATTTGACCCTAAATAACAACATCATGCATTAGTCATTGAACTACTCGAAGACGTGGTATTTGACTCTTAACTTGTTATATCTAGGGAAATAGAGAGCACCACGTATCTAATATTAGTGATCTTGTTCATATCTGCAAGGGAGGGACATCAAAGAGGCAGAGATCGGAATCTGATTCCTTTGGGTAGCGATCAGATGGGGACACAGTGAAGGAGTTTTGGCTCAGCTCCTGACGCAGGGAAGAAGCATCCAATCCAGTGGAACCCAGAGACAGGGGACTACATCCAGCCTTCCTTTCTTGAGGAATTGCTTTTGGAATTAAAAATACCAGCTTTGAAGAATGAGGTAGGGTGGGGAACAGAACTGGATGGCTCTTGAGGCCTTCCAGGAGAAAAAAGAAAGAAAGGAAGGAGGAAGTAATTCATGTCTTGGGCTAGTGCAACCCAGCTATAAATATTCTTGCAGGACCGAGGCTGTGCACTGCTTCAGTGCATCCAGGTGAGAGGCCTCGCGAGAGGAAATTAAATCAGAAGACTGTATTGTTTCTGTCCCACTGGATTAAAATGGACAAGAGGGTGAAACATAAGAAGGGCACTTTCCCCTGCTCCTCCCTGCTCCAACATGGGAACTGGCCCCTTTAAAACCTTACAGTGTGCCTTCCTGCATACCCTCCTCATGTGGCTTTTCCCTGAAGTCAGCAGTTCTCATGGCTTTCCGCAGTGCCAGTGCTGTTGCAAGGAAAGTATTTTACTCTGTAAAGTAGGCAAATTTCACACTGGGGTCTGTCTGCCAACCCTGCTTGGTTTAGCCCTCAAGCACCCATAGTGGGTGTGCGTTTCCCTTGTTCCGACTGTCTGCAGCTCTCACTGAAACGCTTGTGTTGAGATCTCTGCATCACTAAAATTTGCAGCCTTTTGCCAGTTGTAATGCTGCCTCTCCTTATACTTTTGGAAAAGGGAAGTGGTGGGGCTGATCCACGTTCTAACTTTATCAGCAATAAAATCAGTTTGATAATACTGGGCTATTTCTTTCAAAGGATGAGTTTTGTCAATTGACAGCTCGGAGGGTTGTATTTCTGTAAGGGGAGGTGTAAATGTATTTACATACAAAAGTTTAAGCTTTCAAATGCTTTCTAAATTAAACATTTTTGTGCCTCAATTGAAAAAGAAATCCTTAAAAACGCTCAGGCCTGAAACATAGCATTTTTAGTGCACTTTCCTGGCCTGCAGCATCACTTTGCATCAACGTAAGGGTTTGAAAAAGAATCAGTCCGCGTTAACACAAGTGATCTGTTGTCCCATATTTTCTTTTTTTTAACTTCCAGCAATTTGAAAAGTCAGTGCTTTGCATAACCCTCTGCATTTCTTTATTTCGAATGGAAGTTGTGGAAGGCATGCAGAGATCTCTGGTGAGATTTATGGTCTGTGATGAACTGGGTGTTCACAAAGAAACCTTAAATCTGTGACTCTGCTGGAGTCCGACGGAGAAGAACTCAAGTCAGGCATGCTCAGCAGTGCTCAGATTAAGTTAATAGCTATTTCCCCTTCATTCTTATGTTTCCAGGCTCACTTGTTGCTTCCACTGCACTTTTCCTGCACACATAAAAGCCATGTTTTGAAAAGCACTAGAGCACCTTACATCCTAACCTAGGTCCCCATCAAAGGGAGGTTTATATACTCATCTGTTAACTTTAAGGGAACTCTTAATGCATGTAAGTTTAAGCCCATGCATGATCTTGGTTCTGTCAAGAAGACCTGCCTAGAAACAAGTAACTATGGCTCTAAAGGTCTGCTTCTTCTCCATCTTCCTTGTGAAGCTGAAGCTTTGTGTTGAGATGCACTTCTTGCTCCAAAATTTTACAGTCAGGGGGTGAAATCCTGACAGCATCAAAAGCAGTGATGGAGCTCTCTTGACTACAGGAAGATATTCTCCTGCTGTCCTCAGTACTGATCTCTTGTCAGGATCTCTTAGTTTGCAATACAGATGGCAATGGCAAGACTGAAGACCTGGTCTGGTAATTTTCATTTCACCAGTGCTGCATCCCCAACTTTTATTACTGGAAAGAACTGAGGGAATCAGTTCGTATAACCACATTTGCTTATATAGCTTTAAATTTTACGAGTGGGTATGTGAAGTACCAAAAGCCACACAGAAACTGCCCCTCACTGACCCATCAAATCCGGTCTCCACATAGTTCATTAAAAAGAGAATACTCCTGGTATTCATACTTTTTGGGTAAAAAGTAATTTTTATCCGAGGATGAAATGTTGTATATGGTGTTTACTAATGGGGGTGGAGCTAATGCATCGTTAGGGACAAAGCCATCCTGAGTGCTGATGAAAAACTTATTACAAGGTGGGATAATGGCACTGCCCACTGCAGGGTTCACCCAGCAGTGCAGCAGCTCTAGTGCAGGGGAAAGCCACTGCACTCTCTCCCTCAGCTCCTCTTCTCTGCTTGCTGCTGCACCAGAGGCCCGTTGCATTAAATATAAGTTATAAAAGCAGGTGAGGAAGCAGACAAATTAACTTGGGCCCTCACCATCCAAGTGTATGAAGACAGTAGAATGTGGCCCTATGGATTTGGGGAAAAATCTGGCAGATGCTGCGATGGAACAGGGGATAGGTTAAGTGTCCCAAGCAGCTGAAGTGTCAGGTAATGGCAGTATCTCTCCATGCTAATAGTAACAAGAGTGTGCACATGTATGTACTGAACTACAAAAAACAGCTGACACAAAGGGCTTGTAGCAGCCTTGCAGAGGGATTTGGCATTGGCTTTAGTGGGCTGTGAGGGAGCCTAAAGATCTCAAGAAGCCCTTGCAGGCTTGAGTCACTGAAAAGATAGAGAGGAGTGTGTGACTTTACCTAAACTGCCTTCTGATCCAGTAGCAACAAAGGTTCAGGACCAGAGTCCAGTCCTGTACCCATTCTTTTACTTGGGGTGCCAACATGTAGATTACTATACTCTACTAATCTAATGTGGCCAAACAGAACAAACTGAATCTTCTCCGACCTGAAGTTAGAAACATACACCCAGAACTATCCCTATGCCACCCTGTGAACCAGCTCAGGGATCCCCTAAAGCCAGTCGGCATGACTGATTTCTGATGTCCACATGGCTTTCAATTTTCTGACGTACTCCCAGTGTTGTCGTACACCTGAATAAGCTCAAACTGTCATGCTGCCCTATCTGTTCACATCTTGGTTTGGTCCTGCACCAGTGCAACTCCTCAGTCAGCTGAAAGCAGTGGGAAATGATTCTTTTAAGTGTACTTTTAAGGCAGTCTGTGCATGCATTGTGTAATGAAGAAGCATGAAATAAAATGCTGACCAGTCTAAAAAAGTGAAGTCTCTCCCTGGCTGCCCTCACAAGCTGGTACACAAAGCTGGGGATGCTGTGTAAACCCTTCCTAAGAATGGATCCTGTACCGAACCCCATGAGAGTTACTGGAAAGGATCACGTTTGTGTCAGACAGCTCAGGGTGGTTCTCAAAGCTCTGCTGTTCCAATGGCATTGCTATAATTTGGAGCTTGGCACCTCTGCATCCACACATGCAGGTGTAACAGGCATGCGTGGATGAGTGGAGGAGAAGCTGTGACCATGCATCCTCTTCTGCTTCCTTTCCTTACCACACAGAGTGTGAACTGATGTGGGAAGTGTGATTTCCTCAAGGACAAATCCTCCTAGTCTTTCACATCATAGTTGACAGGAACCCCTTTACCTTCCCATTTCAAATGAGTATGTTTCATTAGAATTTTTTCCTATTTCTTGTGCAACATCTACCAAGCAGAACATTTGTCTGCATTGAATTGCTCGCATTTACTATCAAAATAAATAAATAAATAAATAAGTGGAAGTGATGTTTCCCATGGCCATTCTCATCGAACAAACAAACAAGCAAACAAAACCCAAATAAAACCCAACCAGCTTCCTGGCAAGAGGAAAATCATATGGGTAAAAATATCCGCTTGCTCGATTCCACATGCAGCTCCCCTTTTCAGGGAATGGAAATGCTTCATTGTGAAGGCCTCTAACCACATACAGGCAGAACCTGATTATGTGAGGCTAGATTGAGGAGCTGCAATACATCTTGGCAAGCACTTTCTCAGCAGGTACAATGACCTAAGTAAGTGCCCACCAACATGAATAAGGTCTTCACAGTTCCGCCTGCTTGTTAATATACAGTGAATACTGGACTTAGCTTCATTATATACACAAGTTTACAAGCAGAAACAGGTAAATACATGGAAATGGGGTAAGCATGGAAGTCTGATTACAGGTAATTGCCAGGGATGAGTGTGCTACAGAAAAGATACCTTCACCATGTATGTTTGTGAGGTTCATCCCACGTGTGCAAGCTCAACATGCTCAATATACGAGTTTTCCTTAAATTAGTGCATTTCAGCATGACTGTACCCCCAGCATAAGAAGGATGTTGTCCTGTTGGAGTGAGGAGGGTCACAAAGATGATCAGATGCCTGGAGCACCTCTCATACGAAGACAGGCTGAGAGACTTGGGCTTGTTCAGCCTGGAGAAGAGAAGGCTCTGGGGAGGCCTTATAGAAGCCTTCCAGTGCCTAAAGGGAGCGTACAAGGAACCTGGAGAGGGACTTTTTACAAGGGCACGTAGTGACAGGATAAGGGGGAATGGCTTTAAACTGAAAGAGGGGACATTTAGATTAGATATCAGGAAGTTCTTTGCTGTGAGGGTGGTGAAACTGTGGATGCCTCATCCCTGGAAGTGTTTAAGGCCAGGCTTTGAGAAACCTGGTCTAATGGAAGGTGTCCCTGGCAAGGGGATTTGAACTAAGTGATTCATTTTATGAGCTGGACCACGACTTCAGGTATGTCAATGTGTGTGGCGTGGCTGTGGACCCCTAGCTAGTCAGTTTTCACTCTGAACAGGCATGTGTGGTCGTGTGAAATGAAGAGGGGAATAACATCCTAAACAATTCAAAGGTTTCAGTACGGCTATTGCCCCAGTCCACTCTGGGACTAGTGAAGCAGTGTTTTAGCGTAATACTACGATGAAGATCAAATTCAGGTGAACTAACTTTTAGAAGCCCTCATTTTCTCACTATCCATGGATGCAGAGATAATACAACAAGGACGATAGCACAGACTGCTTCAGCGTTTACCCTTTCCCAGCACATGGTGCTTGATAATAGCATCCTGTTGATCTTTGTCCTCTGTATTAAGCTCTGTGAAAGGCTGTTAGGAAACAGCTGTGATGCAGGGGGCTGAGGAAGCCATAGGATGCTGCTGTATCTTCATTTCAACCAGAGATTTTATGAAAGTATTAAGGGGTTGTTTCTTATCTCTGACTAAATCCAAGGTTTCATTCCCCAGCACTACCAAACTAACACTTTTCTTTAGCATAATGCATACATGCCTTTACAAATATTTCAAGAACAATCATCCATCGTGTGTTGTAACAGAAAACTAAGCATTAAGAAACAGACTTCCTTGCTTATTCTCCAAGGGTGGAATTCAATTATGCAGAGGAACAAAACAAGGTTTATGCACCATCCAAGTCCCTCATAGTCCTATTTGTGCTGCCTCTTTATACACTGGTAAACTCTACTACAAAGAAACAACTTCTGGGTGATGTCTGAGTGCCACAATCAATTACATTTTGTCCATAGGACCCTGTCAGTATTGTGTGTGGAAGATGGAAGAGATGCCAAGTGGAGTTTTGTGCCCAGTGGGCCTGGCTCGTGCCCAGCTGAAGTCAGTGGAACTTTCGCTGCTCCTTCCAAAATCAACAGGATGGCTCCTCCACTCACTCCCTATTTCTCTCGCTAAACCACAGTTTTCTGATATTTTCAGGCACTCCTGCTCATCAGCTTGGAATCCACACAAGGTTTCACAACAAAAGGTGCCCCTGATTCTTTCACATTCGAGAGAGCAAGGTGAGTCATTTTTTTTCCCTTGCTAATCTTGATGGGATGCTGCAGGTTTGCCAAAGATTACTGGAGTTTTCCCTGGCTGAGGTGCGAGTGAAGACTGCAGCAATTTGAAGCAAACCGGGCTGTTGTTTTTGTAGGTTTTCTTCTTCATTCACTGGAAAAGACCAAATGCATGTTCAGTACTACCCTGGTGCCACCCCCTCCGCTGTTTGCAGTTTAGCAGTGAGTGTCACCTACTTAAACATACTTTGTATTATCCTCAGTAAATGATCTCTCTTGGTCCAAAGCAATCTGTTGTTCCAGAAAGGTTCCCGTCTCCTCATAGAGAGCTTACAGCACCTTGCAGGCCTGACACAGAGCCTTTGAAGTACATGGAAAGTCTCTTAATGACCTCAGGGGTTTAGATAGTGAGTCCTGTGGGCTGCACAAGGCAGGTAACACCATCAGAAGCACCTAATAACTACTGACGGTCAGAGGGTCTTAGTCTCCAAATCACTTGGATGGCTCTGAAAATATTTATCCCAGGGCTGGCTATGCATTCTCAGCAGTACAGAACACATGAATGGTGCTCAATGAATAACCGAAAAATTCTTCTAAGTACAAAAGTATCTCTGTTCAGGAAAATGTTCATTTGATGCTTTGGTATTTCTTTTGTGCCAAACTCTTCATAAGCATCCCTTTGGCTATGCAGTATTTGTTTAAATTTCAATATGTACCATGTGTCAAAATGAAACATTTATTTCATGCATTTACTCTGTGTCTGTTGAGTTATGAGTGGATTCTGAAGTGCTTCTTTGCTGCACCTGTTGGGGCCATTTACATTCTCTCTTGGCTGGAGACAATGAAAACTCAATGTCTCACTGCTCTGTAAAAAGAAGTGGTTGAAGAGAGCTTGAATTAAAAATTAGCACATTCCCTATTGCTGGCACTCCAGGTCCAAACACAGGACTGCTTAAATCCTCAGCATAGGGATAGTCACCTCTGCCAGAGCCAATGCTGACATACAGGTGGGCTGAAACCGAATAGTAATGCAGATTGATGGGTGAAACTTGTCCAAGGATGCTTGAGGTGAACTGTGGCTTTCCTGATGTCCCTGGAGGGGCAAAGACTGGGGCTTGCTTTCTTTCCTTCTCTCTTTCTTCCAATAAGCCAAGCATGAGAAGTGGGAGCCAGCAGTGGACTGAGTCTCTTGCACCATGGCCTGCATCACCCAGATGCTAAAATGGGGCTTGTAGACCTTGACATTACTGAAGGAATGTACTGCTATGACCTCTGAGAAGAAAAAGGAATGTACCTTGCCCAACCTCCAGGGGTCTGTGTGGTAGCTAAGAAATCAAAGAGATTTCTGGCACTAGCAGGAGTTCAAAACCAAGCTTTGAGTCCAGACACGCGGTCCTTCCTGTCGGAGGAATTCACTCCTAGCCGCAGGAGCAAGCTGGTATTCCGCTGCTGACAACAGCAGATACTCTTACTGAGTTTACCTGATGCAAAGTGATACAGTTGAGGACAGCTCATCAGGAAAGAGGTGGGCACCTTGTCAGAACCTCATTGTCCGTGGAAGCACCACTGAGGTGGAGGTGGGCATGAGAAGCTCTGTGTATGTGTGAGACTTCCCTTTCAGACATCAGGCACTGCCCTGCCCGCTTCTGTGGCTGCTTCACAAGGTGCCCTGCAGCCCTCACTCCATTTCTATCTCCGTAGGCACAGCCTTGAGGCATCTCAAGCCTCTTGCAAGAGGTGAAGGACAAACAAAACCCTTGTTTTTGTCCACTTAAGTGAAAGAAAAAAGCACAACTTTGGGCACCCTTTGTGAATGGGGAGATTAAGTTCTATTGTCTCTGTTAAGTGATTAAGGTCCTCTGAATATGAAAGCAATAGATGATGAGGCCTAGAACAAGTGAAATTAGGTGGGGATTCAGTTTAGGCTACATGTCCTTAAACACCTTAAAACACCTTGTGTGAATGGCGAAAAGACATACAGGATCCTCTTGGACCTATACTCACTCTGGATTTCTTTTGGTGGTTCCTTGGCTGTCCTCACTGCCTATGAACAGAATCCTTTTGGCAGAGGTTCTTAGGTGCCTGAAGTTCGGTGCTGTCACAATTCCATGCAGCTTTCCTGTAGGAAGATTTAGAAGAACAGAGAACCTCAGAAATGCTAACTTCCTATCCACTGAGTTTAAAATAAGAACCCAGGGATCCCTGCATTAAATGATCAAGATTATGCATTTCAAACACATTCTTCAACCCGAACCAAAGACCCGACTATTTTATTTCTTCACCCTATTACAGTGATTGCAAGCATCAATGTGATGCCATCATTTTTAATCCAACACAAGAAACCAATCATTTTTACTAATTAACTCTTTACCTGCAGTGGAATGTTGACTGCTACAGAACGGGAATAAAGGACTATGGAACCAAAGAGGCCGAATGATGACTGGTCCTTCAAATCACAACCCTAATTTCTTAAAAACCAAGGGAATATCAACCCCTTCTATCTTTGTGTCTAGTATCATACAGAAAGAGTTCTTGACACTCCTGGACAGTAACTCAGAAGGTTCTATGAGGCGTGCATGAAGAGTTGCAGCCAAAACATTAAAAGTCTTTAAAACCAATTCGGCAACCATGGCTATCTCCACTGGGATTCAATAACGCAGTCTTTAATTATGCCTCCCCTGAAAAAGCTATGCATATGTAGAATGTTTCCAGAGGCTGGCTATACCTTGAAAGCTGTTCGTGAAGACAACCCTTGGACTTGTTATAAATGGGTTTTAGCTAAATGAGAGGGGTGAGCTTATACAGTTGCCTGTATAATCAGAACCAAAGACCCTGCTTTTGAGATTTACTGTATGTGCTTACTTTGCAGACAGAGACCTATCCTACTGAAATAAACATCTCTGTGAAAAGTTAAGCCTGTCCATAAGCTTTTGCAAGAAGGGTCCAAGATTTGAAAATGAACTAACAAATCTGTGTGCTACCTCCTCAGTTTACTTCAATAAGAAATCATGTTAAAAAGCCTATCCGTATTGCTGTAGAATTACACAGTTAGCTGTATTAAAAATAACATTTTCTTGCAAAAATTTGCTGGTTGTTTTAGCAGATCTGTTCTTTGACAGAAAATGTATTGATCTGATCCTGGAAAAGTGAGCGTAGTGCTCCACAGAACAGTTCCTGCCATATAATTTTGATGCTCATGAGGTTGTGTAATATTTCACATGAAAAGCCTCTGTCAACTTCCACTGACTGTTGAATCTTAAAATGATTCATCCACACAAATGTATTTTTCAGGAAAGCTTCTGAAGCAGGAGGCTGACCTCATTGCAAAATACAATTTAATTGAACATATGCTGATTTTAAAAGTACCTACGTATCTATATGTGCTTCTTTTCTTTTTTTCTGATTTATTTTTGTGACTCATTTGGAAATCCAACGCTTAAAAATATGTGAAAAGGGAAATTTATTAGAAAAATACATTTTGAAGAATAAATTTGCAAAAGCATGTGTTTCTATTTTGAAACTTTCACTATTTACATATAACTAAAGAAGTAATGAACATTAATATAAGAAACAGTTAAAATTGTCAACATTTCTCAGTTCTGAACTAAGCAAACTTTATATTTCCAATTATCTCGGCCCAAGCTCGTATCTTCAGATTTTCATCTCAGTATATCTGAATGTTGTTGCCAGTCTGATTTCCCATGTATTAATGGAAAATCTGACTTCTATTCCTGCTTTTTACAACTCCTCTTACTCTTAATTTCATGGGAACAACCATCATAATAAACTACGAGGGGGGAGACTGATTCCACTGACAGCAAATTAAGCATTTCCAGTTAGTTCCCTGAAGTTTGGGGTTTCAGTGTCAAGGTACAATTACAGGTAAGGATGGATAGGTTGCGGTTGATGGAACACATTTAATTTCATCCTCAAATGTGTTATTTCAGTAATGTTTTGAAAGGTGCATACAAACATACAGACACAGAGATTCCTCTCAGTCTTGTTTAATATGGGAGAAAACATGATAGGCTCGAAGTGAAAGTGCATGAAGGTGTGTTGGTTTGGGTTTTAGATACAGAAATGACTTGCAATGATTTTTGTTGCCTTTTTTGCTCTCACCTAGCCAAAAAAGACTTCTTTTTCATGAAAGAAGAGTTTTATCAGCTTGTCTCTGACGGTGTGGTCAGGACCACTGCATCACCCATGTGTGATGTGATGTCTTCCTAAAGGCTTTTGATGGCAACCAAACGCAGAAGCTATAATTCATTTCCTAGTCCTACAGCAGTCAGTATTTTCCAAACTTAGGACCAAACTTCACAGCAAGTGTTGCAAAAATCACTGTGTTACAAGAAGCCACAGTTCATCAAGCCTGAAAGTTTGCCTATTTAAAAGTCTTCCCAAGCTTTAAGCTAAGCTTACAATTTAATGACCTGTGGCACATTCACATGTTGCAGTATTCAGCTTGAAAGCTGAGCAGACTGGAGGTGAATGAAGCCCAAGCGTGTCAATCCAAGCGAGACCAATTTGGGAATCTGTATCTAAATAAAACATCAAAATCATAGAATCATACAAGAACCCAAGTTGGAAGGGACCTGGAAAATGTGGGAATGCTTTTACACTGGCTCTCAAGGAACAAAAGAAGGCCCAACGCAAGTATTGCACACAGCTTACATCTCTTGATATGATTAAATTGGTTTTAAAGTGGTGTGGAGGCCTTGAAATGGTCTGATTGGGTTCACCTTTGCTGACACTGGAGATTCAGCTAGGATCTCCAAAGTGAAACACCACAAACCTGTGCAAACCAGGAAGACCTGAGAATTTTAACAGACATTTTCCACTGAATGGCTGCGGATGGAGACGAGAGAAACACAAAGCTTTACTAGTATGTAGTTAGTATAACGCTTCCGTAGTAGCTGTATGAAACCAAGCCCACCACATTGTTAAGGATTCCAAGCAATACAGGTGGAGAAGAGAAACGTATCTCAATAATGACTGAGCCCTTCACTGTATAATTTTCATTGCCATTTAGAGCCCTGATAAAGAATTTCAGTTCACAGATGCAAAACCCTTCCAAGAGGTTATAGACCTCAGAAGCACTGACCTAAATAAAAGCTGCTCCTTCCTTAAATGTAACTTGTGAGATTTCTTTCTGATTTAAGGGTTATTTCCCCCACTTCCCATTCTAATTAGTGCCAAGGAAAAGTGCTGAGCTGCTCAAGAGGAAGGCTGTAACTTTCTGCTGAGTTCAGTTCCACTCAAGCAGCAGTCTTTGGACACCTCCTGGTCCTGTTAAGCAGTTGTGTATTGTCTCCATAGAGCTACTGGGTCACTGATGCTGTTCTACTGTTTTCTTTTGTTTTCAATTGCTAAATCATGTAAAAGAAGAAATCGTATGACACTGTCCTAAGATGACTATTCCAAGTGAGCAATTGCTGTAGTTGCCATAGGGACACTGAATGAGTGCAGATGAGGTAGGAGATACCCGGAAGGCTCTAGAAGCATGAGTTTCTCTTCAGCAGACCAATGTGACCAAAAGAATAGAGATTTCTGCACCCTGTAATGCTGGACTGAGCTGCTGCGTGGCCTGTGCTGAAATGGCCATTTGGCTGCCTGCACACCGCTTTGACTGGAGATGTGGGCATCTCACTCACCACTGAAAGTGGAACTTGGGCTCTTAGGTGATGTTGGAAATGTTACCAACAAGTTCCCTAGGAGCAATACTTAGAAACAGCCACTTACTGCAAAGACTGAAATGCCACTAATACTGCATTCACAATAAATCCACCAAGGAAAACTGTGGAAGCTGCCTACAGATGAGACCGAGTGGTGTATTGGGGGACCTATAAAGTCTAATTAAAATCAGCTAATATTTGGAGAGGAATAGCTCCTCCACAGAGGAAGGTGCTATTATATAGAAGGTGTTCAACACTGCAACAGAAGCAATCTTTCCATGGAGGAGGACTGACTGAGCTCTCCAGAATACTTTGGTTCTGGTACTATTTAACTTACTGATGACATGGGGTGAAATTGGTCAACTGCATAAAGAATGATGACTGTGTTTAGTTTACCTGTGTATTTGCAACTGTTCCAAACAGGACTGATTCAAGGTTGTGTTCATTATAGATATAACCTGTAAAATGCAATGATATAATTGCCTTAAAAGTCCTCAGAAAACACTAGTGAGCTTACATGATAACTTGGCAACACACACCAGCACTCATAAGCTCTACCTTTGCAGCACCATTTACGTCCAGCCTACTCATGGAAAGAGGTGGATCTTGTAGTCTAAAAGTCCTCAGATTTGTGCTTTCCACTGGAAGCTACAGAGAAAGATGACATTTATGATAGCGAGAATCTGCAGTGCTTATTTGCAGTTGTGCAGGAGGACTGAGTTTAGCACTGAATTTTTTGGTTAAAAATACACAAATAAGTACAGATTCAGACTACTTTTTTTTTGACACTGACACAGCTTTTAATTGTTAGGGCAGGAACAGAGCCTCATCTATCGTGGATAAATGTATTTCAATAGTCTTAGTGATTTACTTTAGGTCACCTGGAATACTAGCTGGCTGGGAGTAGGCTGCAAACCTACTGCTCTTTTGGGGCAAGGTGGTATGGTATACATTGTGCACTGGATGTATTAACAGTGTAAGATATTCTTGAAAGGATTAACTTGCTCCTACCCAAGTTTGAGCGAGACTAATGAATGTGAAATAGTGAGAGGTATGAATGGGATCTTATGAAGACAGGTGTAAACATTCCCCAACTTAAATGGAATGATTTAGCAGCTAAGGAGGCATTAGAAGACGCACGGTTCCCTGATAAATCAAATGCAAAATGTAACATGCCTTGCTCAAGAATGGACTACATGGCTCAGTCATTTCTCTATTCCCACTCAGAAAATTGCTGTCCTTTATATTGCCTTTCAGCTTAAAGCTCTGCGACTTCTAAAATGTCCTCCCCTCTCCTCATTTTTAGGGTTATTATGGTATTATTAACACTGTGCATTAGTGCCTTTCAAACTTGGCTGATGGAGGTTAATTAATCCCTTTTAAATCACTCAAGACTTAATTGAAATAAACAAACATTATCATATCCATCTTCCAGCTGAAGGAGATCAATCACAGAAAAGTTGTTTCTAAAGCCATAAAACAAGTCAGTAGGCAAATCAAGGGTGGAAGTAAGCAGCGCTGGACTTCTAGACTACTACTGTAATGATTGCATTAGCCTGACTTCCTAGAACCAGTACGTCTGAATGAGATAATTTTATTCAAACGAGTTCTCAATTATGTTCACATTTAGGCTGGATTCCAGTATTACTGTAGCCAGTGGGAAAACAGCAGCAGAAGATTTTGGTGCTAGTGTGTCCTCTTCAGTGAAAGGAAAGACAACTGCAAGTCGGTGTGAGTGAAATCATTTTACTAATGGGATACTCTTTTAATATGAGCCGGTGTCAGTATTATAAACTTAAAGGAAGGCCAGGTGCTGTGTTCTGGTATGATCTCACCTCCCTTTGTAAATGAGCACATAATATGTCTGATTTCTTTGGTCAGGCACACGTCCCTATGCCTACTCTCCTGGACTATTCAGCCTTACCGTATCCACAGATGGTGATGATTATGGGATCCCTAAGGCATAAGAATGGTCACTTGGCCAGCCACTGCTGTTGCTGCGGAGCCTCCCCTGCTTTCCAGTACTTGGTAACAGAGCATACAGAAGGCAGGATGGGGGACAAGCATGGAGAAGGGCTGCTGTCACACGAGTGTGATGTAGCTCATGCCTGGGGACTGTGTTAGGAGGGAAGGTCCCTGAGATCTGGTGGTTGTTGCAAGTGATCCCAACCACCAGGAAGCATGGAATGCTGCGAGTTTTATGGGGACAGTGGCCTCTGCAGGATTTATGCAAGGTACTGAGCCTCAAATTGACTGCTGGGGCTCCGCAGTGTACTGAAATAACAGGGGCAGCAGCTTTCTGAGAGGTGCAGGACATACCCTCCATCACCCTGAGGAGCAAAACCACACTGGGCAGGTCTACCATGCCTTCCTCCTGGTCCCTCCCCGAGGCAATAGGATAACCATCTCTATACCACTCTGATATGTCAGCACTAAACACCCAGCTTGAACACAACACGCTTTATCTACCATTCCGTACACAGCGTATTGACACGACAGTGGTAGCAGCACCTCAGCAATTTTCCTGATTTCTCCTGTTTATTCCTGATTTCCAATAGCACAAAAGAAATGGATCATTGCTAGGCAGCCTTTTACAGAGTAACTGGACCAACAGTGGAAGGAGAAAGAGCTCACATTTGATTTCTACTTGGACAATACCAGTGATGAAAAGGTCTTGTGCTAAACTTCTGTGATGGTAGATTGTCACCTGCTGGGAGTAGTTTAGACCAGACAATATAATAACCCTTAGTATTAAGAGCAGATTTAGAATATCTTAATCAATGCAGTCATACACACAAAAATGTAAATGTAGCTGTAAACCTTATTAGCACATGACACCATGCTCAATTTCACATGCAATTACCTGGATAGACCATGTAATTATGCCGCATAATTACGCATGCATTTTAAGAATGAAGTTGCATGCCTGCAGTTCAAGATGAGGTAGCTTTTTCACGTCAGCCAAAGTCCTATGGCACATTTTCCACCGTATACAGCTTTTCTTTCTTAAAACCAAGGGCCAGAAGTTAAAACAAGTCCACTAAGAAAAAATTAAGCATTGTGTTTGAGACATTGAATTTTGCTTTAGGACATTAGGACCAATTGACAGAATTTATTGGCAGGAGCTTGTTTAGAACCTGTGAACTATTACAAATGTAACTTGTTATTGCTGGTATCTATTCAACCTCTTAATGTGCTCTAGGCTGTCTTTGAGAGCACAAAAGAGACAAACAAATAGGAAATTCCCAGGCAGGAAACAATATTCTCAGCCATATCTAAATCTACTCAGTGCAGCAAATAGCAGAAATTACACTGGTGTCATTCACAACTTCCAGACACTCCGTGATAATCTGTTTCAGCCTCTGCATAGGTTTAGCCATATAGACTTTATCATAGTTTACACTACGGAAAAGCAAGACTACCTCTAGAGGCCAGCTGTGTCAACTCTTCCTGCTGGACTCCTGCCTAAATTGTATAGGCAGGGCACAAACATCACCCTTAAAGACAAAAGGCCTGATATGCCACTGCCTTGGATCTTACCTTGCCCTTTAATTGTATTTGTTCAAGCCGAAGTAGGTATATAAATGCCACAGGTCCGATCGCATTGGCCTGCAGGGAGTGGGAGGAGAGTCTTAAGACTGAACACAGCAGGGTTCATTTGTCATTCAAACAAAAGCAAACAACTCAAAGAGAACTATATTAAAAATACATTTCATATGACCTCACTTTTATTCTGGGTTTGAAAGTTTCTTGTAATCATTTTATTGTTTCTTCAACAAAGAATTCCATTTTTTGTGGGGTTTTTTTGGTGTTTTTTTGTTTGGGGTTTTTTTTTAGGATTCTTTTTTTTTTGTTAAAAAAAGCAGTTTGGAGCAAAGAATGACGGGGCAAGGCGGAATGGCTTTAAGCTGACAGAGGGCAGATTTAGATTAGACATTAGGAAAGAATTCTTTACGATGAAGGTGGTGAGACACTGCAACAGGCTTCCCAAAGAAGTGTGGATGCCGCATCCCTGGAAGGGGGATTGGAACGAGATGATCTTTAAGGTCCCTTCCAGCTCTCACCATTCCATGATTCTGTGACTCTAATTTGGTTGAAATGAAACCTACCAAGAAGAAATGCAGTCCCTCAGTAATGAATGCAGTGAAGCAAAGTCAGACTCGCACCATGTTTTCTTCTTTTCAAAAGCCAGGTGTGTGCCCAAACAGATTTTGGTGATTAATATGCTCACCAGTAGTGCCAGGTCAGCTTTATTTTTAGTAGTTAACTACTCACTGAAAGCCCTACTGTGTGTTCCTACAAAACAAGGTCCATTGCGGTGAGTGCAAGCTCAGCCCTAAGCAGAGGGAGAAAAGATACAGTAAGTGGTAAGGTAAGCCACAGATAGAGCTATAATCCCAACAGCCTTTAGGCACTTTTTGTGGGTTCACCTTCCCTAGGAAGTGCAAGTAACCCATTTGTTCCCCTTGTATCTTTTAACACTGTCAGGTAGGTACATCTTGCTCTCTGAGGTGAGGGTATTTGGGCAAGATTAAGAGAGTAAATATGTGTATGAAATGCCCAGAGATAGAAATTGTAGTACCTTGTCTATATAGTGTGACAGGTAACGCCGGTCTAGAAATGTTAATGTTTGGCTTTGTGTTAGCTATGTGCTCTTGGCAGCCCATTAAAGGAAAATGAGGTAAGGTGAACTACGATAATGAGTTTTCTCTTGGGTGCTAAATCAGAGCAGAGTCAACAGAAAATAAAGCTTCTTTCATTCAGAAGGCATGGGGGGTTCTTACCCCCAGTGCTGGCCACCACATCCTCAAAACTATGTGTTGCAAATTTGGAGCAACCTAAAAATCTAAGAGAAACTATTCCGCCAGTTTTCTGTGAACATCTATTCGCACTTAAATTTCAGAATTCCCGAGCAATTTTTATCTAATTTACGTTACAATGTCATTTTTTTAATTGCTAAGGCTGGTATTTTAAAAAGGCATTTTAAGAGTTTATTTCTTACACACTTTTTAAAAACATACCCCGTGGTCCTGTTGTCTGTGTAGAAACAAGTGTATGCAGTGTTGGACTGGATGAAGTTTACAATGAAATCTCCTGTCACAAAATCTGTGGCAAAATAATAACGTCTATTTCATACAGCAAGTTAAATGTGTAGATCTCAAAGCCTTTGAGGAAAGGGGTTGTGATCATCAACACCGATGATGGCTGCTGATGGGGAACTTCAGGAGATAAAGGGATTTGGGTCATCAGGCATGCCAAGACCAGAGCTGCACCCTGCTCTCCTTGGAGCTAGGCCAGCACTCTATCCCATGGGTCGTGCTGCCACTTTAACACATTGGGGGTTGTTTTGCTTCGGCTGGTTTGGAGCTAAGAGTGAAGCATTCAGCTTGCACATGCGTCCCCCCTATGCTGTCTTTTCCTCTTTTCCTACATTTAATATGTCCAAGCTAATTTTTTTTCACAAGGATTTGCTGGAAGCAGTGATAGATAATGGGAAAGTCAGTCTCAAGGCTGTAATAAACAAAAGCAATCACCCAGGTTTAACTGATGTATTCATCACCTTGCTTTGCATACAAATCCTTGCATCCAGCTCTTCTATCATAGGCAAACATGGCATACCATCTCTTTTATAAATGTATCACCTTACCAGATAGATTTCCTCCTGTCGCCTTCCTCCTGGAAAGTTGCTCCAGAGCCTCTCTGATGCAGGAGGTAGAAACTGTCATCAACTTATTCATAACTGGGTTTGGACCATCTGTTTCCCTGCCAGCATTGTCCTTCAGGTTAAACACACTCCTAAGCTTTACATATCTCTGAGTGTGTACCCCCCACGAGCCTACATTCGCTACACTGAATAAGAGAAGCTACATAATTCATTAATCTATCTAATGAATACAGGGGAAAAAACCAACTTCCTTCTACTTCCCTTATCTTAAGCTAAATACTATTTAGATGGCTTAAGGACAATATAAACTATGTGGTGATTCTTGGCAACATTTAAACGCTTTCAAGTTTGTTTCACAGTTGTAAAAAATTCTCCTGGCAAAACCTGCTTGAATATTTTTTCTAGTAAAACCAGTTATCAGACACACGATTTTTAAATAAAACCCAAACCCAAACCCAAATGCCGGACTTTCACTGAGAGAATATCACATCTTTTAATGCTTGTGGTGAAAATACATTTGGAAGCCACCTTTTGTTTTAAAAAGTACCAAATACAGAGCAATTGTTAGGGAATTTTGAATGAACCCCCCCCTTTCACCCAGTACCATTCCCTTCCTGGGAAACTTTGGTTTTGCAGGAAATGTCAAGTTTCTCTGGGTTCATTCTGGTTTGTCATGAATAGTCCTTGAAATCCTGAGTGCTTTAATGGACAAGAAATGCTGTTCTCTCGCCCTTCCCATTGATCAAGTGCAGATCTATGGATTTGTAGTAGTGAATGAGACTACACTTGTGATTGGACATAGGTTTTAGCCTGCGCTAATCATTACAAATTTGCTAAGAGGTTTTAACCTATGATTAATATTGGCAGTGCTGGCAGTATCCCTGCAACTAGGAATGGTGAGGGGGCAAAAAGCACATGGAGAAGTGACTTCACAACAGAACTTCAAACAAGACTGAGGGCAACGCACAGGAAGTTTGGTAAGAAGAAAAGGTAAGTTACATTTTAGAATGGAAACCCAGTACTCCAGCATGCATTCCTTACACCCAGTGTACAAATTCAAGTGAGCAGCTTGGACTAACCCATCATCAGATCCTTGGTGGAAGATGAAGATTTGCTTTTGCTCTTCCTTTTCAATTCAGTGTTTATCAGCAGCAGCATTGCTGAAGAAGAATGAAAAAAGAAAAAGCACATCTAAGAAGAGACTTTACAGAAAAAACCCACCCCAAAACCAAACATCAAAAGATACAGTCACTTTCCTTTTAACAGTCAAGAATATTTGGAGATGAATACCAAAGAAAGCCAAATTCTACAGCATTAATGCTCCTTCACCAAACAGTAAGTGTTATGTTTCTGGAAAGCTAAGCTGCTGTTATGACAAGGCTATCAATCAAAGGTAAGGATCCATCTAACATTGTATAGATATCAATGATGTAGGCATCCTGACTGCAGGTGTTCACATCTGAATAAGTCATTCCAGGCTTCCTTTGTTGGAAGGCAAAATAGGCATGTCTAGGCCATGATTCATTCCATCTAAAGTAGGTCTAAAAGGGGTCATATGAATGATGTCCTACCAGTGCCCAATGCCTTCCAATGACTAAAGAAAATTAGCCTAAATGTAGGTATCTGGACCTTGTAGGCTTCTGATGATACATGAAATGGATGTCAGTTCAAATTGACACTCTGTTTTTATACAAGGAGTTTCAGAGACAAAATCTGGGGCAAGAAAAACAATCAAATATAGGCAGGAGAGATGTTAGGACAGGTAACTGAAGACATTAACAGGTTGGTCAGAAAAAAATACATAGATTACAAGGCATTAGAGCTTGTACCCTCTGACCGTACAAAATTAATGTGATGGATATACTAAAGAGCAGTGTTAGTAAAAGATGAGAAAGCAGGCATCTTCCTGATTTAACGTGTGTCCATACATTCCTTCATACCCGAAGCCATACTTTTACCTTGTTATTGGTGGTTTTGGCAAGAATTAACTCAAGTCTGAATTTAATCTTTTGGATTAAACTTTTGCAGCTCCACTGAATCCACACAGTGTTTTCAGCTGATCAAATGCCAGTTACACCACCTCAGATCCAGATGGATGTAAAACGGCCTGATGTCAGGGGAGGTACATTTTTTCCCCCCTGCAAGTCCCTCATGATCAGTTTTTGTCAGGTCATTGAGTCTCTTGTCATTTGTTCTCCAGAAATGGTTCTGCTTCTCTGAGGGTAGTGACACCAGAGAGAAAAGGAGACTATAGTGAAGCTGTTGATGTGTGTGTTACATAGAGTCCACCGCTGAATATGGCCCAGATCCTGCAAAAAAGAAATGGGCTATTTATGAGGGTACTGTCCTGCAATTTACTGTCTCATAGAAATAACCTTAGAAGGGTTTTGAAAATATTCATGCAAACTACTGTATCTCTCTTAAAATGCCCTAAGACAATCTGCACAGATGTCATATAACATACGTGTATAAGGGAGCATGAATTTATCTTAAGAAACTTAACCTGGTTTTCCCCAAGAAGTAAATGTACTCACAATAGATTTTCATTCAGAGAGTAATTAGCTCCGTCTTAACCTGTGTTTCTGTTTGGACTGATGGCTGTGTTTACAGTGTGCTCTTTTCTACAAAACCACTTGAGCAATTCCGTATTTCCAGAACAGCTTTTTTTTATTGCGATCCATTTGCTCAGAATACTCTTTTCTTCATGATTTAGCCACTGGTTTAGATCATTTATTTTTATTGACAGTGAGACTAGTCCATTTGGTTGCCTTTCTCAGACATGAACTGCTATAACTTTCATTTAGACTGTCCAGGTTTCTTCACTGACGCAGGAAATCATCCCATTCACCTCTCCAGGAAAATGTATGTCAGACCTGGCATTTCTTGCCCTCAAGGAAAGAAAGAGAAGAAGTGGTAGCACTACCTCACTGGCATTGCTCTTTCTGATTTACAGCTGTCACTGTTGAGGCCAGACTCAGGTAAGATGGGCAAGGGCAACCACCTTCCGTGTTATCTTCCCAAAGGTTCTTACAAAAAATGATGCTGTATCCTTTAATCAAGTCATTTATTTCTTACTGATCCTTTCTCTGATACATAGCTGTATTGTAGCAAACCACTGCCAGATTTGGGGCATCTTCTAGAGCATTCGTGAATCAATGATTTCCAATGGCTAATATGGAAAAGCTAGTTGTACAGGGAACGGGCGATAAGCAGGCAGTGATGACAGCCAAGTGGCTGGCTGTGGTTGCAGAGGATGGGGTTTGGTATCCAGAGTTGTTCTCTAGCTGGAAGCCAAAAACTTGGGTTTGATTGTTTAGGGGAAGACAAAGAATAGCTTTAAGAAGCAGACAAGGTTTATCGGCCGCAGGTAAGTGATTGGTCTTGTATTTTGCAATGCCCTAGTTCGTGAAGCCACCACAAGTTCTTATTAGACACAGACCAATGGGCACAGGACAATTAATTAAGAGTATCAGAAAGTTCACCTCATCTCATTTGATGACCACTGTGATGACCTCACATAGTTTTCTCCAGGGGACAGGCTGAAAACTATGCAGAGTGAATGAAACACTCGAGCTACAGGGTTTACCACTAGGAATTAAGATTGATAGTTTTCAAGGATGCATTTTTCCTTAGTTAAAAGTTCCTGGAAATAATAATTGGTTTTGTGTTGCTCAGAGACTTCTATCAAGAGAATTATTTCTTGCAGATAAGACATCAATTACTCGGTGACTTCTGCCCTTTAGAATCAGTAACTGATAAGCACTATTAGATGTTGAATACGAGGGAGCCTTAAAGGTATGATCTAGATTCTATGCACCAGAACCAAACTGAGCAAATGAAAAATAATCCCAAGAAAAGAATATACACAGGTAGAATTAAGATCAGGATTTTACTCTCTGTTTCCTGTCTTTCTGCAATCTTGACTATGTTTGAAGGACTAGATCTACAGTCTTCATGTATTTTCTATACTTTTTTCCTACTCTCCATTTGAGAAGGCCAGACTGGCAATGCAAAGCTGGAACTACGTTTCATGTAAATTACTATAGCTCCATGGAAATCAACAGAGCTACAGTGCTCTAAAACTAAGGATCTTTTCCTGCATCTTATTTAGGTATTTTTAGAATGGACATAATATGTTAGTTCATATTAAAGTATAGAGTTCATCACAGCAGTAATCTCTAAGACACAGGCCTGCCCATCTTTTATGATAAAGGAATTATATTTCTTTTAGTTGTGGTGATAAAAATTTACTATTCCTGGGAAGATAACTTGCCGGAACATGGATAAATTGAGCATACCCTGTTTTATGCCAGGAGCTGAAGAGAGGCCAAGTGCAAGGTCCTGCACGTGAGTCAGGGTCATCCCAAGCACAGCGACAGGCTGTGTGGAGAATGAATTGAGAGCAGCCCTGAGAAGGATTTGGGGGTACCTGTTGACGAGAAGCTCAACATGAGCCAGCTCCAGTGTGCATTCACGGCTCAAAAAGCCAACTATATCCTGGGCTGCACCAAAAGGAGCGTGACCAGCAGGGCGAAGGAGGTGATCCTGCCCCTCTACTCTGCTCTCATGAGACTCCACCTGCAGTACTGTGTTCAGCTCTGGGGCTCCCAACATAAGAACATGGACCTGTTGGAGTGAGTCCATAGGAGGGCCATGAAGATGATCTCAGGGCTGAAGCACCTCTGCTATGAAGACAGGCTGAGACAGCTGGGCTTGTTCAGCCTGGAGAAGAGAAGGCTCAGGAGAGACCTTAGAGCAGCCTTCCAGCACCTAAAAGGGGCCCACAAGAAATCTGGAGAGGGACTTTTTGCAAGGGCATGTAATGATAGGACAAGGGTGAATGGCTTTAAACTGAAAGAGGGGACATTTAGATTAGGTATTAGGAAGAAATTCTTTACTGCAAGATTGATGAGACACCTGAACCTGAGAAGGTGTGGATGTCCCTTCCCTGGAAGTGTTCAAGGCCAGGTTGGATGGGGCTTTGAGCAACCTGCTCTAGTGGAAGGTGTTCCTTCCAACCCAAACCATTCTGATTTTATGATTCTATGATTGCTGACCTAACCAGTGGAAGAGGTCTGATGTTAGTGCAGCTAAGCCAGCAAGACTGTGTTGGCATCACTCAAGGGTAGCTAGCCTTGTGGTTTTCACGTGCTGATAAAAAAGCCCAAACAATTTTGTTATTGTAGTCATGCAAAATGCACGGATCCAATACAGGGTACCAATAAATTGCCACCATATATATATAGTGAAAAATGTAATCATTTCCAGCACGCAGAGTTCAGCCCTGTCACAAGATTGAATCCAGTCCATTGCTTGCTCCTTGTTTTCCCTGAAGCCTGTCAAACCTAGAGCAGGAGCAAACACTATTCCCAGCTCAGAGGTCTGGTATGTTTTGTCTTGCTTTCTGCTATCGTCTTTCTTAAGGACCTCACTCCTCCTGACAGCGCTAACAAGAGATACATATATTGAGTGACCAAAACAGAGGTGTCCCCTTATTCATGTGGGTCACTATGGAGGTGTGTCAAATGGTTTGATGGGGTTGTATGACAATGCTTCTCCTGTGTTGGGAAAGATAAAAGGCCAACACAAGACAAAAACTGCTCATTTGCTGGAGGAGGCAGGTATAGGGTCTGTTGTGGCCAAAAGGGTGGACAACGTTGGTGCAAAGAAGTGATTCTCAGGCAATGGCTTGCAGGCAGCTTTGTGCCCTAAAACTGGGGCGAAGAGCAAAGTATAAATAGCCTGCAGCACATCACCTACTCAGCAGCTTTGTCTATGGCTCAGGCAAGTCATGGATCTCTGACTTAAACAGAAAATATTCAGTCTCTTTCAAAGAGACTGAACATAATTTGTTCAATTATCAGGTTTCAAATAAATACGTTTTTATTTTTAGGCTTAGGAGTGCCCCGTTTCTTTTTATTGATGTTACTTCACACTACTAAATGCCTGAAATATTTCTAGCTTAATTATGCAGCGAAACAGTTCTTTGTTGTTTCTGTTTGAGTTTTATGGTCTGGATAACATTTAGTCATACTAAATTCCTGCCATTTGTATTCATTATTTAGTGTTCTTATTACAACAGGAGGGTACGAGAACTGGACAGCTAATACATCAGGTGACTTTGCCAAAAGTGTGAGTACAAAGCCTTGCTTGAGGTCTTCTCCAAGTCAATGCCTCTGGGAGCAGTCAGGATCCCTGCATACATGGTGTGTGCTGCCATGGATAGAGCTGCACCATTGAGAAGGGAAGGGAAGACCCAGCATCAGGGTGGCCACCAGCCTGCTGCCATGTGGTGTGATCCAGCAGCACAAGCTCAGCTGTATGATCTCAAGGGAGAGGAAGAGCAGGTCTAAAACAATTTAGGGTTTTCTAGCTAAACCATTCATTGAGAAATCTATGATTCTATGAAGCACAGAGTCAGAAATGTCGCTTTGCCCTGCAGGGGCAGCGATGGAAAAGGGTCCTGGAGAAAGCAGCACTGGTAAAGTCATTTGCCTGGCATGAACCTTCGCTTGCTGTTAACAATCAGAATAAAACTGTAGCTCCCCATGTTCCCAGCTCAGAACTGTGACTGACACTACTCAACGACACTATTTGCTCAGCTCTCCGAACCGGCTCTGCTCACCCCGCCATCCTCCACCCCCCAATGAAGTAACAAGCCACCTACTATCTTTTTCCTGCCCTAGTTTCTTTTAAAAAGCAAGAAATCACAACACCGCCAACCACTTTTGCACAGCAGTCTCGGCCGTCTTTCACTACGCCGGTCCATCCAGCCTGTTATTTCAGTTCCCCCTGAAAAAATACCCACCGCTTTCTTCCGCAGTGCCCACACAAAGTGAGTCAATGTTCTTTTCCATTCATCTCAGAGACACCAGGATTGCGTCCAACGTGTTGCCTTAAAAACAGTAAAAAAGGAAGAAGCATGGGTAAAACCACCAGGGCATTCATACAGATCAGCTCCAATAGCTGCACGACTGCTTCTACAACCCTTAATCTTCCTCATTCACACCCTCTCTACTATCAAACATACCATGTGGGCCTAGCTGGTTAACTATTAACTTACTTTGTGTATAAGAGGATACTGGAAAAAAGACCATAGTAGCGACTTTTTTCACCATGTGATTGTGCTTTTCCCCTTGAGATGGATTACCCGGTTACGGATTTGGAGTAAGAAGTTTCCCCCCCCCCACTCCTATAGAAATCTAAGTCCCAGGTGCTGGCTCCAACTCTGCAAAGTTTTCAGAGTACAGGTAAAATGGACTCAGGGAGCAGCATAAATGCTTAATTTCTTTGATACCAATCTTGCTTCTTTCTGTGCTGTGCTTAGATTCATCCTTGTTATCTTCAAGGCATGTTTCACTTGGCCATGGTGCTCCCAAGCATTTCGCAGGGAACAGTGTGGTCCCCTGCCATAGCCACTGGTCTTTGGTGCCATTAACTGATTTGGAGCAAGGTCTAATGGATGAGGAGTGACAAATTACCAACAAGTTCAAAAGGCAGTATCAGATATGCTTAAGAGCTTTTCTGGATTTTTCCCTAGATTTCATCTGGAATTAGCATGGAGAGCTTTATCTCCTGTTGCTGAGGTCAGTTAGCTTGCCAGGGCAATGAGACTGCCTTGGACTCTGTCTGACAATGCGATGCTCAGTCAGTGTCCTGTCAAGCAGTTACAGACTGCCCAGACATACCAGGCCATCAGTCTCCTTCCAACAGCATCTCATCTTGGGAATGCACTGTGTTGACTTGGGGTACGGTGACCAGCCTTGCTGCATCTTCAGCAGTAGATAAACCAGGGTAGAGCAGAAGGACTTGTGCTGGTGCTGCTGCTGGTGCTGCTGCTGCTGCTGCTGCTGGAAAAGCCGCAATGCTTGCTGAGACAGAAAAGGGTGGGTATTACTCACCTGTGTTTTAATGGGGAGGTTTGATTAACACTGATTAGTATTGACAAAATAGTGAAGTGCCTTCACCTGTGAACAATGAGTCTTCACATGTAAAGGTTCACAGGCTCACCATGCTTTTGTACTGGTACATGTCTGGAATCCAAGTACTACCTTATAACGCAGCTTTTGGTGTGGTTGTACTGGTAAGTGACAAGATGTGACAGTAAAGACAAAGTTTAGTGATGCGGTTCATTCCTTTTCCTCTAATGAACCAGCTTTAAATACCATTAAATTAAGTAAAAGGTCCAAATGGTACAGAAAAGGTTTTCACATGTGTCACCTGCAGACTCTTTTCCTAAACTATAAAATAATAGTAATAAAAAGAGACAGACTTCCCCACCACAGGTGAAGCCTATCACAAAACAAGAGAGACTCACAGGCCTGTATGCAAGCTTCTTCTCTTGTTAGGAGATGCACAGAGGTCAGCAGGGGAGCAAACAGGGTGTTTCTGGATGCTGTGTGACAGTGAGTTTCAGACCTCAGCTGGACTTTAACATCTCTACCGCATCCTCATGGGGTTTCTGTAAGGCAGAACCAGCTCATTATTCCCATTTTACAGCAAAGACACTGGGATGATAAGTGCCTGCATTCTTTGCTCCTGTTCATGCAGGAAACCAGAAGAAAGAGCAAGACTTGCACCCGTCATGGAAGCATGACACAGGAAGACTAAGAGGGAGCTTCTGTGGGCTCCAGGGGTGATGATGTGCGATGGGCAGCAGGATACCAGGAGCTGGGGGGTAAAGGGCACCACTTGGCACACTGCGGCATTCTCACCCCCTCAGCACAAAGCTGCTGGGTGAGCAGCATCTCTGGAGAAGACAAAACCCAAACAACCCAAACCATGAAGACCCCCAGCAAAAGCCCCCATACCCGAAGACCCACCAAGCTTTTGAAGTGCATTTCAGCTACCCAACTTGTTTTATAAAATACATTTAGATAAAAAAAGAACGCAATTTTAAACATGGAGGCATCAAAGCAGGACATTTCCCATCAAGGTTTCTCAAAGACCTCACATTCCGTTAAATTCTGCAGAGCCCAGACGTGAAGCTCTATAGAAAGCCCCCTCAAAGGTAGCGTACCCAGTAGCGCATCCAGTTTCAGAGTAACTATGGTTGGCAATACATTTCTGACTACCCTGAAATCAAATTGAATTGTACAACTGTTTTCAGTGCAATCAGGATTGAATTCGTAGTCAGTAAGGCAGCATCCGTGGTTTTGACAGACTTAAATGTTCCTGGCATTCCAAGAACAGCGTAACTGGTGAGGGTTCTTGCGGGTCAGAATAACATAACACCAATTGCATTCCAAAATCAGAAGGACAGTTTAAAGCTGAAAACAATTTGATATTTTTAAAACAAATGCACTTACCCCTTGCCTCTGTAGGAAGTCACGACTATGAAATAAATGTGACCCATTCTAGGTGTTCTGTCGTCAGCAATTAGACCAGCTGTACCTGAGTATGCTTGAAGTTCTACCAGGGTATGAGACACGCACATGAAAACAGAATCAGGGCCAGCTAATGCAGAAATGTGGTGCTAGCTGTTCATTTATGAAGTAAGAACAGACTGCTGGATTTTCAGATGTGTGTGTGCTAAAGGAATCAATGTGCTGCTGCTCTCTAAAATTCACCTCTGTGTAGAGGGTCCTATGCAATGCTTCTGAAGTGTTTTAAGGATGAAGTTTTGCAGATGTCTTCTACTTATAGGAGAGAGGATTTCATCCCCTCCAAGCAGAGACGGCAGGAGCGATCGTCAATGCAAGGGTGATGAAGCTCTCTCTACATTGTCACTAACCCTCCGTCAAGCCAGGAAAGACAAGGTTTGATTTTAAAAGTAAACAGGTCAGACTTTTAGCTCCTCTGAACCACCGACTGGAGCCTTCTGGCTGCATGTAAGCTTTGCACTAGGTCTGTACATTGGTTTGACACTGCAGTGTGAGTGAATCACAGGGAACTGATAGGCCACCACATAGAAACAGAAGGAAGGAGCCCTGCCAAACTGGAATAGCTGGCTGCAGGCGTGAGCTTCCCCAGTTTCCACAGCCCATTCGTTTCTGCAGAACGGCTCTACAAGAGCATCAACATAAATTTGACATCCTTATGGAAAACCACCTCTAGGTGGAAGTATTGACCCTGCAGACAGAGATGAGATCATAAATATCTATGTGGCAGAAGTGATGGCAAGGTTTCTTCAAAACTGCTTCCTCCAATATTTTGCTCTTGAAACTGTAATTAGAGGAGGTGCCTTGAGATTTATATACCTGAGGGCAGGTTGCAAAGCTCACTGGAGCCAGGAATTTGTTTCTCTCTTGGCCCAGATCCAGAGACCACGGTTCAAAGACGAGCTTCAAAGGTGCTGGACATTTGCTTTTGGTGAATGTAGCAGAGAAGGGTGCATTCTTGGCTTTAAACATGTGCTTACCTGCAGTACCCAGGCTCTATGCTTGCTATCTTGACCGTATTTAATTGACACTGCTGCCTGAACCTGTGGTTCTTGGTTTATTCAGTGTATTAGAAAGCTTTGATTTTAACCAGACAAAACAAGAACATCGCTGCTACTTCCCTTTCCCTCTTTTGGGAAGAGTCCATATTTGAGTAAGTCATTCAAAGGATTAGTCCTGTACTTTGAGTGCTACAGACTGTAAGTGATATGTAAGACTAGGTACTGTCTCTATTACAGCCTTGTAGAGTGAAGGTGTGATTCACAAGGGATCAGAAACCAGCCTGCTCAGACTATTATCTGTGCAGATGCCGCAGTAAGACGGACTCTTAGTTCACTTATCCAGATCATCATGAGACTTCCTTCTTTCTCACTGTCTCTTTGTCAGAAATTATGAGGGATTTTTTTCAGAAGGCACAGAAATGCTGACTTCCACTGAATATCAACAAGAGTCAGATGCTCCACCTGCCCTTTGCACTCTAAAAGTAAGCAATAAATCATTATGCTATCGGAAAGGTTTCATTTTCTTTCTTTCCTTTTTCTTTCTTCTTTTTTCTGTTTCATACTGGAACCGGCTGAAGGTTTCTATTGGATTAGGCCAATATTCTCATACACGGTTACGTGATGCAGAAGTAGAGCTGAGCACTTTCTTTTCTGCAGGCAGGTTTTATTTACTGTCAAAGCCCTTGTTTATTTCAACTGAACATCGTTCGTGGACCACTTGTCATGCAGGGGAGAGGCTGGAAGAGAGGTGGAACAGTTGCTGGTACATCTTAGAGCTCTGTAGCTGCAGCTTGTACGTGCCTACAGGGACAGTGGTTCCACTTCACTTTCCACCTGAGTGAACTTGCTTGTTTTCCCACCAATCTGATGAATGCCACAAACACTGTACTACTGGGTACCTAAAGATACAGCCTTGTTGATAACTTCTGGAAGCTCTGTTCTTTGCTGCCTGCAATATTCCTCTGAATTGGAGAGCAAGGTTATGCTGAAACAATAGTACCGGTAGAGTGACTTTGGATCTGAATTCATGGCTAAGTAGAAAAGTTTATGCTTAATGTTTTGTGTATCTCCCAAGTCTCTAAGAAGGGTTCTGCCCTTTGTGCAGCACCTAGGTGATGTTTTCACCATCATAGTTACTCCTTATTAGTTTCCAGTGAGGAAGTGTTTAGTTTTCTCACCATTGCCATGAGGCCATGCCTTAACCCAAGTTTCCTGGGTGCATTGAATTGTGTCCTGGAAAGGTGTGTGTGCATGTCAGCAGCCAAGTCAATGAAAAGGTTGATTTCCATCCACACTAGAATGCAACATTAATTAATGCAGGTATAAAGCAGTGTAAATCACTTGGTCTTTTGGTGGAAGGTGGCCAAAAGAGGAAGAGGGGGAAGGCTAACCCACCAAGCAGAGGCTGTCAGAGACTGGCCAGCTCTCCAAAGGGAGACAGGAGGATGTATTATAATATATATCTGTAAAGGAGGATATATTATATTTCTATATATTTTATATCTTTATATCTGTATCTATCCTTATATATATTTATACACAGGTAAATTTGTATCTTTTCTATGCATCTCTCTATACAGATTTACAGATGGAGGTTGATTCCAAATGCCAGCTTGTCCTGGGACTGACCACTGATCCTCTTGGAGCCAAACGTGGGCATCTGGTACAAGACTGGAGTTGGGAAATCATTTTTATCACCCCCACCAGATCAAAACCAACACAGTGTTTTCTCGATGCTCTTATTTTTAAGTAAAGAGCTAGATGATGGAGAGAAAAATGAAGTTCTTATTAATAATGGGTTTTGAATGTAACCTTTCCTTCAAGCTGCACTGACACAAGCCTGTGCACTATGTTTTATACAAAACATACTATTTTCTCATAATCTCTTCAAGTATCAAGTACAAGGAAATGGCTTTTTGTTCCCAGGGTAGCTCACTGATTGATTATGTGTTCACACAGGGTCAAAGTCTGGTCTTATTTATACCATTGTAAGCTGCATATTCTTCTGTAAAGAAGAATATGAAGATACCACTTGAACTACAATCTTTGTTACCATAAAAATATTTGGACAAGTCACCACTGATTGCTTGGAGTCAGTCTGGAAATTGGAACCTTGTGTTCTGCCTTTTTTATCTGGTTATCTAAATGACCAAGCAAGAAGCTCAAAGATGCAGTCGCACGCCTGGGTTTGTGCTTTGGATTCTGGCATCTTTTTTGCACCCTTTCTTTATTAGGGAAAAAAATATCTAAATGGCAGAGCATATATCCTCCAAGCATTTCATTCCACCCACACAGCTCTTTTTCTTTAAAACAGTGGCTTATTCCCAACTGGAAAGGCAGCAGTCTAGCTAGAAGACAGGTTATGTTCGAGAGAGAAAGGAAGGAGGTAGCTGAATCATAGCAATTTAGCTCTGGCTGGGTGGATGTAAATCCAGCCACTGGTTGCTGCTATCACAAGCGTAGTGTGATTTTGGATACAGGGAATGGCATATTGTTCTGGGTAATGAAGGCTAGAGGTCAGAGCAGGCTATGCATTTGCCTTTATTGCTTGCACTCCAGCAGGTGCAATATTCATTGCCTCTGCTCTGTGCACAGCCATCTCTAGCATTACTAATGAAATGTCAAATCATATTTTTATTTACTTCCTTTCTTCATCACCTGCAAATAACCACACTGACAACCCCCAAACCGATCATCTGGGGGTCTCTAAGAATGCCGTCAGTAAAAGGCAGTCATCAGTAAAGAGCTTGCTGGAAAATAAACTAAACAGGTTCATTTGAGGCTTTTCATAAAACAAATGTTGCAACAAAATTAATTTGTCCAGCATTAGTCATCACCCTTCCTGCATGTTAATAGTGCTGCTTCTGGGAGAAACTGGATTGTTTGGTTGCTGTTGGAAATGTCCTCTGCTACACTCAGCACTCAAAAAGGGCAGAAAAGGCACACATCTGAGTGTGTCATATTAACATGCTTCACTGTCCTGCATGTCCAAGTCATGCAGGCTGGTTTTGGTCACAGATCAGTTGTCACTGTTTTCCTGTGAGTAGCTACTTATGCCTTTTGCCTTGTCAAATCTTTGCTGCAACAGGCAGGAGGATGGCTCTTTTTGTGTGTTGACTTGCCTCAGAATCAGCTGGCTTCTAAGCAACAGAAACATTTAAGAGGAACAACCTCTTCAGGGATGTGGCAAAGTCCCTATTGCTGGAGGTTTTCAAGATGCGACAATACAGGGTGCGGGATAATCTTATCTAGGCTCCCTTTCCTTTGAAAGGTTGGACCAGATGATCTGTTGAGGTTCCCTCCAACCAGATGATCTGTTGAGGTTCCTTCCAGCCTGGGCTGTTTGGTAACTCTGTGATTCTGTGGTTTGATCAGGTTGTATTTTGCACCAAAAACCATCCCAGAGGCACCGTATTTGCTGAGTTTCACTCCCAGAGTAAGTTTCTCTGGTGATGCGTGCTGCACTGACACAGGTGTGGAAAAGGGTGTATGGAGGAGTCTCCTCTAGGTTTATATTCTCTGCATCCTTCCTTTTGGTCCTTTCTTCTGGAGCTCGTTTTTTGCTTTTTATGTTGAGAGGGTTTTAGGGATGGGAGCTGCAGAGTGTTGCTCAGGAGGAGTTTCCATTGCTGTTGTAGGGCTCTTGGTTACTCCTCGGGAGTGCTAGGTTTGCACTGCCCACAGATGGCAGGGAACTCACCAGGATTCATCTCCAGTAGTTCAGAGGTGGATGTGTTCTCCACATCCCAACAGCCTTATGTCATGCTTGGAATAGAGAAAGGGATGGAAGTTTACTCAGAGCTCTTGAGTGGGATAGATTGCTGCCTTTCCCATTGTTCAGCCCCTGAATGTAAATTTCCCAACAGACTGATTACAAAGGGTGGTGTATGGGGCTCTCCTTTCATCTGCTGATATCGGACATGAGAAAGCCGATGTTTTCTCCAAGGAGATGAGCAATCTGTCTGTACCTACGGGTCTCTCTTTGATTGCAATTAATGAATCACAAGTACGTGTTAGAAATGTGCCAAGCACCCTCTGATCAGAGAAGCTCCCAGTCAAAGGGCAGACATGTAGGGAGAACTTAAAGGAAAGCCAGGAATTATTTTATCCTTTGGGGAGTAACTGCTGCCCGAGCAAATGCACAATACTTTGGCCTTTTGTGGGAGAATATTTTAGGAAGCCTACAGAGAAAGCACACCAGGATTAGAAAAGCACTTCATGGATTATGATGGAGAGGACGTTCAGCCTCCCAGCTTTTTCTTCAAATCCTGTTGCTTTTCCAAGCTATGCTAATCCAGGTTCTGCTCAGAATTAATATGGTAGGTAAGAGAGAAGCAGCAGCTTTCCATCACAGTGTGCTGAGGATAGTTCATCCGAGCTACATTTCAAAGTGACTCAGGCTGTTGAGTCAAGTACCGGTTTCTTAGAGGGCTTCAGACACATCTGTGAGGCTTTTATTCCATGTGAGAACTTGAAGAAATAGGGAAGATTTTGGACACTTACATTCCTCTGGTCTTTCAGTTTCCCTATCCTGGAAACAGCCTTTTGTTAGGTGGACACTTGAGTAAAGGGAAGAAAAGCTTTGATTAGTGGCCCACTGCATTGTGACTAGCTGGAAAGAAATGATTTGAGGCTTGCCTATAGCTCTTGCTCAGAAGCAGTGTGTTCTCTTCTTTGAGAGAAAAGCATTAGCCTGGTATTAGATCATTTTAAACTCAATCCTGTGAGGGCTTTAAAGATTTATATAGATTATCTGTATGTCTTTTTGGGTGCAGAATTTCATAATCATTGACCTAAACTGCCTTTGCAATCACTGCGCTGTTCCTCAGCATTGCAGAGACATTTCATCAGCACTGACTTGTCCTCTGATTGGAATATCACAGGTATACTTAGGATGAGACTTAACTACAGTAGAGACTTAAGTCCTTATACCTAAACGAAGACTTACAACTGCGTGCCATAGGCTCTGAGAACCTGCCCTGGAAAATTATTAGCAGTAGTAGAATTCCTCACAAACTCCATGAGATTCTTGCTTTTGAACATGGAAACTCTTTTTAGAAGAAGGCTGGAAAAGATTGTAGTGTGCTTTTCAGAGAGAAAGAGGTGTCAATAACGTGATACTCAGCAATTTGAAATGCCTAAAGCACCTTCTGTGGTGCTTTAGGACACTCTTCTTCCAATGATTTTACTCTTTGACAGCTAAATAATTCCCAGGTTCTGGATCCTAGCATGTTACTGAATTAGTGCTATTTATTGAGGAACATCCTGTGTACGTGTGCTCAGATTCACCCAAAATGAGGATCCTCTTTGTACAGACCTCTAGGCTATGTTAATTGACCGCAGCTCACCTGTTAGCTCACAGTGACAAGCAGCATCAATGTCTGCTGTGTATTTGCTTCCCTTTGAGAGATGGCTTGCCTAAAGCTTAAAAACTGAAATAGTGACCTAAAATGACTTAATTTCTCCAAATTTGAAGTTTCGTGTCCTGCATGTCCACAGATGGAAAACAAAACAGAATGAGAAAACATCAGTGCAATTGCCTCTCTGTGACAGAAATACTAAGTTTTGAAGTTCTTTTAATTTTTTTTTTTTTCATAATGAGAGGGCCAGGATGAATTTCAAAATCTCAGCTTAAAGGGAACTTCAGTGTTTGAGACCAGACTTAAAACGAAGCTTACCTTCTGGTGACCACAGAAAGATCAAAACTGAAATCTGCTTCTCCTCCGAGTGCTTGTATACAGCTCTGCTCCGAATCCAGGAGCACCACAACAGCCTAGCATCATGGCAATGCGGAAATCAGTGGTGTCAGTCATTCACCCTGATGCATACACCTGTATTATCTCAGGCTGCACTCTCCAGTGACCAGACTCTGGTGGCTAAAAAGATTGCTTGCTCTGTGGGAGACATTATGAAAATCAGTATTACGGTTATAGGTTGATGCATTATTTGATACTAAGGACTCCATTACAGGGGGCCTCTCACCCAGGGAAAAGAGAGAGGGAGGAAAAAGAAGCTTTTCTCTTCTGCTTTCCCTCAGGAGAGTCGGTTTGGTAGGAACAGCCACTAAAACAGTTAATCCACCAACTGACCGGTCATATGAAGACCTGTTATTATTCATATGCAATGTGTTCTTGCTTTCTTTCCCCACGCTCTGGGTTATGCACATCTGACATCAGTACTGCAGCTGTATTATGCTGATTGCTTTTTATTTTGAGGCCTCACTTCTAATTACTGAAGAAGAAAAGAGGTCCCTGCCACGTACACTGGAGAGGGAGAAAGGCTGCAGTCATACACCAGCTCCACTGAGGTTACACCTTTCATTCTGGCTCCCCCGCGCTGATCAACAGCAGACTGCCCACATGTTGCACACTGTATTTTGTTGCCTATCAAATTAGCACAACCCTTTACTCCTAAGACCCAAGGATTTCAAGCCTTTCCACAGACTAGCCATGGCTGGACACATCAACCTTATGGTTGCCTGTCTTGAATAGACGTGAGATGTTCATGTCTTCAGCAGCCTGAAAGACAGAGACCCTATAGCGATGGCCAGGGTAAATTGCTATGGATGCACAGTAGCTGGAGATGGTCATACTTCTTCCTTGAGGGTCATGAAGTACAGTAATGCCGGGTCTGTCAGGATGTGTGTGGCAGGCAAGGTTCTTTGCCTACGAAGAGGGGCAAACAGAGCTTTTCAGAGCACCGAGGGGAGATAGGAGCACCTTCAACTGACAGTGCAGCCTGGCATGAGGACTTTAGTGCTTTTGAATAGGATCACTGGGATATTTCAGAAGCAGGCTTGGTCTATGCTAAGGTATGAATCTGGATAGCACATAAAGGAGGAAGATTGATATTTGCTAGTACCATTTCTATTCTGGTCCTTACAGAGGTCATTAATCCTCTTTCTTGGCATGCATGGCAGAGGAGGTCAGGAATGCATAGCTTGTCCTATAGTACAATATTGACCTCCTGACGGGTTGAATTATGGGAGAATGTCTACCATTTCCTCCGGAGCACACTGCAGGGGCCACTGCAGGCAGCACGCGCCGGGCTCGATGCATCACCAGGCTGTTCTGCACGGGCAGCAGCTGCAGTGTCCCTCTGAGAGGCAGCATGCCCTGCCATTCGATATCCCTTTCTTCTCTCCTCCAGGAACAGCTTTGCAGCCTGTCACAAGGGTGACCAAGGGAAAACCAGATGAATCACTGAAAAGACCTTTGACTTCTTGAAGAAGAAGTGTGTTTTAAAAACACAGAGCCATTAAGCAGCACCCCCGTATGCATTCAAAGCAGAGTTCAGCCATGAACAGTTCAAGACACCCCTGGAAGGCAAAGGCACCACTATTTCCTCTGTACTTGACAAATAAGGAAACTGCAGCATAAGTGACACAGCTGAAGTTTCAAGCCAGGTGAATATCAGAGAAAGAATTAGCATTTATGCTCCTTAACTACCGAAACCTGTGTTTGATCTTCAAGGCAACAATGCCTCCAAGGTCCTATGTTGCAGACTGAACAAAACTAATGCAACTTTAATAATGTGTATGTATATTTTATGCCTCCACCATAAGGACATGAGCTCCTTAGGCTGCATGATTTTGACAGATCGTCGAGAGCGGTGCGGATGTAAAGCAAGGAGATGGTCACACCATAAAATCAGTAACAGAAGAGGTTTTCCCTCACTGTGCGCCTGATTCCTTTCTTAGCACGATGTCTCTGGTTTTGGGGTGGGAACGTGGGTTTTTCCAGTTCACCTGGATCTGAGCTCCTCGAGCTAAAACAAATGTTGGTTTTGCTCACTGCTGAAGAGATTATACCTTTTGCCTGCAATATCCCAGCCCTTCCTGCTCTGTAACTCTAAGCAAGTACGTTTACAATGGCTTGCTTTTTTCCTCTGTCCTGATTGGGGCACAAAGAGGAACTTACATAGTTTTATCTTCACAGATTAATGTAGCTGGAGTAGTTTTGGAGGGGGTAGGTTTTTCCTCTTCAGGGTGGGGAGAGAGTTAGGTACATAAGAGTATGTGAATGTGGATATAAAGGAGGATGCACCCTGCTTTTGTTGTCAGTGTCGGACCTGCTCAACACTGCATAAACGTCTCTGTGCGGCAGCTAGAGGAATATTACCGTGCAGATGAAATATCTGCATGCTGTAAAAACAGGGAAGTCGCCTTTAAATCCAGGATACCAGTTTCCAAATACAGTTTTCTGGAAAAACACCATCAGCATTGGCACTGGTTCTCCGGTGGATAGCTGTATGTGAAACGGAACGGGTAGCAGGGCTCGGGAGCCATCACTCTCTACTTAGATACAGAGGATGTGATTTCCAAAACAGAGCCCTCAGCCATGCCAGGGGTAGGGCAGCAAGGGAGCAGGTTTCCCCTTATGGGGCTGTCAGCCTGCAGAGCCTCCCTGCCGCCGGGGGATCTCTGTAGAGCTGGATTACGTGCGGAGAAGGAATCTTTCTCTCCCTTGCTCATGGGTAGAGACATGGGCCATCTAGTGGGGAGAGAAATTAATAGCTAGGAAAACTGGTCTGGTCTCTGTCCGGCTGCCTCTGCCGCACGGCCTCTGTGTATGCCAACAGAACAAGAGTTACCAGTAAAGAGTTCTTCCCTAATTCAGGAAGGAACAGCGAAAGCCAAGTCAGTGTAGAACACCCACCAGTACCGACCGTATCGGCTTCCAGACTGCGCTGGGACCGGGAGACCTTTGCAGAAATAATGAACTGGGTTTGCTCCTTCGCTTCAAAGTGCCATGCCAATGTGGCAATGAAGCCAGACTCTTACGTGTGCCCTCTCGACATCTCTGTGTCACATTACTTTGGTACACTATTCGATTGCTTTAGGCCATGCCCTATAGCGTCAGCTGAGCTTGTAAGAGCTGTTTCATAAATTCCTATGGTTGGGTTTATGCTGAGTTATCTTTATGGGCTGCAGGGAACTGACACACGTCACATAAAGACTTGCATTTGCTTTTACTGAAGCCTGATTCTTTACCTTTTTTTTAAGCGGGAAGGTGCCTATAAGACTGCTCAATACTACATATCGTGAGTTCATTTTCAGTTCCTAAAATAGCTTGTTCCCCCCCATTTGATGAGTGCTCTTATAATAAACTCATTGAAATGTTGTTCCAAAAGGCAGCGCTTTCACAGGAACAGCACTCAATCTCGTGCAACAAAGATCTATATTAAGATCCATAGATGGAATCTAGATAACATGCAGTCACCGTGACTGCTGACAACAAGAAGATCCCCCCTGCCTTGCTGTGCTGAGACACCCATAGCAGAGGAATCCATAACCCACCTGCATCGTCTTCAGAGCAGCCTTATGGGAGAAAGACCGCTGCTGTGAGGTAGGGAAGGAGGGTGCTCCTGTTTTGGGTACCACCTGGAAACAGAAAATTTTACCCAAATTTACTTGCATGAAAAGTTGTTCTTTCCCCTTCAGTTGCTGTGAGCAGTAAGAGTCTTCATCAGCTTTTATAGCTGGGTCCTGCTGTTGGAGTGAGGGGCTGGCTTTGGCCACAAGCAGAGGGTGTTGTTTTAAAAAGGTGTAGCTGTGGCTTTGCTGCCCATGTCAAACCAGCCCCACTATGTGCATCCCTCCACCTCCATCACCATTCCTCCCCCCTGCTCCTGGGCAGGAGGCTGGGCAGCACCTCTTGACTGGCTCATTCCAGAATAGGGTCCAGAGGCCGAAGATGCTGTGGCCTGGAGCGGGAGAGGACCCATCATTCAGGGAAGGCAAAGCCCTGCAATCTGAATGTTGGGCCTATTTGGGCCAAGGAGGAGCTCTCTTTGGACTGCTGGGAGAATAATGGCACTTACAGAGGTTCTGGGAGACATCAGAGTTGGTGTTGTCACCCCTGGATGGGTAAAATGATTCTTATGGCACTGCTGAGACTCTCGGGCTTCCAGCACAATGGGGCAGCCTCCTGTACGCAGGTCTGACACTCCACTCCGCTATGGATGTAGTCTGTAGCAAAACAAGGACCAAAAACCTTGGCGAAACACAAAGAGCGGGACAGAGGAGGATGTTCACTGACAGCAGAATGCACCAATCCATGGGGTGGTGATCCCATTTCCAAGAAAAAGTCTTCCCCAACTCTTGCTTTCAACAAGCACTGAAGCACATGGGATTTGAATCTGACCCTCGAGCAATACCCCACTGGCATTGTCTCACCACGGCTCTGGGGTGGGAGTAAAATCTACTGCGAGCCATGTGGTGGTCAGTTATGATGAGACTTGATTAACCCTACCTAACCCCTGCAGCAAGCATAACTGCAAATATTATTGATTGCAAAGTTTTCCTCCCGCAGTATTTGATTCTTAGGGCAATGAATTATTGATATTTCGAGTATACACTTGAAAGTACTTTTTCCTTTAAGGAAATGTTTCCTTTTTCATTTTACTGTTTGTGAGGGGCAGAGAATATAGCGAGAATCAGGGAAGCCGTATTTGCTGCTCTATCCTTGTTGCAGTCTTTCACATTTCGGAGACAGTGTCTCGGACCATTCAGACTGCTGAGCTCTGCTGCATAGGAATTCCCCTGCGAACTGGTTCTCCCCAGCCTCTTTCACCTTGGTGGCTACCATGATCCCAAAGAACATAACCCTGGCTAACAAGGTCATATATTCCAAAGTAAGTTCCTGGAAAGCATGTGGTAGGTGTGTGATTCTTGTCTGTACAGTAGATTTGACCTTATTGCTTGGTACTGACTTCACACTATGTACAGAACATCAAATTAGGGAAGTGCTGGAAACGAAAGTAAGCTAGAGTCCCTGGTTTCACCAATTCAAGTACCTGCATAACACAAAATGCATGTGCCACCCCATAGGCTGCAATGCGTTTGCCTAGATTCCAGCTTATTTTTTGTGTGCTTCTGGAAACCAAGCATCCCACCAAGTGATTTTCCCACAGTGATTTTCTGCTTCGGTGGGATCCCTGTAGAGCTGACCACACAGGCTTCCAGTGCATCACTTGCATCCCTGCTGCCGCCACAAGACTCACACCTCTGATGACTGACATCGTTTTTAGAAGCTGAATCCCATGTTAGAGTTACTCATGCTAGAGCTCCTGCGAGTAACTTAACACCTTTTCCCTCCCGACTACACTGACAATGCTTATGACTCGGACAGGCACTTGTCAGTTACTATCCCCTGTGCATCCCTCCTCTGCTGCCACTTCTCAGCGGGTGCGCTGGGTATCCTCACCAGTGGGCAGTGGATTGGCATGGGGCTTCTGTGGGCCCGCTGCACGGTGGGGATGCCCTGCTTGCTCTTGCCCTTGGGGACAACCCACCGGGAGCAGAGCCAGCCATGAGCAGCTTGCAGATGCAGCGTTTACACTGGGAGCATCAGCTGCATGGCCCTCAGCAAGCTTTCGACCAAGTGTCCTCCAAAGCAGCAGGAAGGAGGCAGAAGGCACTCTTTCACCTTCAGCTGTTCGCAAAGCCATGCAATAAAGCTGCAGCCAGTGCAGCGTGGCTTCCAGGATGGAGACAGCGGGACAGTCGTACGGCCGTAGGGATGGCAACAGCTTAGAGACCTGCAGGCAGCCTCTTGCTGCAGGACAGTGCTGCTGAGGGGGTGCTGGTGGGCAGCTCGGCGGATTGCTGGGGTTCAGTGGATGTCCTGCCTCCTGCAAAGGGTCTGAGGCCCCCTGGCCATGGCAGGACCGGTGCTGGCCAAAGGCACCGATCCATCCCCTTGCTGCATCCATCTTCCCCCCTGGCTTTCCGGAAGACCCTGCCACTGTCCGCCTGCTTTAGCAGGGCTCCCCGAAGCTTGGGGCGCCGCTGGACCCTGGGCAGCCCATGCCCCCGACATGCACGCCTAGCCCAGCCCTAATGACTTCATTACCTCATTTGTGTTGCAGGGCTTGAATACTACGATTGTTTCCACTGCACAAAGGCATTCATTTAACAAGGAAGGCCTGGCCTAAGTTTAGTTTTTATAACTCCAGTTCCTACTTCTTTTATGAGCGCTTATTGAAATGCTCAGAGGGGCAGGAAAGCCATCACTGGGCTTTGCGCGAAGCCCACACCTCCCTCCTCAGGGTTTGCTCAAGAAATTCCTTGTTTTAATTCCAGTCTCCCCGCCCGCACGCTTTAGCCAGCACAAAGTGAAATTGCTGTTGTTTTCACCAGGCTGCTGAGATGCCACGTTAAAATACAAGCCCAACGGAGGGGGATCCTAATTATGCTGGCACAAGCATAACTTAATTCAAATTGCTGTAACAACAACCAGTGTCCATGCTCGCCGTAATCACGTTAAGGCCTATACACAAAATAATTAGCATCTTTATATTTGGTAAATAGAGGTCCTCTCCAGGTCAGCCTCAATGAGGACACAGCATTGTTAGAAGCTGATGCCTTTTAAAGCTTGTGCAGAACGGGCATTTGCAAATAAAACTCCACTGAAAAGGACAAAAGGAGGGCTTGATTATCAAGGAAGCACCTCCACTTGCCTCTTACCCACTTTTTGTTCCTCCTTCTGAAGAAAAACAACAATTCATTCATTCAAGCACAAGGAATAAAAGGAAACTGCATATAATAGAAGCGCTATTTGCTCGGTTTCCTCTGTACAGCCAAGCGTGGTCTGACAGACCTCTCAAAAGCCAAGGGTGTATTCGCGCAGTCCCAAATCTGACAAAAAAAGCAGGGGTGTTTGCTTGTTTCCGAGACATTTCTATGGTCATTCGGCCCAGGACAGGCTTAGCAGAATTTTGACTCATTCAGAGAACTTGGAGGACAAGTCCACAAGGCAGCCAGGATCCGGGAGGCCTTTGCTCCCAAGCATCCTAGCCATTTCTGCAAAGGTCATTCCTTACATTTCCATGGATAACACCCCAATGCTTTGAAACTTGCACAGATTCTTAGTTTAGCTGAACAAAAGAGGATATGACAAAGGCAAGTATGCTGCCAAAGGATATGGAGGAAGTGTGCTGGGTCTGTGTGTCTTCTATTTATTCAGAGGCAATTGATGCTTTCCAGTGAAAAATGACCCCGCTTTATAATTGCAGGACTTTTCACAAGAGAAGTCATTATATTTGACTCTTTCAGTATTTTGCAACAGTGCCAGATTGATCCTAAAACTGAGGTAGTGTTTCAGACACTTTCACCTTGCTGTTCTGATAAGCAGAAAATGTTGGTTAATGATTTTAATAAAGGGTTATCAATTAAATTGATTTAAATTCTCTGGGAACTCTCACAGAAACCTACATTTAGGTCCTCTATTGAAATCTCAGCTGTTTCTCATCAGTCTGCCTATCTACTTCAGTGCAACAGGGTTGATCTGCTCCATCCAATTAAGAGACAAGCTCGCTCAGCCAGAGGGACTCATCGCATGTATTAACGTCAGCAACCTGTAGATCAGCCTGGTGTGTGGACACTGTTGAGTCCAGAGCTCAGGATAGTTCAACATCATTTATTATGTGGTTTTCCACATCATGGAAAAGGCTCTTTTCCTTTAGGAAGGACAAGTATACTTGTCCCCTACTACAGAGATTCTCTCCCTTTCCAGTGCCATGCTCCTGAAGCAAAGTTTCTCTTAAGGAAATTTCAAGTGTGTCCTCTTTAACCTTAGGTCTTCATACCCCCCCCCCTTTTTTTTCTTTCTATTTTTACTTGATTTAGTTAATCTCTAGTCTATTATGCTTGGTGATTTCACCCCAAATATAACATTGACTGCAATCAGAGAGGAAGCATGATGGCCAGGCAGAGCTTATGTCCTCTGGGGATACTTTTTCCTACAGAACAACATTAATAAACGGCCATATGAAACTCCGCCTGCCTAACCAACACTGTGCCTTTAAAGCACGCTTCCTGGGCTGCTTTCTGAAAGTAGGCAAAAGTGACTTTTTGAAGGTGCAGGTAACCGAATCATTTAGGGCATTTCCACTCGAAATCAGACAATAGTTACTCAATAAAAATAAGAAAGAACTCCCATTATCCTTCCAAATAATTACCCGTAAAATAAGTGAAAAAGGGCCCCCCAAAGAAGGGAAATTGTGGATCTGTGTGTGCGTTTGTGGTGGTTCAGGCAGCTTTACATTCACTCAACTGCTTCGAAGTGTTTTTGCCTACAGCCACATGCACACACTGATGCTGGTACCGGTGCTCTCCTAGGTCAGGAAACCCTCTGCAACTCCCCCCTGCTGCCAGCAGAGGGCAGACGACCCGCAGTGTACGGCAGCGGGCCGGAGCACCATGGTGGCAGTTTTGGGGGGTGATGCTTCTCAACACACCCAGGCGGAAAAGTCCCTCTGGGAATTATATCAAGCCCCAAGGCGTAAATGCGACCGGGGCTCTCTCAAATCCCGCTCTGCAGCGGGCGTGCTCCGACACACTATGGCGTGGCATTCAGTAAGAGCCTCGCATGGAAAGCACGGGGTGGGACTGAGCAGGTTTTGTGCTGGGGCATTCCAGCGGCCGCAGGCTGTGAAATGTGCGATGTATGAACAGACCTCTACATTCTGTGCCTCTCTGAAGGAGAAAGTCTGAAGGCGCTACAGACAGCGGAATGTATTAAGCAGCAGCAAATCTTCCATGGTTGGTGCCTTTTCCCTCAATGGTGCTTAGAGTTGGAGTGATTCCCTATCATTTACACTGACAAACTAAGGAGGGGATAGGCTTTTCCCTTCATTTCAGGCTTTCTCCTACGACATTTCTGAGCCTATCACTCTTTCTCACCTCCCGCCCTGCAGAGATGTCCCTGCATCCTTGGGGCTGCTGGCGGCAGTGACAAAAGCACTGAGCCAAGACCTTGGGGTCTTCCCAGGTCGCTTTCATGTCTGTAAGATTTTGCAGATCAAACCTCAGAAGAGTTAAGCTAGAATTAAACTCACCCCCACCCAAACCCATTGCTTACTCTGTGCTTCAAAACTCCCGTTCCGTGTATTTGGTGATTTACACGCTTTGTCTGGAGCCAGATCTGAAAATGAGATGTTGTGGAAGAGATGCTATCCCAGGGGAATTACTATAAAGCTGCCGACAGGCATCGCTTTGCAAGCTTTGAGGAATGCAGTCACATCTCCTCGTTAGGCACTCTGTGGTGCGGTCAGGACCAATGCATACACTCATACACTTGCTGTCCTTCCCACTCTCTGCTATACAACAGTCAGCTGTGCTGCTGCTGTGCTTCTTTGTACTGTAGTGTGCCTGAAGGTCACACCTCAGTCCAGAGCTACAGCTAGCTACCACCCCCGTGGCGAAATGCTATTGTGTCACCGTTTGCAGGTGTGTTGAAGCCAAAGTCTTTCGTCAGCGTTGCATGCTGTGGTGTTACCCAGGTTCCAGCAGGAAGGCGTGTACCGTGTGTGGGGCTTCCCAGGCTGGGCTGCCTGGGGCAAGAGGAGGTTGCATTAGAGGTGGCACCCAGCATTTCAGCTGCAAAGCCGCTTGCTCTGAAAACAACCACCCTGAAAAATGTCCGTTTCACAGATAAACACTCGGGAAGCTTGGTTCAGCTCCGCGTGAGCAGGTCTGGAGAGCTGTCATGGCCTTGTTCTGTCCCCACTGCTCTCCGGAGCCTGTTACACCAGGCACAGTGCATAGAAACGGCAAGCCTGCTTTCCCCCCCATGCTAGTGATGTGAAGAGGCACAACAACAGGGTGGGAGAGCAGCACTGTTACTCCCATAGAGCACTGCATGGCTCCTCTCTACCCGGCAGAGAGCACAATTTCTGCTGCCGAACTGCTCCGTGTGTTGCTGTGAAAAACCATTTGCAGGTCCCCTTACACAATAATTGGGAAGGAGCCTGTGGGAGGATCCCCTTTGTCTTCCAACAGAAAAGACGTCTTTCTCCCTTCCTGTAACCCCCTAAACTGCAGGCAGCAGTGGCTCAAGTGGCTCACCCCCTTCTGCAAAAGGCAGGAATGCCAATTACACAGACACGTCTTGTCACAGCCCGCTGTAGACCTCAGAGATTGTGTTTTGTGCCACTCATCGATAATCTGCTTTCAAAGACGTCTCAAATAGTGCTATTACGGTGACTCGTACTGCCCCTCTATTCATGGTATTTTCCCCGGAATGACTAAAATAAGCATTTCAGAAGAAGGTATAAAAAAGTCCATTGTGGAAAATTTTGCCTTTAACTTAAGTTGCCATTTGAAGAAGTTTCCTTACAATTACTGAAAGTTGCAGGCGTGTGCAGGACCTAAGGAGAGATTTGTCTCTTTTTATGTGTGTGTGTGTGTGTGTCCCCCGCTTCTTTTCTTGTATAGCGTTTTCTACAGCACTAAGCGATCCGCTTCAATTCATCCTAAAGCGCTAGTGAAACACTTCAGTTCATCCTATTTCCAGCCCTGATGGTGTTCCACAGGCAACTCAAAGAAAACCAGGACTGAAGACTTTGCCAGGCTCAGATGCCCTCTTGTTTCTCTGGTACAAGAACTAAAGACAAAACTGCTCGCTCTTCCCGTAACCGTTTGCCATTTCCACACTGCCTCCAGCTCAACCCTCCCGTTGCCACCAAGACCCCCGGGCAGGACACCCACCGCGATCCTGTACTCGTTTGCACGGCTTGCTTTGGCCTCCCCCCGTAGGAAGAGGAGGGGATGGTGCAGTCCTTGCAGAGCCCGACCTACCTGTGCCACATGATGCGTCCCCGGCGCTGGCAGCAGCACTGCCGGAGCCCCGGGCCGTGCGGGAGCGCAGCCTCCCGGGGAGCGCTGCCCGGTGGAGCGCACGGCTCCCGGCTGCCCTCGCCCGTGAGCGCGTAGGTGGAGCTTATCCTGCCCTAAGGAGAGGGGGACTGCGCCCGTCCTGCATCGTGCGTGAGGGCACACGGCAACACCACCGCTTCCTCGCCCGTCTTGAGGTGTCTTCTCCTCCTTAATTAGGTTAAGCAGCTCTTGCGGGATGAGCTGAGGAGATAGAGAGCATGGAGGCAGCTGAGGCCGGTTAAGGTTATTAGGCTGCGGCAGCAGTGCTGCAGCAGGAACGCTTCCCTCGCAGTTTTACCCTTTGAGCAAACCCCTGTGGGGGGGCAGCTTGCCTTTAAAGGCAGGAAATCTTGTGTTAGAAGAGAAGGAGCGAGAAAGCTGCTCTGAGCAAGCAGCAGGCTCGTTCTTGAACTCAAAATGAGAGACTGATGTTTCCCTGCAGCTCTCTGTTCAGGCTCTCCTGCATAACACAGCTCCTTGCCTTTAATTTATGTGTTGGCAAACGCGCCTTACTGCTGGTTCAAAACAAAACCTATTTACAATGCCTATGTACGTGCATATGTATGTGCACATACACGCACCTCTCACTAACTCATTTCTTCCTCCTAGTGTGTATAGATGGAATAGTTCCAAAAGACAGGCACTCTTCTCTCCTTTTGAAAAGCTTGGTTTAGATGCTGGTGATCTCAATCTCAAATCGGGGAGATGACGGAGAGCTCTGAGCAGGAGTTGCTGCTAACGTGGCACTCACTGATGTGCCTGGATGTAGATTTGCTCAGCATCAGGATGCTTGTTTGCAGCTGAACAGGGAAACTGAACAACAGTGGTGGGCAGATAGGCTGCAGAAACAAGACCCCTGGTGCCTTCATTCGCTTGCAATGGGATGAACCCTTTACCTCTCTTACAGGCTCTGAGTGAGAAGGTGGTTTCCAGCAGCAGCCAGGGCAGGGTGAGAGAAGGCATTACACAACTGCATGACCAACATAAAACGGCATCCAACAGTTTCAACTCCACCTGCTTCCAAGCAGAGCATTCACACAGAGCTTCGTAGCTGTCTGAAGGGGTGCAGGTTTGCCCAGGTGGAAATGTATTCCCAAGAAGGCAGTGTAGCATAGGAGGCTCCTGCTAGATATTATGCTGGGGTTTTACTCAGGCTTTGGTGACTATAGCCATAGGGTCCTGCAATAAAGCCAGTGAGAAGAGTTCGTCCCAGCATTTGTACTGGGAGCACAGTCTCTGCCAGTCTAGAACGTCAGGAGCTTAGTTCTAGGGGAATCCTGGGGCAGAAAAGGCTGATGTGCCTTAGGGGTACTCCATAAAATACCCTGACACTTGCTACAGCGGAGCAGTGAGCTGCAATAACACCATACCAGGGCCTGAGGGTCCCCATGCTGGCACTTTCACCCTCCCGTTCTGACCACTACATGAGATAAAAGGTTCACTTACAAATTTCAGCGATGAAGCCAACCACCTTGTTTTGAGGAGGTTGCGGTGCATTAGATTAGGAGAGGGGACAAGGCAGTATGAAAAGAGAGGCTTGCAGTTAACAAAGCGAATGAGGAACTTAAAATGGAAGGTTATGGGAGGTTGGTGTTTAGGCAGAAACAAGTGACTGCTGCTGCAGCACCGTACTTAAGGCTTTACTTTCAGGAGAATCAGCCTCAGCTGGCACCTTCTGTGTCCCCACGTCAAGCCTATGTGTTAGTCCAAACCCTGGAACTGGCTGGATAAGGGCATTTTGTAGGAGACATGCAGCGGAGCTGGCAAGGGAAATATGGAGCCCTGTGATGGGGAGGCTTAGGTAGGGGTGGTGTTCCGAAGGTGGCTGTGGGAAGGTGTTTTCTGGCCTGCAGACAGGGAGCGATGCTGTCATGCTGGGTGCAGCTCTGTGCCTGAGTAAATAGATTTATTTCATTGTTTGCTCGTAGGAGAACACGTTTATCAGTAAAGCAGTAGGAGGAGAGAATGGGTACAACAGGCTGCCACATGGGAAGTGAAATACTTGCATTTCATTGAAGGTCACAGACTTGTAAATGCATTGGTTGCTTTAATATTCAAGGCTTTTTAAACCAGCGTCCTTAAGCTTTCTGAACATATGAGAAATCAACACAGCATGAAAAGTCTCTACACACTTGAATTAAAACTCAAAAGGGTGAAAGCCCATGGGCAAGCAGGAGGATGAACAAGGAGAAGCGGGCAAAGAATGTGAAAGAGTGAAGTGATGGAGCAAAGGGCAAGATGCAGGTCAAGTGCTGGAGCTGGTTCCATAACAGGACTCCGGTGTCTGTAATAACGCATTAATACTGAGGTCTTCACCCATGGGGAGCTTCTGTTTCTCTTTGTTTGGAAACATTTGGATAGCTGTGGTGTAGTCATGAAAATGTTTCTAAATCCAAAGCTTCGTAAATCTGCAGGAGATGTAACTCATTTGTCATCTGCTATTTGCTAGTCTCTTATAAAAATGTCAATCATCCAAGCAGGGTTTGGCTGGGGTAGCCAAATTCAAACGGCAAATACTGAATAGGGGCTAAATCAGGAACTGACAGCCAAGACAATCTGCTTTCCTCGAACATGTGCTTTTTCTTAAGAGAGGCCAGGGTGACCTAATGTCTGGGCATTATAGATCTCAATGACACGGGCAAAAGGCCTCCCTTCACTTAAATTGGGTTTACCATACCTTGCAGTCTGTCTGGCGCTGATGCCTTGGCTTGCCGCTGCTTTGGCCCCTTTCCTCGAACTGCACCTGAGCAATGGAGAAATGTTCTTTAGGGATGAAAAGGAAAACCAGCAGTTCCCTAATCTCACGGGTGAAACCAGTTACACAACACGCTCCCCTCTGCAGCCCCCTTCATGTCCCATGTCATGCGTTCTGCAGCAGTTCTCCTTCGGAAACAGAAAACATGCAGGGGTTTTTCCCTCCCTGCTGGTGCGTTTGAAGCCAGTGACAAAGGCAGGATCCCCCTGGAAACTTGTAGCACGTCACGCCTGGACAGACCCATCCTGGCACAGGGTAGGGGCACACGGTGCCAGCCTCTGCCAGGCTATGGGGCTCAGCCACCCCTTGTGCTTGTGCTTGTCACCAGCCTGCGCGCACAGCGGTTGCATACACCAGTGCAGCGTGATGGAGCTGGCCAGAGTGCGCTTGGTCACATCCTGTATCCCTCGCAGTCCTGGGATAGGCTGTGGGGAGGCCCTCAGGATGGGAGGATGAAAATGTTGAGTTGTGAGCTGGAATAGCACTAAAGAGACATTACTTTGTTTTTTGAAAGCTAGAGCTGCGGTGGGCTTTGTTAGTCTGCAAGCATCCCAAAGTGGAAGGAGGTCAGATGGCACTTGCTGGACTCCATTACTTTTTGCTTTATATATGGGATCTTCCTGACAAAAATGCAGGTCCTGCCACTGCTTGGCAGCAGGAATCCCGTTCTTCACTGATTCAGTTACATGCCACGGTTTAACCAGCTTTTACAAGGCTGGGCATGGCCGGAGGATAAGGTAGAATATCTCAGGAGCCCTTTTGCTTTATTGTAGGCAAAGTGTAGGATCTTACTTTCACAGCTTAATATGGATTCCCAGGGCAACATTTGCAACAACACTTGCAAATCCCTGCATCCTCATGCAGTCAAGCTAAATTTACATTACAATATTACACCATGGAAGTGTATTAGCAGTAATTGCTGTTAAATGAGGCAGGAACATTTTAGGATAATGATTTTGTGGGGGAAAAAAACCCAAGGTAAAAAAGCCAACTTTAAGAGGCTTAAGACCTCACACAGTATGGAGAAACGCTCTCAATAATAAGATGACAGACAAGTTCATCTATGACAGAGCTATCCTCAGTTCCCTAGCTGCAAACCCCCATGTGTTTTAGGACTCTGAGGAGCAGCATGAGTTGCCAATGACTGGCTGATGCTCCCTGTGCAAGGATACACCATTAATAGACTTGCATGATGTATTCTGATGAATACAGTAGACCAAAAAAATCACTGACCACTTCCTGTCCTCCTGTCTCCTCCGATGGGTATTTCTGAGCATTGCTGCTGGCAGGAAAGCACCAAACACGGTGATTTTCATTTTGCACTGATTTTCGTTTCCCTGCTTCTTTGGAAATAGGTAACGAGTTATTCTTCCTTCAAGATCAGTATTAGTTGTTTTTAGCACTACACAGTTACGCTCATACATGAGCACCACAGCACATTAGGTCTTGGGTGACCTCACTCTAACAGTGTGGTCCAAGCTACAAAGAGGAACAGACTATGCAGAGAGGCCACACGTGGTAAGAGTAATTTAGAAGCTAACTTGCCTCATCTGTACCAGTTTGGAATGGTACCAGCTTCTGGAATGACCAAACCAACCAACCAACCAACCAAAACCCGATGAGGTTCTAGGTTTAATTTCCTCAGTATCATCCTTGGACTTCTGCCTGAATCCTCCTAGTGTGGTTAATGCCTGCTGGTACTCCAGCAAGCACTCGCCCATGTGGTGTCTGCATTGCTGTTGACAGAGCAGTGGGATAAGATAGGCACCAATATACCTGAGAGTTTACTTTGTTCCGCTGCTATTTGATACTGTGAAAAAGCACCCTTGAATTCTTTTTATATGAGGCATAATGCAATAGACGTGACATTATTTGAAAATCAGTTTTTGAAGGAGTTTCTTCATGTTACATCCATTGTAATGATGGATGTAGCAAATACACACCCATTTCAGTCCCCAGGGTAACATGTTTCTCTTGGGAAAGCAGTGCAATATTAGCAAAGTATGATTTTTATAAGCCTATAATTACATTTTTGCACAGTCCTATTTCCCCAGGGCTGAATTCACATTTATTGGATTACTGAAGTAATCCGGAGCAATGTCACACTGTTACGGGATATATTCCAGGTGGCCAAGGCTACTCCAGCAGAGGGAACTGCCCGATCATCTGCTTTCTCTGAATCCCTGGGGACATTAGAAAGACCCCAGGGTCAAAGAACCAACTCTTCTATTTCCCTCTACTTGAATGGGGCCTCACTGTGATACTGTAAGCAGGCGGTACCGAAGCTTTGCCATTTCATGACAAGAAGTCTCCAAAGTGTCAGAAGTTTGACAGCAAGTTCTTTATGGCTTAGAGACCCTCACAGATTCATCACAAAATTCCAAGAAATACAGGATCATAACATTTTTACCTTCTCCCGCTAAGTCCTATAAGGCTTTGGTGAATTGGTCTCACCTTCTGATATGCTCTACCTTGTTTTTCTTGCTCCAAGTCTCTTTCTTACCTAGGTCTGCGGTTTGATATCAATATAGAGAATTAAACCCAAGGGACACATTCTAAAACCTCGCAAAATGTTAAACCACCACAATATTCCAACATCATATCTGTGAAAGAGCACCTTGATCTTCGAGATGGAAAGCTCCTAAGCACAGCCTGCGATCCTCAGGATGCTGTGAAGAAATGAACCTGCCTCTCTAGAGTGCTTAAACCACAGCTCCATCTTTACTGCCACACATTTCTTTGACATTTAAGTTGCGCTCATCCACAGAATACCACACTGATCCAAATTAATTTCTGTATAGATCGGTGGCAGGATTGCAGCAGGGATGGTCTAAAATCGTAAGCAAGGGCCAGTCCGCGGGCTTACGGAGCAGAAAAGTGTGCTCGCATGCCTGATGCTTGCCAATTTGCACCCCATTTGCATCAGTTAGTCGACAGATTTACATGCAGTCTACATGCAGTCCTTGTCTTGTTGCATGCATCAAGTGTATCTTTTACCCATGTCTGAGAGCCTGATATTCCTTCGTAACACCTTCCTTCATAACGCATAATTCCTGCATAACACCAGCTTGCCTCCCCTGCCTGAGGGCAGAGATTTTTACCACTGTACCTATGTTGACGCCTCACTGCCGCAGGAGTCAATGTGAATTATACCCCCAACCTGCAGCAGAGGGGTCTGCCCTGGCCACGTCCCCACGGATGACCCTCAGCCCTGTGCCCTGCGGGGAGGATGCGGCAGGGCCAAGGGCAGCTGCTGGTGCACCTCACAGGGCTCTGCCCTGCTGCTTGCTGACCCCAGAGGATCAGGGTCTGCACGGGTACACTCAGAGTCGCACAGCAAGTCCACAGCACCACGCCTGGCTGCTCTTACTGCGCCTGTGTGCTCCTGCACTGCTGTGCACGCACCCCCCGACACATTCCTTCACCTCAGCTGAGCTCAGTCCCAAGAGCTCTCAGTGGGAGCTGTGCTGACTTAATGCTAAAGGTCCGGGTGACGGACTGCTCTTTTCAGAGTGGTCACTTCTGCACTTCTACACGGAAGCTCAACACCGCCGTCTGATCTCACAGCTCTCTGGTCAGTGCTTTTAATGTGGACGCATAAACTTGGCATAAAGGAAAAGGCGGTGCACTGATTCTCAGTTGTTTGTGTTAAAGACTAACCCCATGGAGAAATAAATCTGGTCGTCCTATGGATTTTATATACCATTCGAAGTATTGCATACCACCCTTTTCTTTTGGGGCTACACAGGGATAAGTAACTCTATCACACGTAGGCTAAGAAAGAATCGACTCTACAACAAGAGGAGAAACTCTTGGTCTCAAGTTTAATTTCTCTTCCAAGGAGAAGCAGTGCTTTTAGCAGTGACCATCAGCTTTCTCCTCCAGGAGGCCCTTTCAGTGTTGTGCAACCTCTGCTTTCTGAATAGAGAAGCCTAAAGGAGATCTATTTATCTGACAGCCCAGATGAGGCGGCGTGGTGGGATACCAGGAACAGTAATAAATTGAGGGATGGTTTTCCGTCTTCCTTTTCCTCACTGTCTCTGAAACCCAAAGGGAATGGAATTGTGTATCACAGAAGTTTAAGTTTACACGAGTCTAGGAAAAATGAAACGAATGTGATAAACAGGAAGATGGATTTCTCTGTCAGAAAGATACAGAATAGAACAGGTATGGTAATTAAAAGATGTTTTCTCTTTTTTCCTGTGTTCTAAAACCTGCATGTGGCCAAAAAATATCAACATCAACCTGCTTGGTTTTCAAGAAGATAAGTATTGCATTAGCCCATTGGGCTGAACACAAAAATGGCCTTTCTTAGGTGTTTGGTAAGCCACTACTTGAGAACATGCATAAAGCACCTTGGGTGGATCACAACCACAGAGAGCAAAGCCCCAGGCTCTTGTTGCCCTGCCTGGACCTCAGTAAGTGCTGGTTTTGGAGGATCTCTGCCCAATTGCACCTCTGAGGTCTGAGAATGGGCACTTTCAAATGGCAGACTGTGCTCTCTAGTGGTGTTCTGGGGAAGGTGACCATACAGGAACGGTGTACATGGGAGACGCTATCATTCTGGAAAACAACAGCATTTCTGTTCTAGGCTCCCTCCCTGGTTTTGATCGGTTTTCTACAGAGAAGAAGGGAAGAAACATCAGGGATGAGACAGCTGAAAACCACTCTGTTCAAATACCGACGGGCTGCACTGGGCCCCCGAGGTGGAGCAGCTCCTCTGCCCTCCCTGATTGCTGCTGAGTGCGAGAGCACTGAGGAGCTGAGAGGTGAACTTATGCCTGCGCCATGGAACAGTGATGACCAATAGCATTTGGCACTGCCACCCTAATTGTACCTGCCCGAGTGTTCTTCCCTGGAGCCTCCAGGGACGTGGATAAAGTGCCCTGCACTTTACTTCTAAACATAAAATACTTCTGCAGAGTACCTGATGTCCCTGTACATCCTGGCAGTGCTGGCCGGTAGCACAGAGCATTTCTGTCATCAGGGCTTGATGCAGTTCAGCACACAAAATGAGACGCCTCGGAGAGCCTGCAGATCGAAATGAAAAGGAAGCAGCTGAGCAGCCGGAAGGACTGAATGTTTTGGTTTGTTTTTCTTTAATTGATGGTATTAACTTGGTTCGTGAAGGACTCACAGCAAGGCTGAGTTATCGGCAAAGGGAGAGGAACGGCACAGTGGAGAAATGGGTCTTCTCTTTGGCTGTAACAGCATGGGGCAAGCCATGGAGACTGTCAGCTGAGGGGTGAGCGGGCATGGAAGAACAAAGGCTGCAGGGGCAGAGGAAGCGATGTCAGCTGAGGTATCTCGAGGGCGCTGCTTTTCCAGCAGAGCATTGCAGGAGAGACTAAATGATGTGCAGTAATATTCACCGGTTACGGAGCTTTCTGCAGGAAGGAGGTGGAACAGGGTACTGCCATTGGGAAGAATACAGGCTGCAGACAGGTCCTAAGAGGTCTCCCTGCCGCCGCTGAGGCATAGGGTCCTACCAGCTGAGCATGCCTGCAGGCACAGGCAGAGAGCCGGGAGTGCAGCCTGCAGCCGGGATGCTCACAAGTGCTGGGAGGACACAGACACACCACACTGGGCTGTGTGGCTGTCCCCTGGCCCCGGCAGCCCAGAGGTACAAGCAGAGCATGCCCCGAGGCTCAGGAGCTTGTGGGGGTTTAATGCAGCCATCAGCCCATAGTGAAAGGCAGAGAGTGTAAGCAGTGATAACACCAGAAGGCAGCCTGTGCTAACTATGTGCGGCTGCTAGCAGTGATGCAATGTAGCTGAGCACATTCAGCCTTGTAAGTTTCTCCAAGTTTCCGCTCCATGAAAAGGAAAACAAACCCCAACTTATTACATGAAATCTCTTCAGAATATACCAAGCACAGTGATTATGAGCAATACGCACAATTTGACCTTGAAGCTGCCACTACATCCTCTCAGTAGAGCATACTCCTGTCACTTAGCTGCAGTGGGACCAGCATCTTAAAGATGTTGCAGATGCTCACATAACGCACTGACAAGGTGCGCCTCATTATCATTGCAGTACCAACAGTAAATGCATATGTTCCTCGTGCTAAAAGGATGCTTTGCTGCATTCCTTATCACTCATTTGAATGGCAGCAGTTGCATTCTAAGATGCAAACCTGGTGTCAGGTTGTAAAAAGCCAGCTGCCTTTGGGATAAAAGGAGGGTGCCAGTTTGCATTACTGTCATTATTAAAGCAGGGATGCAAGCAGCATGGCAGACTGGAAGGCAAGCTAAGCCCTTTCCCATTGCAGCAGCAAATGGCCTTGAAGATAGCTAAACCAAATCTCATAAAAGGTTCCTGTGAGCCGCTGCGTGTACACAACAGAATGTAGATCCATCCTCACGATGTAACATTGGGTGTCCCAATAAGGGAGTCATCTCAAAATCTCCAGTTCAGCTGCTGCAAAGCTGTGTGTAAAGTGCCCTATAGTGCAAACTATTACTATGTTTTGTGAGATCTTCCCTTCTTAGCAGGGGAAGCCAAAGCTGAATGAATCATGAACAAAACCTGGAAGCTCCCCAAGTATGTGCCTCATCACTAGGCCCAGTCACAAACCATCTGGATACTGCTGATGATTAACTGTCTCTGCTCAGGAAGCACTGTCCTCAAGCCAGCTGCAGGTCTACCTTTGACAAGACCTTCTGTATCTCAAACCCAGACTCTTAGGAAAGATGGGTCAGACACACCATGCGCAGCCACTGCCTCAAAGAAGAATGACGCTATTTGCTTCACATGTATGAAGGGTGATGGAAGGATTTGGATGCTTTAGTAAAGCGGAGGTGGAAAGCACGATTGCTGTCTGTAACACACAGAGGAAGGAAAAAGGAGGAGTCATTTAAGCTGAAGAGCAATGCTGGCATGAGGACAAATACATATCTGTGATCCATAGCTATGCCTGGACCAGGAACTGGAAGACGCCTAGCTTTGCTCCCCACTGCCAGCTACTGTGAAGGTATAATGTGACTCTCTGGGAAGGCATTACAGGGTTTGTTGCCCATAACTGCAAGGGGCTGTGCTGCCCTTTGCTATTAATTCTCTGATGTGTTTCAGGATGTTATAGCATCTACATCTGGAAAAGTGACGGAAAAAATGACACAGACTCCTGAGCTCCTACAAGGAAACTGGGAATTCCCGAGGTATGGCTGGGTCTTGTGACACAGAGAAGCTGGTGAGTGAAGCAGACAAGTGCTAGTCTGAAACACTGCATGCATTTGCCTTATGAGGTTGCTCTCGTTTCGACTGTGAGGTCTTACCAGCAGGTGCCAGGACGGAAGCAAAGTTATCATCTTCTGTTAATGGGAATCTATGTTTAGAAGAACGGGAAAGCGGTAAAAGAAGGTGAAAGGCGACAATAAGAGACAGCACCCCAAACCCCGGCCAGGAGTGCTTTGCATCACATCTCGCGGGATACTTGGACAAACGTACATGCAGTTGCTGGGTCTTGCTCCTATGTGTTTTGAGCAAGGACAACCAGTAGCTGAAAACCACACCTTGCCAGGCAAAGGGCAGCCTGTGAATTTAAGCCTAGGAAACTTGAATAAGGCTGTTTCTGCTCTACAGCTCTGACTGAAAATGAGGGGTTGTTTCAGCTGTTGCTTCTTGGTCTGAAGGTGTCTGTAAGCTATGGGGGATCGCAGGATTATAGCGAGGCTGCAGCAACACTGGCAACAAACTGTGGCCATTTTAGAGGAAGGCATTTTAATGACCGGTTGTATCCAGGGAGCACTTGCTGACCCATGAGCAGCAAGCGAGCAGCAGCAGGCACCGGTGCCACCACCACAACCTGTTCCCCGCTGCCTCCTGCTGACACACCAAGCTATAAATGCCACCCCTGTGCGTTGTCCTTAGCGGCCGGTGCGAGAAGCAGGTCCCGAAGGGACAACATTGCTTTCACCTGTGCAAAATCACACAAGCAAAATGCCAGCTTGCCCGCAAGTGCCACTGCCCACCCTTGCTGTCCCTGCCTAATAACCATGTGCACGCAGCTAGCGAGGGGGACCGGCTGCGTGACACCGCACTGCAGTCACCGGTGGGCTCGGGCGCCTTCAGCATCTGTGTGTTTTCACAGGAAACTCTGTTTTGCTTTCCACAGGCTGTTTGGGCAGAATCAACTTATGGCCTCCATCTTCCCCCCCCACCTAGGAGAAGCAGAGAGGCTTCCTAGAGGGGCTAGCTGTTTGCATGTGCAGCCTCCAAACGTCACAACTCCTAGCATGAAACACGGAGGTTGCTTTCCTCTCTTCCCATATGCCTTTATTAATGTAAAGAGGAGATTCAGCACATCATTAGCTTGGAAAAGAGGAGTTCCTAACCTGGACTGCACTAATGTGTGAGGTTTCTTTTTCAAAGCCTATGCAGCCATAGAGCTTGATTCAAAGAATGCTGTTGACTTCAAAGACCACTGAACAGGGACCATAAGGAAGAATCCAAATGGATGGCAAAGTTGTAGCTGTAAAAATTTAACAGGGAATATATATAAAGGCCTAAAACCACGAAGGCATATCTGCAGGCGTTGGAGTGTGAATTGCCTTCCGGCCTCGCAGTGAGCAATAGTGGCTGAAGGGGAAGAGCCTGGAGTCTGGCTGACAGTGTTAGGAGATGCACATGTCCAGGCTGAAGTGGGCAAAGCATTCAGCTGCAGAAACATCTCCAGTAAGCAGCAGTAACCCAGGAGCTCCCCCTTTCCACTGCAGTGGGACTCCATGCAAGTTACACCACCAGCAGCTGCGATGCTGCAGCATTAATGGTGCAGAAAGCAAACTGCTTTCCAAGGGATGTGGTCCATACATGACACCTCCTATAGTAAAAGTAAAGTAAATATATGCTTAGACTCTGTATGGGGTCAAATTACCTGCGAGATGTACCAAAGTACCAAAAGATGCCCAGCTGTCGGAATTAATCTATATAAAACATATTGCCTCTCCCTACCAACCTTTCCTTCCTGTGTCCTCAGACTTCTAGTACAGCTAAAGCAACACCTCTACCAGCAATACTTGGTTACCTTTAAGCACCATAGGCCTGTAATGGTTTAGGCTCTTTCTGTGAGGTTTGTTCTTTTTCTGTGCTATCAGTAACACAAGTCATTCAGCACAGCTTAATTTCCTCTTTCAGTCAGCCAGTCAGGAAGTAAGAACAATAACAAGTGATGTATATAAATATGAACTTCCACGTCCTTGAAGCAAACAGTGTGTAAATGTCTAATGAAAGGGGAAATAGTCCCTCTCCATCAATACTGAGGTTTGGAAAGGGCCAGGGTAGTGCCCTCCTCCCTCACCTTTATTTCCCTAAGCTTTCCCCAAATTCCCTGCATATTCATTTCCTAAATGAAGATGCATGAGAAAATGGGACACTGTGAAAATTCCAGCTTTCAAACCCCACAGAGCAAGATTCTGCCCCTCTTCAGACAAAAAAGATTTTTGTTCCATTTCCCTTCCCAAATTCCCTCCATTGCAGAGATGTTTCGAAGGTAAAAAATCTTGGAAGGGAATTTCTTGCTGCGAAGTCTTGCTGTAAAGGAATGTTAGAGGCTTTTCAAGCTAAGCCACATACAGGGAGCTAACCAAAGAGAAGGCAACATTCCAGCAATTTACAGAACAGAAATAAAGTCCCAGTAACTGAGAGAAGGGCTATGCTTTCATGGAAGGGGTACTGCAGTAATGCAAAAAAGAGCTGCTTTATAATGGACATAGAACCAGGGAATGGTTTGGGTCAGAGACACTTCTCAAAGCCATCTCGGTTGCCCAGCTGATTATAGCAGCAAACAACTGGAGGATTGATACTTCAGGTAGGGGTTGCTTTTTCCGCTTTAGGAAGGCAACGGGACCATGCACAGTCAAAACGACACATACACAGAAGGGCTTTGTTTTTGTGCGTAGCAAGGATGCACCAGCTCACAGGGATGCACACGGAAACACCTAGAATTACAAACACCTCCAACAGCGACTTCATTTCTCCAAGTGCAGCTCCAGGGAGCTTGAACGACACAACAACAACATCAACAACAGCAGCAACGGAGGGAACAAGGCAGAGAAGCAGCCTGCATAGAAAGGATCGGGTGCAGAACAAGAGGACACCCCCGCCGTCACCCCTCCCACCTCCCTCCCTGCCGCTGTTCCACCCCTCGGCTCCCCGCGCCCCTCACCGCGAGTCGGGGCTGGGCAGGCACCGGGCGGCCGCGGCTGCTCTCCGCCCGCGGAGCATTCGTGGAGCGCTCTTGCCCCCTGCTGTCCGGCTGCATCCCCTCCTGCCAGCCCCAGCCCGCTCAGCGAGACCGTGCGCTCATCGCCTCGCCTGAGAAGCAACCAGCCAAAACATAGCGATAGCAACAGCAATAACCAATGGTCTACCCTTGTACAAAGGGCAACGTGATGCCCGTAGCGCTTGGATGCCTTTACGGCAGAAATCTACCGCATTTAAGAGAAAAACTCTGTTTCCAGATATAACATCTTGTCGAGAATAGGTATTGGGTTCCGTATTATGACTCACTTTTAAGGGGAAGAGGTGCAATTCCGTAAACACCTTGCAAAGGGAATAATTAGGCTCATCTCACCTGCCAAACAAAACGAATAATCAAAGTCAGGGAGGGTAAACCAAAAATCTGCTGACATCTTCATTTTGTTCTTATTATACACAGAAACGTACTTACACTATCAGCTAACAGATGTTCAGAGTCTCATCTGCTGCTTCACCCACCTTTGCTAATGGGACTGGCTCTTATTGCTTGTGTTTGCCCGGTGTCTGCAAGCACCCCTGAGGTGGGGGGGCATGGACCCAACGAGCTCCATGCAGGGACCTGCTCTGCTGCTGTCACAAGGCACAGCAATGCCCAGTTGTCACCAAGAGAGTGAACCCCAAATTGTGCTGACTCCCCTCCAAGCAAGCTGGTCTTGTGTGTCCCTGAAGCAGAGTCCCTAATGCTGGATGCCTCGCGTACCATGTAGCCTGCATACACACCCTATCATTCCTGGGATGCTCCGGGTGTACGGATGACTTTGGGTGTCTGATAGCTTTGAGTGTACCGCAAAATGCCTGAAGAAACTAGTGCAGAGAAGATGAAAGGAAGGGAGGAACCAGCTTTCACAAGGAGCAGGGGAGCAGTTACCCAGTGCAATTGGCTTCACAGGGAGGTGCATGGGAGGACTGGAGAGATGGAAAATTAACATCTCAGGAAAAATCCCATGAGGTTTTTATTAGCACAAGAGAGGAAAATGGCAGCAACAGAAGTGCTGGTGTCAGAAAAGGGAAGTACGTGTACAGTGCCACTTCCACTAATGGTGTCTTCTCATTGACATGATCCCCGAATGCCAGTAAGAGAGGCTGTTCCACTGAAGCATGCAATAAGATCAGAGGAACCTTATTAAAGGGGAGACCTAATGGGAAAAATGCAGCAGCTGTCCTTCGGCACACCATTAAATGTGGCAAACATTGAAGGAAGAAAAGCCACAAATGTAATATTTAAAGAACAAACAAACAACAAAACAAAAACTCAGGCACAGAACATGCTCAAAGCAGAAGTACAACCAAATCAGCGGAGAAGAAGCAGCAAGAATAAGACTTGGTTGCTTTGGAAACCAAGATATACTGGAAACATGGACCCAGGGACCCAAAGGATGCTGACCAAAGTGACCAGAGAGGAATGGATGAGCAAAGGCAGTGTCTCAGATGCATCAGATGCTTCCTTGTCACAAGTATTATCACCAAACCTGGGGCGAGAGAAGAGCCCCCTCGCAGGCTCTGCGGTAAGTGTGCATTGGAAAGCACAGCTGCAGAGAGTGATGGTTTCATGGGACTGGTACCTAATGGGCAGGGTTGAAAAGTGAAATGTAAATCTCTGTGCAGTATAACAAATATCCCTGGATAAATAAAAGCTCCGTGTGGAACAACAGTGCTGCGAGGGGTAGTCATTAGTTGCTCTTGATTTATTCTTCCTGCCTCACTGTAACAAATATTCCTCTGGATTTAAATGACAATCCTTTTCATCTTGCATCCTGTTCCTGATGGTGGGCAACGCCAGCTAGAAGTGAAGCCCGCGAGGATAACGGTGAGAGGACATCAGTTCTAAAGCCAAAAAATGGAACCTGGCTACAAAACTTACAGGCAGCCCATATGAAAAATGGGCCACAACCTCAGAAACTGCCATCAGCAAAGAAGTGCAGAGTCTGCTCTGGATTTTCGGATGCGCAGACAGAGATGGAGTAGGGGGTCTTCCTTCCCTCCTCCCTTAAATTGCTTATTACCACTGAGGAAGCTGAGTCAGCCTGTCTAGGAACATGACAGAGACTGATCACATCAACCAGCTGATAGCAAAGACAGGATAAAATAAGGGAAAACCTCAGTCCAAACCCAAAAAAAGCTTTTTAGGAGATGGATGGGCTGAATGCATGATCCTTCACATAAACAACCAGTTTAGTCTCCAACATCCCTGTCCTGCAAAGAGGCAAACAAGATTAGCCCTACCCCAAATACCAGTTCTTCTTGTGATTACTGAGTGAGGTCGTGGTGAACAGGAGCAAACCAGAAACCATTCGTTCATGTCTGGCAGTGAATACACCATTTAAAAGAAGCCCTTGTGTGTGAACTGCCCAGTACCTTATGAAGAGCAAGAGATGCGGCCATGCTTCCTGGGAGCTGCCATGCCTGTCCTGAAGGAATCCTTGTTCATTTCCTAATGATGTTATTTCTTCAAGGAAAAAAGAAGAAAACGTTTCTTGTTCCAGAGCTAGAACTTGTATTTGTCAGTGTAAGCGCTGTTGGTAGGCTGCAGGCTGTGCTGCTTCTCCCCCGGCAGGCAGCTGTGGTGGGGTTGACCCGAACGCTGCATCCAAAAGATGCATCAGCTTTGGGGGGTCTCACAGGAGTGAATTGAACTGTTGTACCTGGTCCCGAGTGACATGAACGCCTGAAGGAGCTGATAAAGTAGTTCTGGGCTCTGTGGGCATCGGTGCCTGAGCGCCCCTTGTGCTGGCCAAAAGGTCCAGCAGAGATGTGAGGTTGTTCATCCATGGGCAAAACAGGCTTGACTTGGGGAAACTAATTTATTACCAATCAATTCAGAATATGGTAATGGAAAATAAACCAGATCTCAAAACACTCTTCTCCCCACCCTTCCCTTCTTCCTGGGCCCAACTTCATCCCTGAAGCGCAGGGGGATGGGGGATGGCGTGTGCTATCAGTTCATCACATGCATGGGTCAGTTGTTCCATGCACCTCCTTCCTCCTCAGAGACAGGACTCCACACTCTTCCCTTGCTCCAGCGGGGGGTCAGCCCCCAGGAGACAGCCCTCCATGAACTTCTCCAACATGGGTCCTTGCCATGCCCCAGTGTGGGGCCCCGTGGGGTCACCAGTCCTGCAGCAAACCTCCTCCAGCGTGGGTCCTCTCTCCTCGGGGCCACAGGTCCTGCCAGGAGCTGCTCCAGTGCAGGCTTCCTATGGATTCACAGCCTTCTTTGAGCATCTCCTTGCTCCAGCATGGGATCCTCCAGGGGCTGCAGGTGGAGATCTGCTCCTCCATGGACCTCCATGGGCTGCAGGGCACAGCTGCCTCACCATGGGCTGCAGGGGAATCTGTGCTCTGATGCCTGGAGCACATCCTCCCCTCCTTCTTCACTAGCCTTTGTGTCTGCAGAGCTGTTTCTCTCACATATTCTTACTCCTGTGTGCCTGCAATTGCTCCAGTGCAGTAAATTCCCCCTCCATCTTAAATATGTTATCCACTACCACCGATCCTCTGGAATAACACATTTAAGCCTCGGCCAGCAGTGGGTCCACCTGGGAGACCTCTGGCATTGGCTCCACTGGACATGGGGGAAGCTTCCAGCAGCCCCTCACAGAAGCCAGCCCCGTAGTCCTCCCCCTGCTTTGCCATGCAAACCCAGTACGGATTCATACAAGATACCTTATATTATTACTTGCCTTTTAGTGGGAAGCCTTTTCCTCTTTCCCAGCTTGGCACAAAAGCTCCTCAACTGTTCACTTGGAGGTGCGAAGCAGAAAGAAGCCTTTTCATAAGCCTTGCGGCCAAAGAAACAGAAGTCCAGCCTCAGCTTTTCAGTGGATCTTCTATCTTCACCCGGAATATTGGTTTCTAGGCTGCAAATCACTCCTTTTAAACTATGCGGTAGACAGCAGGGAAACAGCCTGCAGGCATGGCCTCTCCAGGGCAGGGAATGTGAGCGAGCAGTATATTCTTTCAGTTGATGCTTGCTTTTCGTTAAGCTGAGCAACACTTTCCCTTTCCTTGGGGTACCTGGCATGTTATGTGTACTGTCATGCAATATTTACATTCCGAGGTGCAAAGCGTCAAGCCGAAACTTGTGTGTCCGTATAGAGAAATCCTTTACTGAGCGCTTTTGGTAAAGGGCGTATTTCCTCACTGGAGGTGGGACCACTAAAGAGCAAGCCCCGCCACTTTCTCCCCCTTCAATAGCTTCCAAGTCTTTTTTCCTACCTTTACTAGCTGAAGCCTTTCCTTTTCTGTGGGATCATTAAACCAGCCGAAGACATTAAGTCAGTTCCGCGCACAGATGACACTTTGTGACAGCATCAAGGTCTGCAGAGGCCCAGTGGGTTATCTTGATACAGCAAAAGCCATTGGAGAGAGCAAGCAGTTTTCTTTATATCCTGCAACAGCTTTCCTGGGCTAGTATGGGAAGTCAGTGTCAGGTGTCTGATATAATTACTGAAGGCTGCTGTGGCCTGCCGAGGGTGTGCTACCCTCCCACCTTGTTTGCAATGACTCTTTTGCCCTCCTTCGCTGCAAAAGGGAGAGCTCTTGTTCAACCAACTGGACTGGATCTCTTGAGGGAAGATACATCTCTCATCTTGTGCTTAGCGTTAAGCAGGCAGGTTGGGTGCTGAAGGGAGGGAAGCACATGCAGGTTCTGCTTCAGTGCCGGGCTTGAAGAGGGGCACCCAGGAGTACAGAAGATAAACCTATAAATAGGGCTTGTGACCACAGGGGGAAAAATAAGATTTGTCATTCTCCTTTACGATGCCCTTGTGTGCGTTCAGAAGGGATGAACCATACATAAACCATATATTTTTTATGACGTGGAAGACCCTCAGATGGTAACATTGCAGTAGAATTAGGCTAGCTCAGTCGGTAGTGGTGTGTAAGGTAAAAGAAGAGAGTTAACTGCTTTATAAGCCCAAAGCACCATCTGCAAGCAGTTTTGCGTGGTGTGCAAGCAGTCGGATGAACTGGAGATTTCAGTCTGACAGAGTGGCCACTGAAACCAAAGGGAGGGAGGAAATCCCTAGACTTGGGAACCCAGAGGTAGTGCTCCCACATGGCCCATTTTCTGGAGCAGCAGAGATGACCGCAAGTGCAGAACAGTGACTGCAATCAGACAGCTTCTTCCCACTCCCCAGATAGTCCTATTTGTCACTATATTGTTTGCTTTTAACCTCAAACCTCTTCTGTGTATAAGGACCCCTTTCCCCACTTCATTACTTCTGTTCTCAAGCTGTATTCCTAAACATTTCTCTAATTCCCTCAAACACACTACTTTAACCACCTGAAAGCATTCAAGGAGAGACCTAAATTCTTTTTAGCGCTACTTTACTATACCTTTAGCTGCATTTTACCCCATTCTAAGAAGCACCCCTGACCATCATCACTCCTTTTGTACTAACGTCCCTTTTATCACTATTACCTGGGGCAATCCAGTTTGGCTTCTGCCTTGACTGGGTGGTGTGGCTGCAGGGTTAACCCATTTCCCAGTCAAGCTTGGTAGACCAGAACCCCCCTTGCAGCTTTTCCTTGATAAATCAGGCTGCTAAAGAAAAATAAGCAAATCTGTTTAAGTGGTCAGCTTGTGAATTGGGGGCTATCAAGACACACACCTGGGACTCAGTCCCTTTCAAGTGAGTCCCTATGAAGATGCTGATGGAACAAGATGCATGGGTCCAGCTGTGTAGGAAGAGTCTCAGCTTTACAGGAGGGAGCCCAAAATGGACTGAGACATTTCACTCCTTTGACAGTTGTGTGACCCAGGCTCCAGAAATGGCTTTTACATTTATTCAGTACTTGTATAAATTATAGAGACTGTTTTGGGAGCAAAACCAAGCAGAGTTCTCTCCCTGCTCAACTGAATATCAGAACTGCTAGGTTGGAAAGTCACATTTCCCTTTGTGCTGCTTTCTTCTGTCTTCACTCAGGATGCTCCAGGGTAGATAGGATCCTATTGGACTTCACAGTGAGGCAACAAGCTATTTCACATCATTTTTGCTTCAGCATAATAATCAGAAAAAGGCTACTGCAAGTTCTAAAGAAGCTTAAAAGCATGATTTTGATTTTAAAGGTATCTCAGCATCTGATGATGCAGATCGTCAGACCTGCACTCCACTTAGATACAGTTTTTCATAGGTTGGTTGGTTCTCCTGGCATACATACTATGCAATATGGGAAAAAAAGAGTTCATGGGAAAAGCCAAGAGTTAGATGCGTGTTGCGTTTGAAAGGCTTTACCACTTTCTGCCCCGCAGTCATATTGTCTGTATGTGCACAGTGATGTGCAGCTTTATAGGGACCACTGTCATGGCTATGTTTGTGGTAGTACTTGCTGATAATGGGTGTGCCCTTGAAGACACATCCTTCAAGGGGTAACGGGTTAAAACTTAAACAGGGGAAGTTTAGATTGGATCTAAGGAGGAAATTCTTTCCTGTTAGGGTGGTGAGGCACTGGAATGGGTTGCCCAGGGAGGTTGTGAGTGCTCCATCCCTGGCGGTGTTCAAGGCCAGATTGGATGAAGCCTTGGGTGGGATGGTTAAGTGTGAGGTGTCCCTGCCCATAGCAGGGGGGTTGGAACTGGATGATCTTGAGGTCCTTTCCAACCCTAACTATTCTATGATTCTATGATTCAAGGCTCCACTGGGGCTATTCCCAGCTGGGTCAGAATTTCAGGCTGAGTGCCTTATGGGCTGGGTGCTCTAGCTTCTATGGATCTATTGGATTTATGCTTGTGAATGATTTTGAATGCATGCACGAGTGAGGGTGCACAGCAAGAAATGAGGCAGAATCGGAGAAAGAGAGACAGGAGTCTGAGGTGGTGTCATGGCTTGCAATTCATTAAAGCAGAATGGCTCAGGGAGCAAAAAATGTCCCCTAAAAGCCTAGTACTTGATGATTTTGCCCCACTACTGAGCCTAACTAGTGTGCTGTTTTCATCTGCAGAGATTTTCTGGCATTTATACCAGTAAGAAGTAGCTGATTTCTTAAATATCTCATCCTCAAAGACTGCCAAATACACGCACAAATTGTCCTGGCAGCTGCAAAAAGCTTCCCAAAAAGCAGCAGAATGTTTTCTTCTCAATATCCTCATTTTAAGGGGTCTATCACAAAGACCGACTTCTGTCACCCTCCAGTGCTATTTCCTAGCTGCTAACCACCAACAAGTCATGGGCTGGGAGGGGAGAGACACGGAGGTACATGCAGCTGCCTCCTCACCAACACAGCTTGCTGCTGTCCTGCTGAAACTGGTTTGGTCTCTTCACATCCTGCCTCACACTACTGTGTGGTGGAAAGCATGGCAATGAGTCTCAGATGGCTATACATTGTGACGGTAGATTGGAACAGAGGGGATGAATTCATCTTCACATACTGCAAAGTTGTTTTATTTTTCCCTTCTCATCCCAGTTTTCCTTCCCATGTCCTGCAACGAGCCTGCAAAGCTTGTTGGCAGCATCTCCTGCCTTCCCCCTGCAGTGAATCACCATCTCTCAAGCACAGCAATGGATGCTGCCTGGTTGTTTGGGGAAGATGCTGTGCTTGGAGACAGAAAGCTCATCTCCACCTGGAGAGATGTGAAAGCCCTTCTGAAGGGATGATGAAGAGCAGTACTTGGGATCTGTAGCTCAGTGCCATAGGGCTCTGTCACAACTAAGTCAAAATTACCTTCAAGGGCATGCTGTAAAACACCCCGCAAATTGAGCATCTGTCCCAGCTGATGAATCAGCCTAGCACTGGGATCATAAACGTGGTTATTTCCATGGGGGTCCGGTCCACTTTCCTTCTCCTGAAATTGCAACCAGTCCTACTGATGCGGTAGGGTAAAATTGTGATTGATGGAAATAAAACTGGTCCTTCCTGCAAGTGTAAGTGCCGGCTTGGGATGGGGTTTTGGGGGCCATGCTGATTACATGGAATCACACTCTCACAATTTTACATGCCTTGTGGATGCCTACATATGCATGTCCTGATCTGATGCAGCACATCAGAAGCTAGTTTATCCAAACAGCTGAACTGTGGGGCAATAGCTCACACCTGAGGTAAACGCAGGATGGGCATGTAAAACATCTGCAGACATTTACCTTTGAGAATCCGTGCGACTGTCTTTGAAAGCATTTACAGGAGCTGACTGTCTCAAAGCATGTTTGTAATTGGGTGCTTTTTGGTAGAGGTTCTTCTTAACCCCAGCGCCCTGAAAACACAGCAGCACAAGTGCTTTCTGGAGCTGTTGTTTTCCCTTGATGGTCCCCAGGGTACATGAAAGAACCTGTGTGTTGTTTTCCCCCAAGCTAGTGGAGAATTGAATTTAACATTCCAATGTGCCAGGCATAAATATACTTTGCATATCTCACAACAAACGTAAATGAAAGGAATTTCTGAGAAGGCAGATAGCCATTTTTCAATTATATGTGACAAATGTGCCATTTCTGATAGCCTTGTCAGTAAAAAGCAAGAGCTGGAAATGCCAAGCTGTTCAGTGAAGCAGGATCAACATTCCTAATACTTCATGGGACCACTAATAGCTTCTGCATCTTCCAAGACAATAAGCCTTGATTGTTCCTCTGGATGCATTCCTCCAAACTTCATCCCACTAATTGCAATATTTCAGAGCTTATACATGTAAATAATAACGGGATCTGTAAGCATAGGGGCTTTGAAAGGAATGTCCCGTTACCTTAATGTTGTCAGATTGTGGCAAAGCTGTTTACAAAGCATACAAGCCACAAATCAAAGGAATCTGATGTACTCCTATATTCTTCAGGCAGCTTGGCATGGAAAAGATGAAACTACAGTTGTGCTCTTTATTATTCAAGGTGAGGAGTTACTGTGGGGGTGATGGTGCATCTGTGAAAGTAAAATACTGAAACATAAAGGTTTTCAATGGCCTAAGAGTCACGCTCCTCCTTCACAAATTTACAGGCAGCTGGACCTGAGATAAAAGCAGAGGTTGTCTATTGCTGACATGTCTTAGATCTTTCTTCCTGTATTTAACTTTCCCTTCAGTGATTTAACACTGCAAATAAAACCAGTTAGAGATCTTTCACAAGCACAGTGTTCTCATATAAAAGAGCCAGCACTATAACAAAGGGATCTCTCCAAAGAATTAAACAGCAAGAATGCTCACTTAAAGTTTCCAAGAGATTCTTCCATTTGCATGTGTTTCATTTAAGACAGCTGGGAAATGCATCAAATTCAGTAGCCAGGACTTGAGACATAAAAAGAGATTAGGCACATTTCAAACTTGTTCTCAAATTATTCTGGATAACTTGTATTTTGTTGGGAAGGGATGGAGTATCTTAAATCACAGTTGTTCTTTACTTAGCAGCACAACAAATAAAATACAGAAATGGTAAGAACAATAAAGCATGCAATTGTATTTCTGCCTCAGTTTCCCCACCACCTTGGGGCAGTCTTAGTGTTGAAGATCAGTTATTCTGGGAGGGTCCAGGATCCTGCTGGGGTGGCCAGGATCTGTTCCTGGGCTCTGGATGCATTCCAGCCTAGCTGTGGCTGGGCTTGACAGTTGGCCAGTAACATCCCTTGCTTTTGCATGGAAAAGTCCAGGAGTACCCTTGCCAGCGTCTTCTTCCTCTCCCTGCCACATGTTTCCTGGTCCTGTGTGTGAAACTACATATCGCCGTCTCAACAGCTTTATTTCTTGCCAGCTTTCTAGTCTGTAGGCAGGAAAGAGATTTGTGCCACAACTGTGCTATTGGAATACAGAATACGGTTACAAAGACGAATGGTGCTGCACGTGGGAGAGATAGAGCACACTTCTGTTAGCATCTACATTAAAAAATCATGGCTATTTCTTAATTTACCACCTGCAATCTGTGCATTGTACTCATACAGACTTGCAAAGACTCCCAGCAGATTCCTCCTGCTGAAAGTTCCTACCCCAAATACGTTTAACATGAACCATCTATACACATTCCGACTAAGGTGTTAGGAGGAATAGTTTCGTGTATACAGTCTATGTTTTGATGGCTTCATTTGAGGAAAAAAAAAAAAGCCCTGCATAATATCTTTAAGGTTTTTAGCAACAAAAACCTTGCCTCTGGGGAGGGCCTTTGCGTACGGATCTCAAGCATCTTACAAACACCAAGTTCCATAACTTTCTGTAGAACTCTTCCTTGCAGAAAGGAAGCAGAGAACTGCAAAAGCCATGTGGCAAGCTAGTGAGCAAAGAATGAGCCTCTGGTCCAGGAGTCCTGGTGAGCAGTTATACGCAGCTGCCACTAGACAATATACTGATTGTACAGAAAATGAATAGTGTAAGAAAGAGCAGCTTTCCCAGTATCATTCATTTTGCCCCTGGAGACACCTCACTGTAGGTTGCACTGATTGAAAGCTGTAGCAAAACTCCTGTTGCAGACAGGTCTTTGCAAAGATTGCAGGGGGAACCATGTCAGCTCCATGCCCGCTTTATTTATGGCAGGCTGCAATTACTTCATGTTCCTTCTTGGTATCTGAACAACAGCGAGAATCACTGGCTCTCCTCAACTTACTCCCACAGAAAATGTCAGCAGGACCTAATTATCCGAATGAAGTGCACTTTCACTGATGCCTGCTTTCTCATCTGCGCAATAGTTGAGCTCGGCACTCTTATTATTGCAGTTATGAGTTTGCACATTTCACTCTTTTCCTGGAAGAGGTGTTCAGATGTACTTAGCCCCTGTATGACTAAGCTGAAGCAAATCAAGCCTTGGGTGAAAAGGCTGAGAACCGGTAGTGCTGGGTGAGTGATTTCTTGCAGTCCCTCAACTGGCTCTAAGGATTTGTTCTTCTGAAACACGATTGGTTCTGGTTCTGCAGCTCTCTGACCAGGCACCCAGCATCCCTGTGTTTGTCTTACGCATTTCTGCAGGGAACAGCTTAGTGTTTTCCATCTGAAAGAAATGTGGTTGTGGAACTGTGCCACAAAGACATGCGGGACACAGAGTACCACAAACCCAAGCAGCACACGGTTCTTCTTCCTACCCTTGGGCAGGGTCAGCTCAATATTGAAAGGTCCAGAAGACAGGCAGTAACTTTTATATGTCCTCTGCTAATGCTAATGCTAATGCTCTGCTGAGCAAAGAGTCTGATCAGTTACTGCAGGAAAGTTTCTGCAGAGTTTAAAGAAGTAACTGAGACAACCAGAGAGCCAAAAAATAGACAGGAAGTAAAACAGCAGAAGAGTGGTAAGGAGGTGTTGGTGGTGGGGGGGTGCCTTTGTGCCTAAAACAATTGCGACAGACACTTATTTCTAGGTAGCAAGATGGTTTGAGCCGATCTCTGCTTGTCCTTCTGCCTGTCCTACTGATGCTTGTGGCATTTTTAGGCCTCTGGCCTGTGCTGTGCTCAGGGATTTTACACTGGGGACAGACACTGTGGCAATTTGCTCCTTATAACACCAACATTGGAGGGGAGCCTCTCCCCTCCAACGTGCTGCTACCAGCGCCCCAGGAGTGGCAATGCTACTGAGCTTGGATGTGACTCTTTAATGCTGACTAGGAACTGGGATGTTGAAGATTCCTTTTCACCATTCATCTGATCCTATTAGACTTCTGCTAGAATGAGAAGTAGCTCTCCTTTTCCAGCCCTCACGTTAGAGAGTATCTATAACTTCCTCCTCAGGGACACAGGATGGAGAACACGATATGAGTCACACTCATGTGTGTTTTAACTCCCTTCAATTCATAGATGCATGTAGCTGCTAAGGATGGAGGTTTGTGATCTACCTGTATCTCAACCCTCGGTGGAAGTGAGGAATACAGAGGCTCATTTAGTGCAAAAAACGCTCTGGTGAAAAAATATAAGCTGAATAGCACTTGGGAAAGAGCAAGGTACAGAAATAGCCTGACAATTCATGTGTCCGTTTCATCTAAATAAATCTGTATCTGCCATGAAAACACAGCTCGTGTTAATTCAACAGATGGATGAAAATACGAATCTCGCAGGGCGTAGATAGACAGTGACACTGAAGATCACTGGGAATTCAAACATTGATACCGAATGCACTGAAGATGCTGATTTTGAATATCATGGCTTTATCCTGCAGGTTCTCCTTGAATGGACTGTCACTAGTGGAGAAAGCATACGAAAGTGCCTGGAGTCTGAAAATCAGGCAGTGGCTATTCTGTGTAATGTAGTTACAGTATTTCATTTGAGTTTATTCTCTAGTGCTTCATTCAGCCAGAGAATTGCTGACTGCTCCTTTCTACCTCAAGTTCTCTTGGATGGAAAAGGATGCTTCAGAAAATCTGACAATTCCTGTGGTACTCCAAATAGCAAAGATCAAGGATTATGTATTATATCGTGTGATTAAATACTGTGGATGGGAGATAAAGTTAAATATTAAATTCTCTCCCCTCCTTGATTGCCTGTGACCTCCCAGAGCTGGTATTACCTTCAAATAGGCTGCAGGTTTTTCTGCAGCACCAGTGCCACTCTTTTACATCCAATATTAAACCACTTAACATCACATACAGCCCTTGAGCTTTGATACCTGTTCTGAGAAGTGCCAATGGATGTGCTAGTGATTTTGATGAGGTGAGACATATTGCAGTCAGTTCCCAAGAAGCATTGTCTGTCAAAGCAATTTTGGTGCTTGGAGGTGTAAGCCAGATAACTGCAATGTAATGACTTGCTGCGCACAGTACTGTACCTATCTGCTTGAAGTAACTTCTTACTTTTTCTTCAAGCTGTAAAAGTGTTGAGGGCTGTTGTGTTGGTCTTTCTCCTCCAAATACTGGGAGAGATTGCAGAACTGTCCCTTGTTTCAGCTAGCAATTACTCTCTGTCACTCTTTAATTCTAATTGGAAACAGAAAATGTGTTACATGCTCACCTCCGTATTTCCCAAGTAAGTGTAGAAGATCCCAAGCAAAAACCCAGCTCCTGCTGTGGACAATACAGGGCACATTACAGCATTTTTAGGCACCAGAACTAAGGCTGCTGTGCCCCTTTGTGTTGGCCCTCATCCAGAGAGAGCACCTGGGCATTTGCTGAGCTTCAAGCACATGCTGAAGCCGGTCTCCCTTTTACTATGTGCTTCCCTAAGCCAGCACCCTGTTCCTGGGGGTGGGCTTGGTGTGCTGCAAGGTGGTTTGGGACTCTCCCTGCCCATGCCACCGGCCATCTCTTAGGCACATCTCTGCACACTGCGCTGGCAGCTTGCAAGGTTTCCATAGGGCTGGGCAGGTGGGCTGTGAGCCCTCACTGTCCCCAGCCACCCGTGACCCCTTGTACAGGTAGCCTGAGACAGACCCAGGGTCTCAGGGATGCACAAAGCAGTGACCAGATTAATTTTGCTGTTTGATTTTAATTAAGGTGGTGTTAGAGTGTTTCCTTTGCTCGTAAGGAATGAGTGTAGCTAGGCAGGGAGATGGAGGCAGACAGCCCCTTTGAGGGTAAGGACCACGCAGGAGCCTGGGGCATGCGGGCTTGGCTCTTTCCCCTATCAGGAATGACCCCAGCAGAGATCATCACTTCGGGCCCCGCAGACTGATGCTCTCCAGTAAGCCTCCAACAGATGCCTCGTGCCCTTCAAAGCCATCTCTCACCCCTAGCATCTGAAAGAGCATCCATCACTACCGCTGAGATCTATGTGCCCAGTACGTGGGGTCACCCACTGCAGGGTGATGGATGGGGACCCATTCTCCTGTCCATGGGCCTAACCCTAACCCTAACCCTAACCCTAACCCTAACCCATGGGCCTGGAGAGGCACCGGTAAGGGTGCTGGCCGGGCACTCTCTGCTAAACCAAAAGCTAAAACCAAAAGCTAAAACCAAAAGCTACTAAACCAAACCAAACCAAAAACCTAAACCAAAAGCTACCGAGATTCGCTCTGTGCTACTGCATTCCTCCCAAGCCCAATAGATGGCAACATTATCCTAGAAATGGGCTCGGCTCTGGCTCCGCGAGCCTGAGAAAGCTTTCGCTCATCAAAATGCGCTGCACTGTCCTACACAGAGTTAAAAGAAAATGTGAAGGAAATTATTCTGGCTTTTGGTACCGAAAAAACTGCCCTGAATCTGATCAGGATTGCTTTGAAGCAGTTTTCTTTTGAATATGTCATTTATTAGTTTATCAGTTCTGGAGGTATTAATCCCCAGTCTGAATGACAGATGTAGTTTTCAACCAGAAAGTCTGGCATTACATAAGGATCACGACTGTTTTAAGCCATGCGTGATTCTCATTCCCACAAATGGCAACCAGAGGAGTAAGCAGGACAAGAAGGTCGTTTTGGGGGAAGCGCTTCCTTAGTCCTTTACCTCCCTACTCCCCTTCATTTTCTCCCCAAAATTTCTGAAACTGCCTTTGCAGTGCCCAGCCATTGAGTCTTTCATTTTGAAGCAAGAGTCTGAGGCAAGTACAAGGGCACTGTGAAAAGCAAGTGTGAACCAGCCACGAAAACAGCATCTGAGGCAGCACAAGGCAAAGCATGCACAAGGGTGAGAAATACCTGAAGAGCCCAAGGTAGCAAGGCTTGCAAGAGCTGAAGACTGTCCCAGTAGGCTCACAGGAGAGGGTCGAGGCTAAAGGGATGAATGTGAGGTGCCAAGATGTGGGAGGTACAGAGAGGCCATGTAAGTTGTGTGCCAGATTGACTCGAAGGCTCTCGAGTACATACCTGGTTTTATCTGAAGCAGTTAACCATAGGGTATGTGACTTGCAAGCATTAGTAGCAGAACTATAGGATCACAGAATCAACCAGGTTGGAAAAGACCTTTACGATCATCAAGTCCAAGGATGTGTGCATGCTTTTAATACAGGGTTTATCTACTACTCACTGAAAGATCTCTCAAAGCTGTTTTCTAGGCAGTGCAAACACAGGACTGCGATGTGCATGTGTCCATGCCTCGTGTGCAAGAAATGGTGCAAAGTGATCCACCCTTTTAGTTCTGGTAGCTCATGTACTCGGTAGCAAGGAGATCATTATTGGTCAGATTGCCATTTTGTGCCTAGAGCAAATGAATTAACAAGTTTGGCTATTTGTACTTGATAAAATTTTAAAGTGCCCGTGTTAAATCCCAGGATTTAATGCTATTAATATAATGTCACACTCTTTTTTTTTTTAATTTTACTTTTTGTAGCTTCTTATCTTTCAGTGTAATTCACTTAATAAAGCTTATAAGTTCAGCAGTAATATCAACTTTGCCTTTAGCTAAATAAGACGGAATCCAGTAGGACTGTGATAAATTTGATGTGATTCATTTTTTAGCTTGCTTTTGCTGTTTCTTGCTGTCTTTGGAAAATAAGGGCCCTGTTGCAGGGTGAGTTTAATTGTGTTTTCCAACACCACCCATCCTGCAGCTTGCGCTGTGACCTTTAAGGGAGGAGCTGGGCCCTCAGTGCCATTTGGCTGGACAAGGTCACTTTAACCTTTGAAGAAAACGAGATGGTTTTTACCCTACCACAACAGGTCTGCAGCTGGCTGTGCTGGTGTCTTGCCCATGGGTTCACTTCTGAGCTCCTCAAGATGCGCTGGCTGAGGTCCCCAGCAGATACACACTGCAAAATCCATTGAGTTTGCATAATGGTGCCACTGAGGAAAATTCAAGACAGGTGACGTAAATACCAGCGAAGGGAACAGTACCATGCTTACATGTCTTGATAATGGTAATTCAAAGTACATTCCAAGTGCTGGTAGCAAAGATGAAAGCAAACTTCATTTAGGTCTGCGAGAGCGCTGGAAGTGTTGGTTGCTGACACAAAGAATGCATTCCTATACAAACGTTTGATCTTGCAGACTTTTATAATGCTGTGAACAAATCTTTCCTGATGAATGATGACTCAGAACAGAGCTTTCCACTTGGCATTTGATAATTCATTTCAATTGCAGCAGGAAATAATTGTTCTATTCAAGCATACTGGGATGTACTTAGTCTGTCCCTAATGAGTACATTAGAACAGGCAACTCATCCCTGTCTGATTTTAGCACAGGCCACAAACTTTATGACTGACTCATTATTCAGTCACCTCTCCGGCCTAAAGAATAAAATTCCAATGAGCTGCGGTGGTTTAATAACAGTGTTTTTCCTTTTTATAAATCACTCGGGTATTCACTGATTTGTTGGAGGAATCTGGGAACCTTTCATTGGTGAACCTTGTGTTGTATTTTCTCTGTTTTGCTTCAAAGGCTTAAAACCAGAGCAATATGATGCATTAGTTGATTGCGGAACAGTCTGACGGAAGGAAAAAGAAGTAGTTTAATTTTGTCTACAGTCAGAATACAGCCTAAATAAATAGTTCAAACACAGGCAGAGTTTTCAAAGAGAAGTGGATGACTCAGAAGAACGTGTCATACCAGCACCTGGCATGCTGGTACCACCTATGAGACTGCAGAGACCCTTTAGCATTGCTATTAAGTACACCTGAGTCACCCACAGGGTCAAAAGACGTGTATTACCTGGCTAAGAAATCGCCCTGCTGCATTGGTGACCCCAGTCTCACTCAGAGAACGTGAGGTGTTTGCTTTCCAAAGTGTCCTTTCTGGTTTTGCTTCCACTAGGAAAGACATGACAAGACCCTTCGGGTCACCCTGTTTGCTGGGGGCACGAAGGCGTAGTGACAGTGCAGATCAGCCCTTGCTAAAACTGTCAGGTTTCAGAAAATGGTTTGGTCTGTTTCCATATCCTACAAAGCAGCAGGGGAAAATCTGGTAGATGCTGATCGATGTGTCATACAGCGTGGAACATTTGTGTGCTTAATTCTCACCGGGGCAGTCTCGCTGTCTTCGGGGAAGGTGAATGAACATAGTGAAGTGTCTCTATAGTAATGAAAGAACACTCGTTGTGCCACTGGAGATTGAAGCTGCATGGCCCCGTGGGTAATAAATTGCTACTATTCAGGCTCATGAGAGCATCAAGGAAAGCTGATGCAGAGTACTCTAATGACCATTATAACTGACTGCAGTGAAAAGACTGTTATTTAAGTACATTTCAAAATGTACGGTAAATTGGGCAAAGGTACAGCTGTGCTTATGTGCTGAGACAGCCTCCGGTTTTATTCAGTCTGACAGACTTTGCTCTCTGAATTTAGGTTTCATCTGTGTGAGCTGAATGCTCTTAGTATTTATGGCCTCTGCTTGCAAGAGAGGCAGGAATGCCAGGCAGAACTGGTTGTGTTAACAGATTATCCAGCTGAACAGCACAAGCTTTGAGTGAAGGTGAGGTAGCGGAAGGTCCAGCCACCATTTGGCATTGCAGTGTTGCCATTCTCCCAAAACACCTACTTGCAGTGTTTCTGAGTCAATCCGAGAAGGATCTTTGAGACAAAGGGACAATACTTTACAGACAATTACATTGCCATGGAGAACCAAGACTTTTGCTTTATATGACCACCTGGACCAGACAGTACAGACTTTCCTCCCCATTGTGCTTAAGAGAGGTTTGTTTGATTCATGTCTACTCCTAACCCACTTTGTAAGTGACTTGGTTTACAGAACCATATTTGCTCATATTTGTTTGAAAATAAGGGAGGGCAAGCACGTATCTTTGCTGTGCCATATGGGCAGGATACGGCATACTGTCAGTCAGATACATCCTTGCTTTGGGATTTCCAGCTTGAGGTAGGTCAAAAGTTCTCATCTTACACTTCTCTTTCTTGGCTGCGTACTTCATGGTTGACTTTACCTTTTGGCTGTTAGGGTGTTTTGGGTGTAGTTGGGCTGTTTTTTGAGGGTAAGATATTGTGGAGTCATGCAATATGCACATTTAAATCCACTTATCACCTATCAGGTACACTGTGATCGAGTATTTGAGACAAGAAACTCGCGGTAAGCAAGCTGCCAGCAACATTTGGGCAGCTAGCAAGGCAACAAATCATCTGTGTGAGCTTCATGTTCAGCACATGGGGTCAGACCTGCGCTTCCCAGGAATCAACTAATCCCCAATTTGTTTGAAGTGTAGTAAATACGGGTGGACATCCTAGCTAAGGAATTACCCATGGAGAAAATAAAGCAGACAAATCACAGTAAACTGTTTATATTTGTGACCTTCCTAGAGAATAAAATGACTGAGTTAGGACTGAAGAATTATTGCATGCGCAGTGATTGGTGGTAATCAGTCCGGTCTTTGTCAGGCAAAACAGAGACTTCTTGAGTGAAGCCAATGAAAGCTTAGTGGAAAGACACGTCTTAAAGAGCAGTTTACTAAGGAGGGGCTCTGTGGTCTGCGTGAAGCGTGAGGCGAGGACATCATCCAAACACTGGTTGTGTCCAGAGCATTACCAAATAGCTGTCAAGGAAAAGGAATGAACTGGAAGTTTTTCTCCTCATTGCTTGAGTTTCCAAAGATTATGGAGAAGCTACAGAGAAGCAGCTCATTAACTCTCAACCTCTTGCTTTTTCTTCTTCTTTATACCTGTGACTAACAAGATCACTTAAGTCACCAGTCAGATGATTAAAGTTGATTGGCATTTATTAATAAGTCAATTTCCTTATTAGTGTTGGAGCTGGTATAAACAATTCTACAAAGCTCTTTCTTTATATGCCTCCAAACACTGTTAGCTCTTTACTTGTGAGTGTATTACCATCTCCGCACCATTCCTGGATCCAAAAAACAAAAACCAAGGAAGCAGCTGACATTACATCGGGCATGCAATGTGTAAAAACGGGGATACGACCAAGCATTTCTCTTTCTGCGTTAGCATTCTACTGCATTTGTTTGATTCTTTGTCTGTTTATGACCCTTTCTGAAACTATGCCAGAGTGTGAGAGCTGAATGTCTTGAAGCAGCTGAGAGCACTTGTGTTTAGACATGAAGTTAAAGATCACAAGTTTTGATGAGTGACAACTGTAGAGTAAGCAGGTGCTAAATGCTGTCAGCCTGCCCAGATTAGGCTCATTCAGGTAGGTAGCTGGAAATAGCAGCACACCCATCTGAAACAGTTGTTTGGTGTTTGCACTGAACAAAAATCTCTGTTGTCCTTAGTCATTCCCAGCTTACAAAAAAAAAAAGAAAGGTCCCTTTATTCCTATTCAGTAAAATCCCTGTCAGTTGGAGGCTTTTCCTTTTGGAAAAACCCTCCATTTGGAGTGTTCAGTCCTTGTGTCACCCAATTTGCCCAATGGTCGCTGATTCTTCTCGAGTCCCTTTTACTGGCTCATACTGTTTGAAATGCCTAGTGCTCCCATTCCATCAGTTTCAGGTGGGCTAAAATCAATCCATATGGTTATTTTGACATTAACTTTGACACCTGACAGCTTGTGAACACGTATCGGGACTATGCTGGTGGGTAGGAGCATGATTAAGCAAAAAAGAAAGTCCCAAGGGAAGGGAAGGAATAAATACCATTAAAAGCATTGCCAATATTCTGTGGCATTAAGATTACAGAGCTGTGAGGAGTTTACGTCAGTGTTTCACAAATTGTATTGGGTTTGTCTCTAAAACGGCGACAATAAAATAAAACACCTTATTTGTGGTTTCAAGTCAGCCAGAGACTTGCAATTGGCTGTCACACTAAAACAGAGAGGTGGTCATTGACTTCAGCACAATCTCCATCAGGCATACAGGCATACAGGCTGTCCACGCACCCCTCCCTGTGAAAGCAGGTTCCTTAGAAGAGTCTTTTTCCTTGTGACTCTCAGACCCATGAAGGACTTAAATTCTAAGTGGACCAAAATTAGCTGTGCTTGTTTTAAGGAAGGAGCTGAACCTTTGAATTGCGCAGGCTTGAATCATTCCACTGAAAACAATGAGACTCTCTGAGGGTTTTACTTTGCTGCCGCCGAAGTAACTGAAATTGGATCTGGGTCTGAAGGATTAGAGATTCAGGCATCACTAGCACTGAGTGAAAGCGAAAAAGCTGTAAGTGTGGAAATCTTGAAGAAACATTTATACCAACTACCAAAGACTGCTTTGGGCATTTCACTTTGATCTTCCCCTTTGGAAGTGCACACCTCCTTCCTGTAGAGAATTGGGCCAACAGCATTGGGTTAAATATCTAATCACATACAGCATTAACAGCGTTACTAAGCCTCCACTTTGTGTGCAAACCTCCAATCTTTGCTATGTTTGTCCTAAGAGAAGAAAGGCATGCAGCTAGAATGACACCTTTCTGAAGAGGGCACATGAACTGACTGGGTCCCCATTTAGGAGAGATGACACAGTGATGCTCCCATCCTCAGCTGCAACCACCTGGTCTGCCTCTGAAACTTCAGCAGAAGCACATTGGCACAAGGCTGACTTCCAGATCAGGGGCTGAGCACAGGAGGCAAATACAGCTACCACTGGTTTCCAATGCTGGTAGACTGAAAGGTCCAGAAGGCTAAGGTGATAGCCACGCAGGGGTCATTCAGTGCAGGCAGGGGCACACGCTGTTGATTCAAAACAAGGATGTTACATACCAAGACTGCCCATGTCATTTTCCCCAAGCACTGTCAGCAGGCAGCAGCGAAGACTGCAAAACCCTGAAAAATAGGATCCTGGTCGGCAGATGCCAGACATGAAAGTGAGCCACAGCTCGGGATGAGGCAGCGTATTCCTGAAACTGTCACCGCTCAGGATTTGACAGCGTTACAAAGGAAACCATTTGCCCAGTTTTGAAATATGCATTCGAACGTCTGTTCCATTAAACACACATCAGTATGTTGCCACCTGTTCTAGTCATGCTTGATGATGAATGGTATGCAGAGATAATACACCTGCCTGGCCTTGTAAATGTTCTGCAGGGAAAAATCAGAATTAGGTAATGTAAGTCAAATTTGGATGGATAGTCCTGTTACAGTCAATGTGAAATCCACTGCCCTTAATTACTTTGTTGCCTGAATTGGAAACCCTTCAAATAATGAGCGGGGGGGCAGGAAATAAAGCTTCTTGACAGCTAAGAGCCAAGGAATATAATTCGGCTGCAAGATCCATCAGCTACCCACAGATGACAGCAAATCCCTATGTAGATCAATCAGAGAGGTAGTAGAAAATGAAAGTAATGGTTGGCACATGCTACTTAAAGATGTTAAAGCTAATGTTGCCATGACTAAAGATAAGGCAAGCGAGGCTGCCATCGACATCTCACTGAAATTAGTCGGAGTCTTCCATTTCCCTTGCAGGACTGTGGAGCAGGCCTTGATGTAGCCATCAAAAAAGAAAAAATCAGGAAAAGCCACCAATTAAGGCCAGGAAAGGGGTTAACTTTAAGCACGTACTAATGCCTTTGCCATATGTGCTTAAGTACTTTGAACACCGGCTTATTTTCTGGCTAAAAGCTGGGATTCTTTTAATAGCTTCCAAAAAGCTTTGTCTGAGGGAATCTCACTCTTGCACCCATGTGAAGCAGACACAGGCTTATGATGTGCTTTAAACCTTGGGGGGAGTGGGGGTGGAATTTCTGCCTAGGAAGTTTTCCTGCCTAAATATTTAAGAAATTGAAGCTGTGGGTGTCTCTGCTAGAATGACTGTGAAGCGCTGTAAATCAGCAAGAGATGGGAGGATAATACGCACATCTCACGCACTGATTTCTGCCTGTTGGGCTCTCACACAGTGTTGACTCTGTGAAGAATCACTGCCAAATGAGTTTGCTCCAAACAGGCTCTTGGACTGTTGTCCCACCATGGCATTTCATTACCCATCACGTTAACAGAGAGATGAATCATTGCAAGGGCTCACTGTGCTTCCAGATTTCCTAGTTTATCAAGCTTGCGTACGGCTTTCTGGGGTAGGAGCGGTGTGAAACTCGGAAACACCTCTTCCTTCTTTCTTTTGAGAAACAAGTATTTACAGCCATGCAGCCTGCAAGTCAGTTGGCCATTTGCTGGTCCCTAATCAACTTGCAGTTACAAACAGCACAAACCACGTGCATGCTATTATAGCAGAGAGCTCAGATGCTTTGTATTTTGTATTTATCATATTTACATAACACGTAACCCGCATGACAAATAGCAAATGCAAGTGAATCAAGGCTGGGAAGAAAGAGTCAGGTTTTACAAGTAGTTAATATTCCTTTTGCAAGCTTCTCCCATGAACAAGCTCTCACTGGGCTGCAAAATACTACAATCATGACTACAGGCATTTCGTCAAGGAGCTGTACTGATGTGACCAGAATCTGGTTGTGAGCCATGCCACCAAAAGCCAAATACTGATGCGACTTCCTCTGAAGTTCAAGGATCATCAGTTCTGGATTCAGTAAATCATTGCCCATCAGTTAGGATGTTAAACATAGCACTGCAGACAAATACCAGGACAGTTACACAGGGTGGTTCTCATACCATATAACTTAGGAGCTAATTTAGGTACCCAAGTCACTTAAAGAGTCTGCAAAGAAACACTGATTCCCTCAAGGGAGAATTCAAAGCTTCAAAATGAAGTATCTAGGAGAGCTTAAAATAGCTGATGTGAACACACCAAATGCCCTACGTGGTTTGCAGCCCCCCTTGTACTTGAACTGCTCCCGATATTTCTCACAACCCCCTTGTTTAAAGCTGTTGAGTGACCTTGCAGAAGTCCGCCAGACTTCTGTTCCACCCCACGCTACAGGAGGCTGCTTTTGCCTGGTCTCCCTAGGTCATACTTTGGTAGTAGGGGAACTCTACTAAAGCATGTAATAGGGTATTTATAAAATAGGATTGCACATTCGATCCCCAATGTTCCCAACTGAAGATACGGTACTGGGTTCACATAAAATGTCTCTGTCAGCAAGCGCTTGAACTGTTGCACATGCCTGACATGTTATTAATACCCTTTACTTATTCCAGGCTCTGGTTTGTGAGGCTACTAAACACAATGTGTGCACTACACGTCACTCACCCGCAGTATTATCCCATGAGTTTAAGCTGAAGCAAGGCCTGACACATATGAAGAAATAAAAATCATTCAGCAACGTTAATCCCTGCATTGTACTCAGTTCTTGAAAGGCCTTATTGGCCCAATCCTTTTCCGACAGATGCCAATGACCGCATTAAGTGCAGTGTTGTGCGACAGGAGGCTTTCTACCACATAAACAGTCTTAATAAATAGATATAAAATGTAGAACCATAGAGAGGACAGCTGGAAAGAACCTTTAGATGCCACCTACAGCAGGCCAGACAGCCCAAAGGACATTTCTCTAACCTCTTCTTTAAGAACCCTACAGATGGACCTTCCCCAAGTGGGCTGTTCCTGATTTTACTGCCCTTAACCAAGCCAATGTACTTCCTGATGTCTTGCCAGAGTGTTTTTTTGCCCACTGTTTTTTGTCTTATCCATTATGGATGCAGAAATAGGAAGGCTCTCTTCTTTGCAGAAGCTTTTTATGTATTTAAAAACTATTACCAGGTCTCTGCTTCATTTTCTCTTCACTAGACTGCACAGAACCAATTAGTTCAATTTTTCGTTGCGGGTCATGTTTTCTAGTTCTCTGATCATTCTCACACTGAATAATAAGAGCTTTGTAAAAGGAAAAAAGAAGGAAAATTATTGTACTGATTATTATTAAAATTAATGATTCAATCACAATCCATTTTATTGGGGTTATTGCTAATCTAACTTTACCTTTAATGCTTAATAATGTGTACACAGATATATCCCTGTGTATTGTATTTCTGTGTTAGGTTGGCTCACAGTCTTTGTAAGTTGTATCTCAGGAAATAAAAAAGCCTACAAGCCGAACAGGCACACTCTCAGGGCTAAGAAATACAGATATTCTCTTTTTCTCACAATATGGTAGCTAATGCTTCACAGAGAAGAACAGCCACTTGTCTGAAACTGTATGTGCTACCAATGCACAAGTCCATGGCAGCAGTGTAAACAGCTTCAGCTACACTATCCTACCTTGCCCTGCTGGATGCAGTTTCTGGGGCTTCTGCAGCATCAGCTGTAAATCCCATATCAACCAGTTACCCCTCCAGTTCTTGCTCATTCCCTCAGCCCCGTGGGTGGCCATGGACTCAGCGACTGCAGCATAACAGATGGGAGAGTTGAATTTAGGTTGCACCACAGTGCCAGGCTTCCCTAACTGATGAAGCTGCCATCTGAACAGCCTTCCTTTGGGCAGAGGTTGGACGATGGAGTTTTCATGTACTGCATATGATACACAAGTAAGTCCATGTTGAACAATACTTCTGACGCGTTTCCGTACGTAGTGTTTCTGATTTGGCATAAGTTTGCTTTGGATGGAGGCTTAAGTGATAGTCTTACAGTTTACCACACCTAAACACAAGGGCAGTCCCAATGGGCTGTTATCAGAAAGAAGCTTCAGTTACTGTCTCTTCTAGTTGAGTAGCATCTAAAACCTGAGCTATTGAGATAATACCAAAAGAACCTTATTATATATGATCCATATGTAAGGACTTCATGCAATAGTTACATATATGTGTTGTTGGGAAAATAGTCTGTCTTCAATGAATGCAAGATGAAACTTTGAAATGTGTCTACCAAAACAGATGGTCCTAAGTAAAGGTGAACAGAATTTGTCACTCCTATTACCCCAAGTGCTATCCAGAGGGATACCTGACAAGGAGTTAATCCAATTGCAAAATGAAGACTTTTCATACATCTGCTCCCTTAAGAGGTGCATTCTTCATTTACACTCAAAATCTGTAAGAAAAAAAGAAAGGGAGGATAAAAGCTGGTAGAAAGCTGTGCAATTTAGGAGAGAAAGGAGAGGAACAAAACCAGTGGGGGGAAAAAGGAGGAACGAAAGAAACACATTCAAAAAAATGAGAGCAAAGAATATCCACTAAAGACGAGAGAAAGGCTGGCATCAAAAGAGGTTTTCAGCCTCTGAAATCATCCAGCAGCCAGGCACTGCAGGTAATATCACCACCAAATCACCTCTGTAGAGAGAGATACTCTTGCAGGATATGCTACTGGTGTAGGGGTTAGGAGAGAAAGCGTGGTTTTACAAGACTGAACTTCAGAGGGATTCTTTGAGCACCAGGATTCAAGCTGTTACCCACTTACCAAATGAAGCTCAGTGGCCTGTTTTGCCTTTTGGGTTTCTCCCTTTTGATTTACCTATTATTTTTGCACTCCTGCTTCAGTGAGCTACAATAATTAAAAACGACTTAGCTTTTAAATTAAGGTACAATGACTTGGGATTTTGCTCGCAGAAAAAAATGTTCCCTATGGAAAGCTGGTATTTTCATGTACGAATATAATGTCCCCACTAGAACACCCTTTTGAGGGAGACACAACCAAAGAAATGGGATATGATCAGGATTTTATGGACTGCTCTGGTTTCTTATTTCCCCTGTAAAATAAATTATGCATTAATATCTTTGAGTTCCCTGGGTCATCGAACTCCTAATATCCCCCCAAGGGTGCTCAGCATCCTAATGCACCCAACGATGATGTCACATCTGTGAATCGCCGTCACCCGAATCAATTATTCATTATCTGTCATGCACGGCGCTTTCTCTTGCTAAGCGGGGGCCTCCTCCCCGCAAAGCCACTGCTTGGAGGACAGATCCATTTCCTCAGGGAAAGTGAGTGCCTTCGCCTTCACACTTGCAGTGGTCTGGGGACCCAGAAGCAGCCCCCACAACTCCCAGCATCCCCAGGAGCAGAGCAGGGCAGCATGCCCTGCATGTCTCCCCAGCGCCCGCAGGGTTTTCACCCCAGCACATCTCCCCTCCGGTGCCGACCTGTCTGCGAGCAAAAACACGGAGCAAGGATGTGGATGAGCCGATTTCATCTTTCTGGAGCCATTCGGAGCCATCCCTGTTCCCAAGCTCAATTCTTCAGGCTGTTTACGAGGCTGTGGTTAGCTTGGTGTGTGATGATGTTAAAAAAGCCGAGGAGCTCTATGAGCCGCAGAGGTAATGAAACTGACTTTCCAGTGGATTTGTTTCTGTTGCTTGAGCAACTTTTTAACTAAGCCAGAGGACGTAGTTCCCCTTCAGCTATTAGCATCTCCTTTAGTTACAACTAACTCCATTAGTTATAGGATGAGCCCCCTTCTCCCTTGCAGCCCTCCCTCCGCAGAGGGTTTGGTGCTGACACGCGTGGGGTGCTGTGCATCATTCAAAAGTTAGAGCTAAGAGCACCGAAAGTGGGTTGGGAAACAGCTTCTCACTTGAGCCTGGTCCCGTATCTCTGCCAGCGGCTATTTAATGAAAAGCAGAGAAACGAATTTATTTAGGAAGCCTCCATTCCTCTCTCAGTTTTGGCTGTTTTAGAGTCATGGAGAGGGAAGGCAAAGCAAACAGACATGCACAGACCGGCTTGTTTTCGTAGAAACCAAGCTAGAAAATGTGCCTAAAGAATCCTCAGGTACTGCACTGACCTTGAGCTCTCGCACTTCATTAATTTTGTGATTTTATCACCGCATTTTCCAATTAAAAGACATTCTCTTCCCCCTTCCTGTGTAAAAATTCACGTCCTTCCCTCTCCCACCCCTCACCGATCTCCCCCTTTCTTTCAACCCTCATAAGCCTTGGTGTGATAATGGGTAAGGAAACGCTTTCAGACAAAGGTCTGGCATTTTAATTTTGATAACCTCCCCGAGCAGAGAGGTTTGTGTGGGATGGAGATTAATGAAAGCAACGCACAATGTGCCCCTGTCACCAGGTACAGTTAAGAAGCAGATAACCCTCGGGGAAGGAAATAGTTCAAAAGGGGAGTAAGTAATAACACATTTTAATTTTTCATGCATCCCTACCCACTCTTTAATGGAAGGAGAACCCAAACAGCAAGGGAAGAGGAGATGAAAAAGGAGCAGCAGCCTTATTCTTTGGATGGGCACATACAGGAGAGGGAGCCTGGGGGGGCCCTGCCAGCAGCAATAATTGGGAATGAACCAGGGCGTGCTGTAGCAAGGGGATGCTTTTCTGCACATTTTTATCACCTATCGTGAGGAGCCCAGTGCACTTCACAGCCCCATAATCCCCAAATCCACGTGGTGCCCACTGTCATGGGTAGCTGAGGCAGAGGGGGAAGGAGAGATGAAGGTGGGGCAGAGCCCTGAGCATCCCTTGCATGGCTGGCAGGGCACCATGAGGCACCAGGGATTATTAATCAGAGCCCAGAAACTGCCCAGCCAGGGCTGCCGGTGCTTGGCCACAGCTTGGCAACTCACCAACCCAGCAGACAGAGATCCCCTGCTCCCTAGGGATGCCTTTGCTTGTGTGTAGCATTCAGCTGGCAGCGATCACCTTGAGCCCCAGAGGTGCTGAGGTACCTGCTAATTTTCCTCTCAGCCCCATGGCTTGTCAGGAGGCACCGAACCCATGGCATAATTGGGTCCTTCAGCTGAAAGCCCCTCTAAAGACTTGCACAGCCAGGGCCTTTCCTGCGGCATGGAGGTATCCGCCTCCTGCTATTCAGTGCTGCATTTCCCAGTAAAACCCATCCCAGGAGTCCATCCACAGCAAAGCACATCCCAGGTGCATTTCCCCAGATAGGGCAGGGCTGGAGAGGCATGGGAAGGACTGCTCCTGCTTGTTGAGGATGGCGGATGAGATGTGTCTCAGCTGTAAACACAGCTACCCCAGCCCTCCATGCCTTCCTGCATCTTGCAGGTGGCCACCACCAAGAGATGGTGTAGACATAGCCAGGGAGGTAAAGATTTAGCTCCTTCCTAGTGTTTTAACCACCAAGCCTGATCTCTCTCTTAATTTAGCTGCCCTTGCCCCTATATTGTGATCACACTTGGATATACCTATAATGTGGTTTCTTACTTGGGTTATTGTTTAACTCTTTGAGTATAGCTGTCAGCCTCCACTGATCTCCAGCATCTCACCCACATTTTATTACAATGAGAAATTACTACAATGACCCAAGGAGTCACGGGTAAGTAGCTCACTCCTTGGCTTTTCACCTTGTGAAATAAGCTTCTAAAAGCTGTTTCTGAAGCGTTTCCTGAGTGATAACAATGCTCTGTCAAATGGTTTGAGAACCTATTCCCAGGGCTTTCTGAATGAGTATGTAGCCCAAGAAAGCTGCTAGAAAGAGGGGGGAAAAAAGGCTGCCTGGAAGCATTGAGAAGGAAGGGTCAATGATTGAAAATATGCATCTGCATTACATATCCTACATAACACAAAAGCAGGACTACAATAAAAAGGGACAGCTTGAAGCCGTTAGCCATCATGATGCCTTCCTGTCGAGCTTTGCACGAGGAAGCTCCAAGAATGTACTTGCAGAAGTGAAAGCAACGTGGCTAAACTGCAGTCCTCTGTTCACTGTGCTGCAGATCTGGGCTCCTGAGAGAGGAGACAGCACTTAGTGTTGGAGACCACCCCTAAGTACAGCACTGGAGATGAGTAAGAGCTATTGAGCAGGTCAGGCAACTTGGGGATCAGTCCCTGTCACACTTGATTATGAGCTCCACAAAGTCCAGACAGCATCCCACTTGTCAGCATTGTCAGCTTCTAAGCTGTTGTCATCTTCTTAACAGCCTAACCCCATATACGTTTGGTGACAGTCACCCTCGCCACTGCCCGCCCTCCTGGCTGGGTGACAAGTCTGCCCTTGAGTCCCCATTCCCTGCCTCCAGTCTCACTCTGGCTGCAGCTTGGGCAAGTCTCAACATCTCACATTGTGCTTTCTTACTTGTAACTGTAGGCACGCGCTGACGCCCCCCTCCTCTACCTGTCCACTTGCCGCTCTGTTGACCTGGTGGGCTTGGTTTGCTAAAGCTGTGGCTGGGGTTGAGCAGTAACCACCTAACCGGAAAGCTCAAACTGCTTGTTTATACCCAGGAACATAAATAATCAGAACAGACAAAAAATGACTCCATTCTTGTCACGTTCTAATAAACAAAAGCAACACCTATGCCACTGACCCGTATTATATCTATGCTGGTTTGCTACAAGCTTTTTTCAGCATCAGAGATTCAGTGGCAGAACAAACACGCTGGTAAGGCTGCATCTCGTTTTGGCAATGCTGCCAGGCTCTGGGCTCCCCTCAGACAGCGTGAAACTTCCCCTTATATCTCAAATATGACGTGCCATTAAAGGACTTGTCTCGCAGCAGCAGATGCTTTCCTGACTACAGGTTTTTGATGGAAGCCCTTTGGTTGTAGCCAGGTTTGGGGATTCACCTGCTCTGTAGCAACACAGGAGTTTGTGAAAGGTCTTGTACCTAAGTACCCAAACAGTGTCTGCTGTCACTACTGGCTACCATGACATGAACTGCATAGACCAATCCACCTCCACCTTAGCTGTACTAAATGCTGTCCCTACTCTTCCTTTCGAAGGCTGGCTTCACTCTTCTCATGAGTGGAAATCTGATTTGCAGCCTGAGTTTACTCATAGGCAGGGTGTTCCTGTTGGTTTTTACTACCTTTGTCCATTGCCTTTCACAGTTTTTCTGCCTCCCTGGTGCTTAAATACTGGATGTATTGACAGAAGGCAATGGATATTGATCCAGCTTTGTTTTGAACCCCTTTCCTGCTCCTCTTTTCCCTCTCCTTTGAGTGTTTGCATGCAACATCTGCAGCGTCTGCATCCAACACCTGCTTCTCCCACTTCCCAACTTTCACCTTTGATCAGTGGAGAAGGGTGCCTGCAGCAGCCACTGAGGGCACAAGAAGACCTGTCTTTCTCCAAACCCTTGCCTGAAGGCAAAATAATAGCATAAAACAGTTGAGGAAAGCCTGTCCTACTGGCTGTGCAGGTAACGGGATCATCAGGTGCTACCGGTTGGTGGCAGGTCCAGAACAGACCTTTCCTGCTTTAAACAGACCAGTCCTGTTTTATGCACCCGCCTGGCAATCTGCTCAAAGCACTTCTCTGCACTGCAGCACAGCGATGGTGCTCAATGTTGACACGGACGCAGAAAGCGATTCCACAGGCTGCGACTGAGGGCTGTTAGAAACAAACCACCCATTTTCCCTACCGAAGTCCTCAGGCGCAAGCTTGCTGGAGCCAGACAGAAACCTCACGGGGCAGGAAGCACCACCGTAGGCTGACCCTGGTCCCCACTGCTCCCAGCCTGTGCGTCCTGGCTGGGCAGCCCCCACTGAGGCTCGGAGAGCGGGGAGGAAGAACCGAGCACAGAAGGAACGAAGGGGGCAACAGCCCTGCGCATCCCTGCTGCCGACCCTCCCGTGCGGAGCCGCCCGGAGGCAGGGATGGCGCCGAGGGCGCTGCCCGCCGGGCCGCCCCGGCCGGTCCCACCGCCGCGGGCTGCAGCGCAGGCCGGCAGCTCGGCCGCGGTTCGGGGCGCTAGGTGTCAGTGTTGGACCCGGCAACAGAAGCGCGGCCATTTCCCCCCCACATCCATCGCACACCGGGAGCGATGGCCCGGGGGGAACGGAGCGGTCTGTGCGAGCTGAGGCCAACCGGGGCCGTTTGTCTCACCGGGGTGTGGGGGGGGGGAGAGACCCGGCTCGGCAGCGGCATCTCCTCGCGCGGGTGATGCGCGGTTGGGTACCGTGTCCGGCGTTCCCGGTCTCGTTAGCAAATCCGTGGGTTTCAAACTCGGGATGTTTGCTCCATTTCGTATTTGCACAGGGAGAAAGGTGACGATCTGGTCCGGATCTGGACACTGTCCCTGAACGGGGCACTCTGCTGCTCTCTGCACCTTCCACCTTCATCTGGCAAAGGAGGACTTCCTCAACTCCTATCTGTGTGATGGCAAAGGAAAGGCTTACACACGATACCAGATCTGAGGTGTGAATTTATGAGGAGATTATACCCCAACCCTCTCTGTACATCAAGGTGCCCCCAAACCTCGGAGAATTACAATCACTGACTGCAAAACCCGTGGTCACAGATCAGTGGTCCAAGGACTACACGCGGGGGCCGGTGGAAGGTAACTAAACCCAGCCAGCTGGTTGCCAAGGGCCTTAATTGAATCCACCCATGCAGATATCCACTGGAGAGTGAGTATATAGGGCTCCCCAAACCAGGAAGAGATTGAAAGGAGCTATCTCTGAGGTTTAACCCATGCTGAAGATTGCGGCTTCTATTTAATTTTCTGTCAACTACGTACATTTGTCTAGAAACAGTTTGTCATATAAATATCCTTTTCTGCCCTCTGGGTGGAATTCAGAGAGTATTTGCTTATATGTGCAACTGCTTCTCTGGAATGGGAAAATCAATTATGAGTACCACTGCCCTATCGCTGCACACGCTAGTCAAAAGCCAGCACTACTCCTATAGGAAAAGACGATGTTAGAAATGGTACCATACAAATAGATCCTTTTTTTTTGAGCTAGGCTGCAGCTTTAAGCCCTGGACGTACAAAATCTTGCTCTGTTAATGTTACACACTGTGAGTTGCCTGATGTAAGTTCAGTGGGGCTGTTTGTACTGCATGAAGCTAAGCAGGCAGGGAAGGCTTTGAGGGACTTGGAGCTCACACAGCAAGAGATGGGCTATAACCACGCTCTCTCAAGGGCAGACAAGGAAACAACTAATAACTTTGCCTCTGAGATAAGGATCTGTCTGTCTAAGGATGTGCCTATGTGGTCGTCAGGGCTGACGGATATTCTCTTCTCAGACTCCAGGAGAGCTGAAGGGCAGCTACCTCTCAGCATCTGCGCACATGCATTAGCATGGCATTTGCTGCAGTGAATATATGCTGCCACGCAGCCATTTTATGCCTTTACTATGCCATGTGGATTTGCTTTGCTGTTGTCCAATAGACGACACAAAGGGGAAGTTTGTAAGGGGAAGGGCCAATATGAAATGACTCACATCTGACAATGAACATCTGACAATGTTCAGGCACTTTCTGGCAAGGAGGTTACATCCAAACTGTCATGTTTAGTAATAACTGAATGTGAATGAACAAGCCTAAGTATTTTTGAACAAATATATACCATTGAGCTCTGCATCCTGTGGCAGGGAGCTGTACAGTTTTTCTTAGTGTCACAAGTTATCCTTTAACCGTAGACTCTTATTCCAGAGAGCTAATAATTCTTTGCTGTTTCTTCCCAGAAGCTCGCTGAGCCAGCTGGCATGAGACCAGAGGCAAGATTTTGCCTGTCTTCTATTCTACAAACCAATTGCCTCTGTGGCTGCTACCTGTCTTGCCTCGCATCTGCTCTGTGACTGACTGCATCAGTGGCCCTCTCGACCCATATGCCTCCATGCGAGTACATAAACATCTTCGTCTTGGTAGATCATGGCATGTGACACCGGGCAAAATCTGAGCCAGGCCTAATAATAGTGCTGCTGTGTGGCATTTCTCTGGGAATAGCAGGAATTGTTCTTTTAATGCTGCCAGATTTTTATGCGTGTGATTGAATACTCCCATTTCCTTCTTCCCTTCCTTAAGTGACAAAGCCTGCTGGCCTTTAGGAGGAATCCACCCATTGTGCATATGCCAGTACCCACGACAACCCTCCAGGCAGAGGGGACTTACAGTTTTCCTTTATGGCTGTCACTGTTCAGATGGGAGTTTCTCTGCAACTCTTGCTGAGCTGATTAGACCAGAGTGGGAGAAATCAACTTCTAGAGCAGCCTGGAAGCACAGAACAGGACCCTCTGCTGTGCCCAGCTATTTAAGGAGACTTGAACGACAGGTCAAATGGCAATCTAACATTTCTTAGGCATTTTCTTACCTTTTTTTTTTGGTCGATTTTGCTGTTGTTCACCTTGATGCAGGTGAACTCTGAAGATGTTAAGCAACCAAGGCTACCACTCTAGGTCAATATGAAGGGTGTTTATTTGTCTTCTTGATGAATGTGCATCACCAGTTCCATTACTGAACAAAAGAGGTAGAGCTGGCACTCATGGGGTACTCACGTTATATATAATTCTCTTATTACTGGTGGCCTTAAAATACTTCAGCATTACAGGCTCACAGCCAGTGTCATCTTTTTTTATTTAAATTTAATTTACACAAAATAATATTCCTCTTGCTCCATTTCTTCCAATTCCTTCCTTCTGCCTCCCCTGCTCATTTTTCTTTATCGTTTCAAAGTTAGTCCCTTCACCAATGTCACCCGCTTCCACAGGCCCATATTTCACCTTTGCAAAACACAGCAAAAAGCCATCCATTCATTCTGCACATCGTTTGTGGCTATTTGTTGCAATTAAAAATAGGACTTTGCAAATTGAGTTGCACTGTCGTTCAGCAGATGCCATTCAATGCTTTTGCAGAGACAAGCAGCAGTTGTTGGCCTTTTCTGTTGTCTGATCTATTTTCATCTACCATCACTTGCCTCCCCTTGTGTTGGACCCTTCCAGCACAAGTGCACATCACAGCATGCTTTTCTTTGTACCATTTTTACCCTTCATAGACACCACTTGCCTTTCTTCAGCTGGCTCACAGTGGCTTCAGAGGCAAGTCTGTAACTCTAATACTGGGGACTGTGGCATGTGGTTTTGCTTCTGTAGGCCTGTGCTCAGAAGCCTGTCCAAATCTGGGTGGGAAGCAGTAAATGAGTGGTGGGATGTGGAGCACTGCATTAAATCACACACACTCCAGTCAGAAGCTGGGACCAGCTGGAGCTGCCCTTCTGTAAATTGCTGCCTGTGTACTGCAGACAAATGGTTTTATTAAAAGAGAAATATTTCTGACTCTTCTTTGTGGCCTTCCTTCCCACTCAGTAACTGCTCCCCTCTGCCCAGGGAGCGATGTCTGCTCCTACATATCCAGCATGTGCCCTCAGGAAAAGATACCACAGTAAAACCTTCAGCAGCCTCTGGCCATTCCAAAAGCAAGGGCTTATTCTCTGACACCCGGAGCACACACAGCTAGAGGCAGAGGCTGTGGTAGTTTTAGGGGTCCTTAAACTCCTCTGGTGAGCGCGCCAAGAGTTCACTCTTTGCCAGCCCATCAATGCACTGCAGTGCTGTTGGGTGCTCTGAAAACCTCATTGTACAAAAATTATAGACTCCACAATAAACCTCATGGCTTTCTGACAGCAACATCATTGGCTCCTGTTGCAAAAACAACACACACCCCAGCAGGTAACAGAAATTCGTACCTTGAAACTCGGGTAATGGGGCAGCCAAGCATGGCTGTTGTTGGGTGTAACAGAAGTTAGCAGAGAAGCTAGGCAGCTAATATATTAATGCATACATATATGGCTGATTATGTATTATTACTACAATTAAGGAATATTGCCAGTGGAATACAATGTTATGACAATGTAATGTTCTCTAAACTACCCTCTTGGCAGATATAAAAATAAATGGAAAATCCAGAGATAAAAAGGCCAGGAACTGCACAGCGAATGAATCTGGCCCACCTTCCTCACTCATGTAAGATGGTTGGCTCTGGGATGTGATGCTGGATCACTCGCTTGCACCACAACATCATCCACCTGTGACAACCATTTAATGCCCACCCGTAGTCCCAGTCACTGTAACTCGGAGCATCACAGTGCAAAAAAGCAAGCCCTGGAATTTGCGTTCTGCTGAGGTTGTTTCGATGTTTCCTTTGTTTTCCTTGGGTTTTTTTTCTGTGCAAGATCTTTTGGCTCACTAAAGCAGGACTTAGAAGCAAAAGAAACACATTAATGTTGGTTTTGCTGCACCCTTACTGAACCATAATGTTTAAAAACGCACCATGAGCATCCATCACCGGCTGAACTGGGGCTCAACTGTTAGGTTTAAATAACTAGGGCTCCAAAAGACATTTAGTATCAGGGTCACATGAAACTTTCATCATGGACCAGAACAGCCCTTCAAAGGTCAAAGCTACTTGGCCAGGATGAGAAGAGGCACTCCTGGGAGCCAGAGCTGAGTCTGTAGCACTGATGAAAACGAGGCACAGCTGGACAAGGTTGCCTTTTTGATGTAGGTCTGCGCCCAGACGCTTGAGTGGATGACAGCTCCGGAGATGCTGCAGGGAAAGGCAAAAGGAAATAAAGAATAATTGCCTTGAGGTTTTCTAATCTCCTGCCCAACACTTCTCACCTGGGCTGAACCACTCATTGCTGGAAAAGCTCCATAGCAAAAAGCAATGCTGATTTACACCAGGCACAAATCTGGCTGTTAAAGTCTTTGTGTCCTAGAAATTGCCTTCTCTTTACTAGCTCAATTTACGCAGACAGGTGAGTGTATCAGGGTAGAGAGCCACTGTAGCAGAGTAGCAATGAGCCCCTGCTGGTTTCTAACAGCAGCATTATGTTAATAGTTATTGAATGAGGTGAAAATAAGCTGAGGGGAAGCATGAAAGGAAAATTCAGGGGCAAGTGGCAGAGCTCAGTGAGCCGCATCAAGATGCTCTCAGAGCTAGAGAACATCTGCAGATCACATACATTTTGCCAGCCTCAGAACTGCAGAGAAGTTTTGCAGTCTCCCTCCTCTCCCCTGCTCAGACAGGCAGACAGAATTCCTTTAAAATAAAACCATTACAAAAGCTTCTAAGAAGCCCAGGACAAAAGACAATCTCTCCCAAGGCCTTGCTTAGCTAGAGCTATACTTTTTAGCAGCTTAACAATGACATAGTCTGGTTGACAATTATATTCTTTGCTTAAGGGAAACTCTTGTGCTGTAAAGAAGCCTTAAAAAAACCCCATAGCAGCAAGATCCCATTTTCAGGATCTCCAAGTGGCAAAAAGAAGTGCACAGATAAGATGCATCTTCCGAAATCTGCTTTCCTCCCTCCTCTTATTTGTTTTATCCTTAGTGTGTAATTTAGAAGTCTCTGATAGATAGCACAGCAAAGCTGCAAGAGAGCACTGCTACAGAAATCAATGATGCATCTGCCGAGTGGACAAAGTCAAGGTGATACTTGAAGTTGAACAGTGGCTATGGCAGCATGCACTTAGACTCCTCAGGGAAAATGGGATGCGTGTGAAGGCACCGAGAAATGAGTCAGACCTGCTGTCAAGAAAGGCAGCATCAGGCATACACTCCACTGCTGGCATGGTTGGCACTGCTTTGCTGACTGGCATAAGCTACGGATTACGGAGGTTTTTGCACCATTGCTCCTCCCACATTAGTCCTGGCTAGACCATAGGCTTCAACAGGTTTCCCAAGCCCAGAGAAGGAAACCCTTCTTTTACTGTCAGGCCAAAAGGTTGGTCCAGAGCCTCCCAACCTATAGATCTTAGAACTACAAAGCAAATGTATTTATAATCTAAATAATGTGCAAAATTCAGTATAAAATAGGAATTTTGCTCCGGTTTGTGATTTAACCAGTTAGTAGAGGGCTCCTCAGTGTACTCAATTGCCTCTCAGCCCACACTTGGGCTGACCAGGTTGGTACAATTAAGTTAAATTATTTCTCCTGTGGCATTTTAGGCCAAGTTCCCTTTAGAAGTTCTCTGGCTCTTTTCTGCCTCCAAACTCCAGTCTCTGAGAAAACCTCGTGTCTTCCTTGCTGGCTCTGCAAATTCCTCTAAGATAATGTTCACCCATTGCTCCATCAGTCTGTGCTTGCAGCAGCTCATCAGGATTTATGGTGGGGTCCTTTTCCACCTTTCCCGTGGTGCTCCCCTAAGTCCAACTGGTACATTAGTACAGGAAAAGATCACCTCTTCTTGTTGGACAGTAACTTCACCTCACTGATCATGTCACAATACTCCTGTTACTATTACACATTGATATTTCCATGTTTAATACACACCAGCACCCCTTCTGTTTCAGCTCAAAATCATTTCAAGAAGATGTGGACTTCCACGACAGCCCTGGATGGCAGGAGGGGAGGCAGGCGTGGGGTGTGCACACAACACATGGCTCAAGGCGTTTTCCTGCTTGGAGTTTCTTGCCTTTAAACACAACCTCATATGGTCTAAGAAGCTGCTTCACTTAACTGGTGGAAGAAGAGAGGCAGCCACTTCATCTTATACCTCTTAAACAGCCCTTTTCGTTCTTCTTCTCTGGATGGCAGACCTGAAAGTATGGCAAAGAAAGCCTCTGTTCTGATTCATAGACTCTCCTGTTGGCTTTGAATAGAAAGTTATATCCATCCCTTCCCCAAAGGGAATGCAGCAGCCCCTCCTGGAGAGTGTCCCTTGTGCTAACAGAGCAAGGAGAGAAGGCTGGCGTTCTGTGAGGAGGAAGACCAGCTCTGGGTACAGCCAGTGGACATTCTGCTGCTCCTAGCAGAGCTATGGTCAGGACATACCCACAGGAGGGTCCGTGCTCTGAAAAGTTGTCTCAACAGTGGTGATGCCCGCTCTGGGGAAAGTTTGCAGCATACTCTGAGAACTGGATCTGCCTTTTCTTGAACAGCCTCCAAAGACACCACTAAACACCAAGACCTTGCTGATATAGTCTGGGTTGGACCCAGTTTGGACAGTCTCTTGGTACAGGAACAAGTTTGCCAAATCAGACACCAGCTGTCGTGCATGATAATCACTGAAGTCTACCTAGACATCAGCACATTTTTCTATTACTGACAACCAGTTTCCCTTCCTCTTTTCTCTCTCTGCAATTAGCTAGGAACAATCAGTCTTCCTGATGGCCCTTTTAAAATGGAAGAGATCAAATATATTCAAACTGCTTGAAAAACTGCATGTCCTTAACAAAAATGAAAGGTTGTGATGCTGCTGCAGAGCTTGCAGTCAACTGGTACGACAGCAGGTTGTTTTAAAGGACTTTAATTGCAGCTGCCTATTAGCAATGCATAAGGAATCCTGGGGAGATGGGACTGGAGGTGGGCCAGAAACAAGAGGAGAAAGATGCTAAGCAAAAGTGTTTTCACTCCTCACCTGTGAGAAACAGGCTGACAGCAATAATGTCAAGATTTCTCAGTCAGGTAGAGTGTTTTTAAACTATTCCCATCTCCAGGGTTATGGTGGTCTGCTTTTAACAGGTAGGGTGCAATGAAAGTGTTTTAAATAGCCCAGGAAAGCATTTAAGTACACACAAAACTACGTGGATCTTTTATGAAGCTACACTGGATTCCACAGGGCACATAGGTACAGTTTAGTGGTACGGAGACTCAAGATTGCTGCCGAAAAGTTGTTAATATATTAGCTATGGAAAAGCTACCTAATTCTGCTTTCTAAACCAGAACCATTACCTCTGCGTGGGATGCCTGTATGCCGTGTAGACAGCCACACACAGCATTTCCTCTGTGGACTTATTCTGTTTGATTACCTCCCCCATGTTTTTTCTAGTGGTCTAGGTTTATGGTCATGCTTCAGGCACATGGCAGCACCGAGACTGCCCATGGTGTCTGACAGGCTTTCTGGAAGGTTTTGGGGAAGCTGCATCAGGATACAATGCACCACAGAGTGTGCTGTTTACCGAGTGAGTGCTAACGAGGGAAGGCTGAAATGCTGAAGAACTGCCTTATGAACTGGTGGTAGGCAATAAGCGTCATTACAAGGACATGATTGCAAACATTCCAAATCTGGCTAGGTGAAACCAGTCATTTAACAAAGCCAGTGTCGGGAAGATAGCCAAGGGAACCAGACATTTTCCTGGATCCCATGTTGTATGTCAATGGCAAGAACAACAAAAGGAGGCTGTTGTAGCCAAGCACCTGCCACAGATTAAAAATATGGATTGGTTTTCAATTATTGTCAGGAAATTAACATTCATAACGAGGTAGTTTGACTACACGCCATTGAAAGCCCAAATGCAATTACGGCCCAAATAAAAAAAGCTGTGGCAATGAAAACAACATGGGAGGAAGAAATCTGTCACGGTGGCATCTGTCAGAACCTCGTGGTGTTTAACGAATGATCTGAACAGCTCTGGAAACAGGAATTAGTTGATTACTTTGATGCCGAGTGCTTTTTTGTATTTTGGATATTCTAAAAAAAAAACCCCATAATCTAAACCCTTAATTCTGCATCATAAATATAAACCAAAGTAATATTGCTAAAGCATGGCAATGCATTTGCAGGGCTGTCACACCATACAGATTAACCACAGGGAGGTGGGAGAGAGAAAGAAGGAAGAGCTATTTCTAGATGACAAAGGAGATTATTCCAGTACTTTCTTTCTTCCCATTGTGCCAGGGAGAAGAAAACGCAGTCAGGCCATGATCGTTCCCTTTTTGGGATGGACAATGATATGCAATCCAGAACTGGCTAGGGAGTATCGGTGCACCACACAGCAGAGTTGAGACGGTTAACTAAGAAATACCTCCACTCTATGACTGAATTGTTTACAGCTGAAGAGCTCATTCTACTTGTATTTTCCTGTGAAGCAGATAATGTTCAATCACTTGCCGAGTTAAGGTCTAAAATACAGTAGGTCTTCATTATCCAGGGTGGTGAACTCAATTCTCTCGTGTAAAGGAGCTGAACACGCATTGATTACAGCGAGCGTAGTTCAGACAATGCTGGAAAATGTTCTTTGTTTTACAAGAATTGAAAAGTGATTAAATTATTGACTATTATAATGCATTCACCTGAGTTAATATCATGCTGCAGTCTCCCACTGCACATACTTATTTTGTAAATTTTCTCAACTGGAATAACAGGAACGGCTCAGATGTGGTGTATCAGGTTAACTTTTCATACGTACTTTCAAAACGCTTTACATCAGCCTACTCATTTTGCTTTAGAAATTATAGGTAGGATATGTGCTTTCTCAATAAACATTTCATAAAGACCTTTACACTCAGGTTTTCAGTGAATATTATTTAGTAGGGAGCAGCGAGATATGAATTCAGCTCACTGCTACAGAAAGAATATGACATTTTTGCTTCACATGGAATCCATCTTTTCCAATGAACCTTCATACCAGCAGTATTGATAAATAATATATGTATTTCAGGAAAAAAATAATATCTAAAAGACTTAGAGCCCTTATTATGCATTGTGGGTCCAATATTAGGCAAGATGATGAATTAAATTTTGTATTTTGAGATATTAGGCTAGCTCCTGGCAGGGTAGGATGTCTAGGTTAAGACTTTGTCCAACTCCGTATTGGTCTAGCTGAAATGCTATACTTTATTTGCTAAGAATAGATTACTGCCCAGTGCTGACAGGTCAGATATCAGATGTAGGTTTCCCCATCAGTATTTTGGATTATTCTTCAGGACTACTCTTTCATTATGAATGAGCAGAAGTTTCAGACACTAAAGTCTATTGGAATGAAAAGTTATTCTGCTTGTATTCTCTGAATCCTGATGCCCAGGGTTCTTTATTTTCCAATGGCAACAGAGGTGCTTCTTGCACCCAGAGCTGCATGCCTCCTACATCGGAGTTCAAGAGCTGAGAGGCTCTCTGTAGCACACAGAGGTACTGCTTGAGCCTCTATCACATTTGCAGATGTTTCTACATTATCTAAGAGTGGGTGCACGAAAAACAAAGCCCAGTGAACACAAATGTAGGGGTGGTTGAACAGCAAAATTAAGAATACACAAGTTACCTTTTGTATTCTTGCACACATATATTTATCTATATATAATATATATATACACTGTATATTATATACTTGTATATGATATACATTATGTGTATGTATATAATAGTCATAATATGTAATAATGTATTTATTGTATTTTAGAAGGTATATATAGTAATTTTACTATATAATATAGACGTATACCATATACCTTGGTATGTCCATACATATACACAGAGGGATATAATATATGTAACAGTCATGGAAGAGCTTGTTACTATTATCCGAATAACTGCCCTGCAGAGATTCTTCCCAAACTGAGAGAATTTTGGGTAAGGAGACTTTAATAGCTGGTCTGGTTGGAAGGGCACAGATAAAATGAGCAGCTGGTCCTGGCGCTTTTATTTGTAAGTTCATGACTAGCATTCTCCAGGAAATGTCAGAAGAAGATGCACAGTTTTCCATCTGTGTTTTGCCTTAGGCCCCATCTATGGAAGTGATCACTGGTGTATATGCAATTCGGTTTTCTTAAAGGTTCAACAGTTTGCAATACCAGGGAAGAATTGAGCCAACCCTGCGTTTTCACTAGGATAGTGGAAAAATGACTGACAGAAAGACAGCTTTTTTCCTGGCAGTGCAGTGCCACAGTCAGTGGTTGTTAACAGTCTCATAGGGAAGTTTCTGTCAACACAGAGTCAAAGCAGTGCCTTCTGGGACAAAACTGCATTATTTATGGGGGCAAACCCCCTCTTTTCTGTTAATATGGAAGAAGCAAGGCCACCCAAATCAGAGCTCTGCAGGGTAGCCTGTTCTGAAAGAGGAAACTTCAGTCTGGAACCACCCAATCATGTATGAAATCACTGATTAAAAGAGGATGAAGTTATTTAACCTTTATGTTAACTTTGATCAGGCAGAACAAGAAGGGGGAGGGTACATACGTGTGCACATACTCTGTGCTTTCATTAAATCCATAAATATCTAGTCTGGCTTGCAGTTGGGGAGAACATTTCTTGGTGATTCAGATATGTCTGAGTCCCATTTACAAGAGCTACTTAGATGCTCAGGCACTTCAATCCCTCTGAACATCAGAGACAGAGTCAGAGGAGCCCTGGGGTAGCTGGTTAAGATGAGACTTTCTAGGTTGCCATCACTGATGTCTGAGCTTTGCCTGAGTTTGACTTGTACATAAACCGCTGCTACTTTGAGCTATTTCTTTCTTTAGTGTTGTGTTCCTGCTGCTGTATGAATAATAAATACTGTTGTTTCACTAATTTTGGCTGGCCACTGTCTACTACTGGTTGCTGATTCTCAAAGGGAAACTGCCAAACTTGCCAACGGGTAAGAGCAGATGGCATACATGGAAAGCTGTAATTGGATTCCCATTTAAGAGGAGGGGAATTATGCAATCAGGCAATTAGGCATGGACAGCACAAATACAAGGCTGCTCCTGAGAGTGCATATGCAGAGACCAGAAAAGGGTCACTAATCCTACAGCTGTGCTATGGAGAGACATTAATTCCTGTAAGGAAAAAGACACACTTCTCGTGACCAAGTCATTCTGCTCACCCTCTCCATGTGATCCTTGACCAAAACAATGATGTCTTCTTCTGACAGTGGCTGTTTAGTAAGCAACTAGCCCTTCTGAAACAAGAATATTTGGTCCACAGCTGCACTGAGCTAACATCAACCTTCACCTCAGGTTTGTGTGCCTGCAGAAGGTCACAGGCTTGCTGTGAAACCAGCAGCCACAGGTGCCTTCTTCACCCTACTCCTCACAGAGTGCCACAGGGAGGGTATGAGCGTGGCTGCAGCTCATCGGCACAGCTTGTACGATGGAGGCAATCAAGGGATCATAGAGAAAGCCACTCTGCCAGCGCTCTGGCTTTTAAAATGTCTGTCTTCTTCAAATAAATAATAAAGTCGCTAGAAAGTTCTGCCTGAAAACTAGGAGTGAGGGAGAAGCGAAAGAGGAGAGCATCAGCGTGACAGGACTTGAAAGGCTTTTTCTGAGTTAAGAGATACTGTTTCCTTCTGGGACCCCCGAAGGTGCAGACAGAGGAGAAGCAGAGGTATTTTTACTTCAGATTAGGCAGGCACTGGGGATAATGGTAATTAGTGCATCTACTGCAGAAACGTAAAGTCTCCTGGCTGGAACTCAGGTATACTGCCTCACACCTTGGAGGAGATTAACTATTGTTTTAATTCAGAACCCTACAGGGAAGACAGGGGGACAGAATGTAATTACTTACTTAAGCCAGGACATCGAAGGTAACTGTCTACCCCTGAAAAAGTATACCATGCTCTCTTTAGTAGCTGTGAGGAAAAAGGGTCTTGTTTTTAAATCTGCAGTTTGGATTTCAAAGAAATCCATAACTTTCTCCTTTCTTTGCTCACATTTGCGAAGGGCAGTTCTTGGAATGAAGATTGTAATTTCAGGGACAGCTCTGGCTGTCACATAAAGAAGTAATTTCTAAACTGTGGAGGGGATCATCCTTTAATATCTCAAGACAGGAGCCCTCAAAATTTGACGCATAAATCTTGGTCTCAGTTTGTTTGAAGGGATCTATACTGGATTGTCATATCCATGCCTCCTGCATCAGAACAAGACCGAATTCTGTTATACCTAAATCATCCCTAGCAAATTTTAGCACAAGGGTCCAGTCTGGTTTTCATGGCTGAAGAGTTTTATTTGTTCTGATTTATTACTGAAACAGCTTTTTCCTGTAGCAGAAAGTATGATAAAGTCAGACTGAAAAAAATGAGCAGGCAAGATCAGCTTATCAGTCACATTGCTGGCCTGTTGGATAGATCACATGTATGTCTCTCATCTTTCACTGGATGTGACAGCAATTCTTCAGGACGGTGATTATAAGGTGTGAAAATGTGCACCCTAGGAGGGCCTAGAAGTAAACATTTTTCCCAGACTTCAAAACCTAACAAGGACATATCCTTAGTGAGCTTTTCCCTGCTTCTCAAACTTCAGTTTCACATCTACTGGGAATGGTGCACACCATTGAAAAGCATTGCCTGGCCAAGAGGCATGAATTTAACTTAAAAATTACAGAGACAACCATGTACCTGGAGGCACCCACAGAAGTGCTTTGGACAGTGGAAAAGGTGGTGACTGATATCCATGAAAGAAACAGAGAAGTGGAGGTAGGCAAGGAGGACCTGACAAGTCAAAGTGCTCCAAAATCACTGAAACAGGATCCCACATATCCACAGGCTGATGAGTGATGGATCTGGTTAACAAGGACTCGGTCACATCTGTGGAAGAGAAGAAAGAGCTCTTTGAAATCCAGTGGGAGGTTTACTATCTTGAGTTCAACATTAAAATTATGTGTGGAAATAGGAAAGGCTTAAGACTGACAGATGCTTTACGTCAGAGTAGATGGAAAAGTGGAACTGTATTTTAAAGGCATCCATTCATTTTTATTTTGCTTATATACACTTGCCACTTTTAAGGAAGACAATATATAATTTTTCAGTAGGTGACAGTAAAGGAATGCATGTGCGGAATAGCTGGAAGGACTCTGAGTGGGTGAGGAAGCTCAGAACATGTGATCTTTTAGCTTCCTTTTTAGAGGAGAAGCTATACGCTCAGCATACTGTGAAACACTTCCAATGTTCACTACTTTATTTTGTAATAAAGGCTTTATTTGCAGTATCAGTGATTGAAAGGAGAGAAAAAAATCACACTGGTACAAATGGCCTGGAGGACAAATGTCCTGTTCTGCCATAAAGGGTACTATAGCGAGACCGTCTCCTACAGACCACGTGGCAAACCCCTGCACCATCTGCACGTGGTGCCGAAATGACCAGAAAAGGCATTTTATTAAAACTTGAATTTTTTCTTGTGAGAAAGTTCCACCTAAAACTTTAAAAGTGGGCAAAACCCTTCCATGTCTATGCTGATCCTTACAGAGGTCCCCATTCCATGTGGCATTTAAGCACATCTTTAACTGTTTAGCTAGATAAGGACTGCAGCTTTCATGTTCTTTGCAAATATCATATTCTATGCATGAGCTTACTTTTTGTGATTCATTTCCTCTGTAAAATAAATTACAAACCTTCAGATGGGATTTAGTCTGGATTTCAGAGATAAACGTGCATACATTTTTATAGATTTGGTTTGTTTATGTCTCTGCATATATATATTTATTTTATTATAAGCCCCTATTATTTGTTGTCCATCAGAAATTGCAGTCAAGCCAAAGAGTTTGGTTTTGTCCAGGAAGCTTCTGATCACAAGTGATACTACATGTGCTTTTACCAACAAAATGCACGACAGAAGAAAACCTTTCAAGCAGCTTTGTGATCTCCCTATTGCTTATTGAAGGATGGGAGGTGAAGTTATTTTCTCCTAAAGCCTTGGAACTGTTTTTCATGAGTTATCTTCTTTTCTTTTCAGATTTCTTCTTCCTCTGACTAGAGAATTATCCTTTGGTTTGGGGAAATAAAAAAGAAAGAAAACATAATGCGTATAAAACATTGTAGTGAATTTCTACCCCTTCGTCTGGAACTATGGCATGAACTAATTTTGCTTCTCTTCCTTGACCGAGGAGGACAGCACCTTTCAATCTTAAGGGAAAACAGGTGTATTGCACTTTAAACTCACCACTGACAAGATGCAGCGATATGGAGTCAAATGTATGTACCCTGTAGGTTACATTACCGTTGTGCAATCTGCTCCATTTAGCTATTCTAGGTCAGGTGGAGTGGCCCAGAGGAACAGCTGCGTATCAGAAAGCCACGTTTCCCCCTTCACTCACTCCCGAAGCTGTCCTCATGTATGTGGGAAAGGAGAGCACTGTTTTCTCTGCAACAGAACCGAATTTTCCCTCTCTGGTGTGGTGTTTAGGGCATGGGGCTTTTGAGCAAAGAGTGAAATGACCCTGCTTGCTTCTCCAGTGCTAATTGCCAGGTTCCAAAGGTCCTTATTTCACCAAGCTCACAGGTGGGAGCTGGACCAGGACCTCACTCCCCATTCACAGGCATACAGAGGGAAGCAGCATGTGGCTGTCACCCCTGACCCCAGCAGGCATGAAAAGAAAGGTGACTAGTGATGCTCTCTAAAAGCAGTATGGGTATGTAGAGCGCATCTGCCAGGCAGCAGGTGGAAGATGAGCTGCAGTTTCAGACCTCTAAAAGCTATGCATTAAGCTAGTTGTAACCATCACAATCAACAGGCAATGCCATGGAGGATAGTTCATCTCAGCATTCTCTGACAGGTGCCTAAACCAGACCTCTCCTACAAGAAATCAACGTGCCTCCCTCCCCACTGCCTGTGCCAGAACTCAGAGTACAACTCTGGCGGGCACTGAAGTTCAATGCGCTCTTGACTACAGCTTGAGATCCCATCAAAGAACACGTCTGGTAGATAAGTAACGTTTTTCACTGCCCTTCAAGGTGCATGCATGTTTTTAAGAGGGAGCTGAAGGACATTAGGTGGCAACGGTGGGTACTGACTGACAATAGGAGAGGAGGCAGGAGATAAAGTGTTAGATTCTGATGCTGGGCACAAACGAGGGAGACACTGAAGGTGCCAGAGCAATGTGGCTCAGGGCAGGTGTGGACTGGCACAATCAAACATGGCAGAAAGAAGATGGGCAGCTTTTTAAGGCTTCTCCTTCATGACGGTGTTTGAAGAGTAGGAACCAAAGTAGGGACAACATCATCACAGGAGCAAGTCCGAGGACAATCTTAACAGTGAACCTCAGGGGGTCTGGGTTGTTGCTGTAGGAGTGAGAGGAGAAGGTGGCTGTGATAATCAAGGTGAAGGGATGGAAAGGTTTGGCAAAGTGGGAAAGGGGGCATGGGGTAGGTACAAAGACCAACAGACAGAACCAGAAAAAATCCAACTCTAGGTGGAATGCCAGATCAAAGGAGAGAGCTGGATTAAAGATGAAATGGAGTGTAAAAGCTTGAATCAATCTCCTTAACATCTGCTAGTGCATGAAACCTAAGGTGTGACATACATAATGAACACTTTAATTGAGAAAGGGGAAAGAATTTGCAACAAAGAAGAGAAGGACATCTCCAAATCTGTGAGAGGGACATTGCTGTAGCTGGACGGAGCTTTCGCAAGTTAGAGGCCAACCCTGATGCTACTATTCTAAGCAAAGCCTTTTGATCCAGCAGAAGGCAAATCTTCCTCCAACTTCAGTGGGAGCAGGTTGAGGCCATGTGTTGAGGGATAAAAGCTTAATGTGTGACTTGACAGTCCCAATCACCTGCAGCAAGAGCAAAACACAAGACTAGTCTCATATGGTAGTGTTTCACACCTAGCTGCTGCAAGTATAGATGCATACTTTCTCTCACCGGGACTCTCTCTGTGGAGACTCCAGTGAGAGACCTCTAATACCAAGTGAAGAAGCTGTGCTATATCAATACCATAACAGAGAAAAAACACAAGAGGTGCGTTTAAAACCCAAATCTAAATCATTAGGTCTAAACAACACCTTCTTAGGATTAACCAGGCTTCTCCCATTCATTAACAGCCAGAAGTTTTGTGCGTCTGCCGCTGCTTTCTCAGTGCAATGGGCCTACAGTCATCAATCAGAAGCAACGTGATACTTCCCCTGGTAAGATCAATCAATAGGAACGAAACAGTGCTGTGAAGTCACAGGAGGAATTCTTATCTAAAAAAGTGTCCTGTGTGGTGAATGTACGCAGGACCCCAGCAAAAGGGGGTGAATCAAACACACTGCATACAAAGCACCAGTTCCATGACCAAGTGTGAAACTATGAGAAATGTCCTGCCTGCTAACAGTAGCTGATGCACTCGGGGACCTTTCACTGTGTTTTAAAACCACAGTGATTACCCTGACTGCTGCAGATTTGGCTGATAAACTCTCCCACCGCAAGCACCGACTGGGGAACAGCAGCCAAACCGGGACATGACTTCACAAAAAAGCAGACATCAGGGTCAGTATTTCCATCTTGTTTCTCATGCTCACAACAGGGTCCATAAACCAATGGTAATCATCTTTAACTGTGAAATACATTTGAACAGCAGTTTGCATCCGGCTTTGGATCAACTTCTACCATTTTGGAATCTATCACTTAGACATAGAATCATAGAATAGTCAGGGTTGGAAAGGACCTTGAGATCATCCAGTTCCAACCTCCCTGCCATGGGCAGGGGCACCTCACACTAAACCATGGCACCCAAGGCTCTGTCCAACCTGGCCTTGAACACTGCCAGGGACAGAGCATTCACAACTTCCCTCTTACACTGCATTCTGACAGGAGAGCAAGTTCCTCTGCTAAAGGGTAGAAAGACTGTAGATACAAACAAGTCTGAACAGCAGCAGAGATAGCTTCATGGCTTGTGGCCTGTGTGTGCATGTGTGGCAGGGGTAGTGGGTCTGTCTGGGGAATTGTATAGCTGTTGTCTGTATGCGTTTGTCTCAACTAAGAAGCAAACTCCACCTCACCAACCATGGCTTTGGGCAGGGTGGCTCCAATTTCTCTATGCACACAGGAGACAGCCAGGCTGATGAGAGCCAGCTCTCTCTCACTGCTGTGTCAGAGGGCTCTGCTTCACAGTGAGGGTCAGGCCATCCCCCCAGACCTTTGGGGAGATGCTGCACAAGGGCATCACAAGATACTTCACAAGGGCATCCCCCTAGACCTTTGGGGAGATGCTGCACAGTGAGGAAACCTGAGTGAATGTACACCTCCTGGAAAACAGCACGCAGGACTGGAGGGGTGCCTTGGGCTTTGCAGGCAGGGAGCAAGGCAGCAGAAATGCCCCATGGCTGCAAAGCAGCATTGGTGGTCTTAGGGTAGCATGTTTTCTTGGTAGAGGAGAGCTGGTGCCTGCGATCAATCACTCGGTAAACAGAGACGAGCCTGGAAATTGATCAGGATTTTCTGCAGATAGGCAGAGATTTAACCAAAGACAAAGAAGAATCCTTGACTCGCTCGGTGTGATTAAATGCAGGTTCGTGTACTATCTGCTGCGAAGAATATCTGTGACTGTGAAAGATCATTGGTAGTGAGGCACACAAAATGTCAGCTGCTGCTTTCAGGGAGCTGAGCAAGATCTATTGCCTAGTGATAATTAACTATCCATCAATAAATGATAAGTGCTCCAGGAAATCAACGTGAGGAAGAAGTTGTTCAAAGGAGAAAAGCAAGTCATTAGAAGGAGCAAACGTACTGGAACACTGACAGGAAACAGCACATCAAACAGCACAGATCTGATACACATGGCGGTGGTGGAGGTGGGTAGGAAGATGTCAGAGTTCCGAGCATGTGGTTAGAGGCTGCAGAATGAAAAACTGATGAAAAAAAACCTCCCAAAATAGGCGAGGTTCATTGCACCGCACTGATGGAACGTGACACGGGATCTGTCCCTGCTGCACCAGGCTGACTGTCAGCAGAAATGTAAAGGTATTTAAATAACATCTGCCAGCACAGAGAAAAAAATCCAACACTTTGGTTTCCCACAGACAGGCCAATGAGCTCCAGTAGTCCTCAAACTGTCCTAAAAACCCCTGCCCCTGCTCATGGGGCTTCTCCAGACGGGCAGGAGCCTTCCTTAGGAGATGCACCTTCCAGTCAAGTTGCTGGACTTCCAAGAGCACTAAGCCTCCATTACTAGCAGGTAAACTCGGTGTTTTAGTGGGCATTCCTCTGTTCTGGTAAGTGCTTGATGCATAAAGCTTACTTCAAGACCTTTTTTCTCTTTGTGAGACTCTACCTGCTTATATCAATCTGAAATAGCCTTCAGCTTCTTCTTGCCTTCTATATGGTTCTTTCCATGTCTTTGCCAAGCATATTTTGGGGCTGAACAATTACAGTGAATTACTTTAGACCACTAGGCAGTGAGAATGGATCTCACTGTTTCACCTAACACAGGGATGGGGGGAGGACAGTGCCCTTGCCTGCACTGCTTGCTGAGTTTGGATTACAGGAACTGAGTTTTAGGCCCTCAATTCAGCAATGGCAAAGCCGCTTGCAGGCGGAGACAGGCTTCCAAACTGTGACAGCAAAGAGATGAGAGGAGAAAGGAGAGAGTGCTTGGAGTGTTACGTCTGACTAATCCTTCTTCTGCTTGAAAAAGGAGAACTCAGATGCAGGATTTCTCAGTTCTGCGGTTATTTCCTGACCCTTTTGATATTGCAGTCATTAGAAGTAGGTGGAAGCAAGTATGAAATCATTAGAAGTACAGGAATCACAGTTCCAATGCTTGTTGAAGATATATTTCTAGCCTCGGTGAGGATGAAGGGACGGCTGAAAACAGACATGGCCTGTCTGGCACAGAAACTGAAATAGAGCTCCCGGTCCAGGTAGCAAAGCATCTACTCTTGGCTGTCCAGCTAGCAAGTGTTTTCAGCCTTTCCCTTGTGCCATGGCGATCAAGTAAGGAACGTGGGAACCCAAATTACTGATGAAATCAAAGAGCTTATAGGGAAATAAGACAAATCTTTAGAGAGCCAGGCTTTATTAATCCCACTGCCTGCAGAGAGACTCATTTCTTATTTAATTATTCAGATATTCTGCTTTTTAAAAGAATCCCTACTTTTTTGAGGTTTTAGAGGCGAGTCTAGGGTATCTAGGAGTAGTAAAAGTGGAAAACAGCTTTCTATGGTATTGTTATAAAGACAAAGCAGGGAAAAGCACAGCAGAGACTGTGAACATGCAGAAAGAAGGAAGAAGTCCTTAGCATAGAATCATAGAATAGTTAGGGTTGGAAAGGACCTCAAGATCATCTAGTTCCAACCCCCTGCAATGGGCATAATCTATGTGATGTTAGTTTATCAACACCGCGACCCATAAGCAGAAACAGATTTCTGATAATAGCGTTTGTGTCATTTCCACACCGGACACACAGATTTTGTTGTTGGAAACCATTGCACTTTTGTCAGTGTTGTAATTTTCAACAAGTATCAAAGGCCAGTGTTTAACAAAAAACCCTTAATACAAGCATTTTAGTGTAAGTGATCGCTAGCCCAGGGCCTTCCCCAGGGCTGAGCTGGGTTAAATCTTCTGACACCTCTCTCTTGGAAGCTCACTTGGTGGTTGAAAACATGGAGTTGCATTTACAAAGCCTCTCTCATGCTGGCTTTGTTGGTGCACCAGGCAACAAAGGTGGCCCTAACCCAGGGTCTACCGCCAGTGCTGGCATGGAGCTTTAGACCCTTCAAGCCTTGCTCCTTGGCACATCATGTTCTTGGAGCAGACCTGACAATGCAAACAATACTGCACAACCTCATTCCTGCCTTTCCTCACCTCCTCTGCCTGTGCAAGGCAGCGTCATCCACAGGTCCTGGCACTTCTGCCCGGCTGCTAAAGCCCTCTGGGAATTTCCAAGGCAAACCCCCGACCCTGTCTGCTGTCAGATGAGGTTTTAGGGTGTATCTGTTATCAGGTTTTAGCCATGTTAGGTGGAGGGCACTGTGCAGTTAATTTCTATTCCCTGTACAAAGAGCCAGCCTAGTTCATCTCCCACATGTCGATGAGAGATCAGCCTGAATCAAGTTTGTTTTAGCTGTTAAATCACATTTTTCAACTGTTTAAATAGTTCAGGCAGAATTTGCACAGTAACATTTTAGCTTTTTATAGCTGTCAAGAAGTAATACAAATAATTACCACCTTCCCGGTGGGTTTTGTCTGATTAAAGTGACATGTCTGCTTATGCAAGATATTTGAATAGAGACATTCAATAAAGTCAGTAACATTCAACTTCCCCTCTCCTCCTCTTCTTTCTTTATTAAGCTGCATTTCATATTTACCTTAAAGCCTTGTTTCCAGGTTTGGGATACTCTTCTTGGAAGACTTTACATAATGAAAGAATTTAGCAGAATATTGTATGTGATTCTAATGAGGTATTTCCTCACAGTACAGCAAGGTACTAATGTGCCTTGTTGGCGCTAAGGAGTACAGCACCTGTCTGCATTAACTGCTGTGGAAACACCACTGGTCAAAGGGGTGAGCTAAGATGGAAAACAGAATTTTCTCCGGATTACAACTGGGAAGTGCTGAAGGAAGAAGGAATTGGTGAGGCACTGGAATAGGCTGCCCAGGGAGGTTGTGAATGCTCCATCCCTGGCGGTGTTCAAGGCCAGGTTGGATGAAGCCTTGGGTGAGATGGTTTAGTGTGAGGTGTCCCTGCCCATGGCAGGGGGGTTGGAACTGGATGATCTTAAGGTCCTTTCCAACCCTAACTATTCTATGATCCTACTATTCTAATCCGGAATTAATCTGTGGTGTCAAAGGCTTGGTGGACTTGCACAGAAGCAGCCTTCAATAGCATGTTTTGCTGGTGCAAAATTCACTGGGATTATATATTCTTGAATACATCTTTCCATCGTTTTATCCATTACCTGGCTTCATGTGTATACAGAGATAGTTCTTGTAAAAGGCTGACTGCTTATGTCAGCTTTCACAGTCGGGCTCGTTGGCACATAGATGGTACCAATGAGCTGTTTAAATTCCAGTCATAGTTTTGACTCTTCACTCATTTAGATGATGAATTCTCAGGTTCTGTGCCATAAGCTTTGCACCAGGCTCCTGCAAAGAAGAGTAATTCAAGCATCTCTCTTAATTAATCTCTCAGCTTGTGTTCTTTAGAAGGTCAGATCCGGTTGCCACAGTAGTTTTGACTACAAAATGTCTTTCAGGTTAGGAACACCAGGAAGGGAAAATGAGCCTTTTCGAGTCCCAAGCAATATGCAACAGCTATGAGACCCATACTTTCTGTTAGCCCTAGCTGGTGTTTATATGCATGGTTTCACAAGCACTCAGTAGTATATCTTGTCTCAGACAAAAAGGCAGATGGCAGACTTGGTGCGTGCTCCAGGGAGCCTTGTGTCTCAAATTCCCTTCCAAAGGAAGCTTTGGCTTTGGAGAAACACATGAGAAACCTGCCTGTGGGTCTGAGAGGATGAGGCCATCCCTCTCCATGCAAAGGGGAGATGCTAGCAGGGTCAGAGCTGGTGGAGCTGGGGGTCCCATAGGAGCTTCCTATCCCATGGCAGGGGGCCACTGTGTCCCTGTCTCTATAAGCTGATGTAAAATACTGCCTAGCTCTCATCTTTCCTATGCTGCTATTAAAATACCCACCAGATCCCCAGCTTCTTTTGTGCTTTATTTCCTCTTTCTTATGGTTTAGGTTTAGATGTGACTTTTCCCTTGGTTTTGTGAGACTGCTGAAGGTATTTTGCTCCATTTTAAAGCTGTCAGTGGCCTGCGTATAGACTTCTGTGCTGATTATGTGAGACAAGTGAGGTTGAGCCGTTTATAGCTCCTTTCCTCCCTAGTGCTGTCCTGTGCTGTGAATCCTGGAAGCCCATTGATATTTTGCCCATAAAAACCATTCTGTGAAATGCAGCTTCTTATATTACCTGATCGTTACTAATGTTCATTGATTTCCACTAAAAATTCTTTACAAATACTAAAACACTGTATGGAAAGACACAAACATCCACAGCCAAACTAAACCCCAGTATTTCTTTTTATTGACACTGTATTTCTTTGTCTCTGATCCTCAGCTACGCTGAGGCCCCCTTAAGCTATTTCAGAGTATTAAAACAAAAGCACTACTCAAAGGGAGTTTTGATATCATTTAATCCTACTTTAAGAACACTTTTCCCTGTCAGCTTAATATGAAGTGGTCTTGGTTTCAATGACAGCCTTCTCCTGCTCTTGCAGAGACTTAGGACACTGAGGGCAGGGCAGACACAGATTTATTTAGCATGGATTTTAACTCTGTACATTAAAATACATAATACTCCTCATTGGCCTACCCTAATAATTCTGCACAACCAGAGAGAGAATGCAGGAGGGCTTCTGTGCAGCACTATAATAAGCAACTGCAGAAACGTTTATCATTCTTGATGGCAAAGATTAAAAAACTCGCCATTTATTTTGCAGAGATAAGTATGACACCCTTGCAATTCTGTCTTTTCCTTACTGCAGACATTTCCATTTCAAGCCCTGACAATATTAAGGAAGAGATTTATTGGAGTTCATCACACAACCTGAATCCTTTGGAGCCAAGATATTTATAATGATGTGAAAGTGACAGTGTCAACAGTGACTTAAATCATTTAGTCACTATGATAAACACTCTGCTGCCCTAAAATTTAAGGCATGCAGTGAGAACATGACACCCGGAATAAAAACGAAGTCAGTGGCAAACGTTTGGGGTTTGCAAAACCTATCGTGATCCAAAATAAAAGACTGAATGAGAGGAGCTAACAATAAAGTTGTAACACCTATGAGATAAATGCTTATGATACCTCATGAGCCCATGAGATAAAGACGGATATCTTGTGTGAATGCAGTACCCACCTTTGTATCTGAAGAAGTCAGTACTGCATTTATCAGCAAAGAGCTAGAGTAGAACAGTATGAGGTACAGAGAAGATGTTTGATGCTTGCCAGGCAGCAACTGCTCTGATCATGATTTTGCTTAATGAAGGTTTGATGTAGAGCAACTCTTGATCAATCTGATAGATGTTGTCTGGGATACATTAGAAAGCAAGATATGGAGCTGGAGAAAAAAAAAATCAGACTTCCATCCTAAACTTCTGTACTTTAGGTAAAAACAGATGCAAGAGAATGAGGGAAGGCACGAGATGTCACTCGAGGTGGCTGAAAGATAACAGATCTGAGAACGATCAGGGAAATTAACAATGAGGCAGCAGAAGTGTTAAGAAGAAGTACTGTGATACCAGGAACGTTGCAGACAGATCAAATCTCAGAAGTCCTCTCTAGAGGCGTAAAGAGAAAAGACACTGGGAAAATAAAGCGCCTACGTCTCCAACTCAGCACACAAGATATGAGCAGGTCCTTCTTTAGGACATGTCAGGAGCTGGGTGAGCAGGGGAAGAGCAGAGAGGTTGAACAAGTGTCCTCAGCAGCTTAAGATGGCCAAGCTATGTGATGCTCAGTCTGTCCAGTATTTCTTCCTATTCCCCAAATATCCTTCCTGGCTTACTAGCCAAGCTTGTCCCTGCCAACACCATCTAAAACAAATCTTGGTGCTCTTCAGGGCACATCTCACCTAATCAAAACACACTGTACAAAAATAACTGTCCTGTATAAAAAGTCCTCACTGATGTAATTTTGCTTTTTATATTGTAACACTGAAATGGTGTTGATGTTCGTGCATTGCTGTTCACTTTCCAAAGAGGATCAAGCTGGAGGAAAGTTTGTGACCAGGACGTTTGTCAGAAAGTTTCTCAGGCTCTTAAAAGGTTCTCCCAAGTTCTTCAAGGCCAAATGGTCTTAAACACTTCCTGCTTTTCAGCAAATTAGGAATTAAGCTCAGCTCACCTGCGAAAGCTGATTTTGCATCGATTTCGTGTGCAGCTGCCTGAAGTGAGATAGGAAATGCCCTTCAGTGAGTTTTCAATTTCAGCCAGTCAGTTGTGGTTCTGAAAAACTGAAAGAAAAGAAGAAATGAAAGGCCATAAGGACGATACAAAAAGCATTTAGAAGTACTTAGAACATGGAGCAGGATAAGGCTCAAAATTAGTAGCTATTTCCACCCAACATTCACAGTCAAAAGGAACACTTAAAAGCAATTGAAAACTGTTGGTTGAATTTGGCATGAAGTCGGTGTGGACAGAAGCGATATAAGCACAACAAATGGCTGTAGGAAAGTTCTCCTGAGTGCATTTTCATTACGCCTAAGTAGATATATGAATGCCTGAGTAAGCCTCCGGTTGATTTTCATTGCCAAAAGCATGTTCCTACACAGTTTGACTGAGTCAGTGGCAGAGGACAGGGCCTGGGAAGCTGTTCAGGTGAGCATGAGTCAGGTCCGGCGGCAAAACATAACAACTTCCTTCATCTGCCGCAAAATAAATCAAACCAAAATTGATTTCCAGGTTGTAGAGAACTGGTATTGTTGATCTGGTTGGAAAATACACTAGGAATGGCTCGGCTCGGAAAACTGCCCTGGGAACACTACAGGGGAGACTTGCTGGTTTTGTATGGCCATAAACAGGAAATACGCCCTCGGCTCACAGGGTGTAGTCCTTAAAAGATTTACTCTGTGGGAACATCTCTAACAGAGAAGAACAATTCTCTTAGAGAGAACTGTCTGCTACAGTGAATAAAGAAGTATAACGTAGGGCTTTTTCCAAACCAAAACCATCGCTTTTGCCAAGTTGTTTTAATTACTAAGGAATTATTTTAGTTATTAAAGAATTACTTGTTGCCTTGAGCGACATTAGGCAAAAGATGAGTTAAGACTTTGTTTTGATTTGTTTTGGTTTTTTAAACAGTGGACTGCTCTATTTCAATACCTCAGATTAAATACTATGACTTTTATCTTTCAAATTATTGGTGCAAACATCTAATGGAAGGTTTGTAAAGCACAAAGGAAGATTCGGCAGTCAGGAAAGGCTCTGGTAGAGACAGCAGTGGTGGAAAAAACTGGGCTTCACTCTTGAGCTTTGCCTGCTGCCCCTGTTTGTGCCTGTCACTGGTACTCAAGAAGAGCAGCCAAGAACCAAGCAAGAAGAACTGTGAAGTGGAGCAAACTCAGTTCCCACTGCTTGTCTCCCCCCGTCAGCAGGCTGTAAGACATGTCAGTGGCAGTCAGGGTCTTGCTTTAGCCTGGAGATCCTCAGCTATTTATGGACCCCACAGAAGGGATGCACTCTGCTGGTATAAGCTGCAGCCTCCCTGGCCTACTCCTGTTAGCACTGTGGCCAAGAAACAACATTTTTGGTGCTCCCTTTCTGTGTCTCTCTCTCCAATCCTGTTACAGCTGTGAGCACAGCCCCACTGATCCTACATCTTCTGGACTCCCACAGATTTCTTTTGGCTCCTGCTTTCAAGCAGCAGAGGTAAAAAAATAATCCTTTCTCTCTGAGATATCGTGCGCCATGAAAACACAACAGTAAAGACTAAAAATGTTAAATGAGACAACTAAATGTTTTCTATTACCCATGAGAAACGACAGATTCCCACTTGCATCCTGCATAACATTGCTATCTGAGCTGCTGTGTGTTTGAAGCAAGAGGGCTGCATCCTGTATCTGCAAACCATATAACGGTTGCTTTACCTTCTCTTTGCTTTTGCATGATTTCCTTAAGGCATCTCCCACTTCTCACTTTTAGCAGCACAATTGTTGATTCCTCAGAGTCTAGAGATCTGACTTTTCGCTTTGGCTGATGGCACCAGTTTGAATCTGCACCAGTGGAAAAGCGCAAGCATGAGTCTCAATGCTTTGCAGCAGTGGCTGCATGGAGCTGGTTAACCAACTGGTGTTAACAGCCGGGGCATGTGTGGACTAGTGAGACAAAACCTACCTGCTTTGGTACCTCCTTCTGGCCAATGTAACTGTGCTTATTTGGGTTAACTTTTGTCTGATAGTTCATTTAAGCAGATTCAAGTGTTTTACCTTATTGGACCATCCTTTCTCTTTCTCCCTTGTGATTTCTGAAGGTATCAGTGGAACCATGGCTGAAGTTCGGCTCTGAAAGAGATGCTCAGGCCACTAAGAGTTGCAGAGGGAATTGGCTGCTCTGGGCTCCCAAATGGACTTCTCTGTGCTTTGCACCTCTCTTTAGGTACTACTTCTGTTTAAAAATCTGACTCATGCAGCTTTATTTGTCAGGGCAGATGGAGAAGGACAGAGAAGAGATTAGTTTTAGAGCTGGCTTATCCTGAGGTGATAGCTCTTCGAAATGTCAGCACTATTGATGTATTGATATAATTAAACACATCTACCGAAATGTCATCGCTGCTGTCCAGCAATCTGATGGGCGGCTCTGGCTGGGGGATGTTCTTAAACAGCATTACCAAATTGTTGGGATGCTGTGGTCTCTGTCAGATGTCCCCTTGGTTCACAAGTGATGAAATGCTACTGAAGGCAAGGAGGGTTAGTCAGTCTTACGCAAAATGATTACCCTCACTGTCTAATCATCCTAAGTGTTGCTAATATGGACTACATTCACATGACCTTTTCTCACAACTTCCAATTTTTAACATGTTCTACTGCCTAAACCTTGTTTTCTTAGCCCTGATTAAGGATCCACATGGATTCCCTTCAGCAAATGACGGATAAAGCAGACTGTCTCTTCATTCTAGTCTGGGTTTTATTTATTTACTGAAGGTACAGAGACCTGTTCACTAACACTCGGCAATCTCTTACTCTTCCAGTACGATGATAGGATTTCCTCCTCAACCTGAGTTATACCTTGCCCTGCTGTTCTGCCATGGGAAGGCTGACATAAACCAGCCCAAGGAGATTTCTAATGGGAAGAACTCTGTAGTGAGCATCAGAAAGAACAGAAAGCTCAATATGCGATTTGGGAAAAGTAGGTCACGAATCTCTCCTTCAGTCATGCTGTACATCTGTCTTAAAAGGAAAAAAAGGGGGGAAGAAAAAAAGAACAAAAAAAAAAAAAAAAGGAAGGAAAAAAAAGGAACAAAAAAGGAAGCTTTAGACTGGCAAGAAATGTTCCAGGAAATGAAAATCTTATAACTGCTGCTGCTTGTCAAAGACCTCATGAAAAAGAAATGGAAGACAGTCACCAAAGGAAACTTGAGATGAGTTGTGGGACCCTCTGCTCATTTTCTTTCTCCTTTGCTCTTTGAGGGAATTGCTTTCACCAAGCAGTGCAAAATATCAGAGCACGTGCAGACAGCATTCTCCTGGAGTTTGTGAGAAACTGCTGCGGAGCAGCGTTAGATTCCGCTCTTATGTGCAAGATCTGGGTTTGGAGACAATTTGTAACACTGCAGGCCTATATTGCTAAAAAAGAATAAGCCATTTCAGCTGTCAGTATCATTAATTATTACAGTTTCTACTATTACTGTTATTTGTTGAGGCCAGTCCATTCCTTCCTAAGCTTTTCTCTTTCAAAGACATAACCCCTTGCCCAGACCCACAAGCCTCAGGATGAAATACACGCAGATCTTTCTTCCCTCAGAAGAAAACATATGATTTGAGTTTTGATCTGCTGTAGTTCTGGGTGAAATATTCCAATTTCCATATAAGAAAAGCCAGAGGTGCAAATGGCATTCCACTGCTGGACACTGATAGCTCTCAAAGGCTTCCCAGCCAAGACAAATGACCTATTGTGTTAGACAATGTTAAACATATAGCAGAAGACTGTGTCTACCACAAAGAGATTATTTTCTAGATGGGGAAGCTGCGTAAAGGGCAGCCAAAGGAAAGTATTGTTAGCTATATTCCTCAAATAAGGAAACAAGACCTAAAACTCATCAGATGCATTGAAACCACTGGGAGCTTAGTGGATCATTGCCTGAATAAAGCAACATAACCTTTGTCACACAGGAAGTCTTTGGCCAAGAACTGAACTGAGATATTGTGCCAGAGATCAAGAGTCTAGCTTTCTTTCTGAGAAAGGAAAGATAAAAGGGTGTGAAACGTTCTGTCCATGGGATATGGTGCTGACGCATACAAGCAAGCAGTTTAGAAGGATAAAAGAATACGGGTATACTGGAAAGTTACTCTGCAAAAAAGATCTGTCTGCCAATATTTGGTGAGGCACTGCACCAAGTAGACATAAAATTAATTCCTTGTTTGTCTGGGAGTTTTTTAGCCTGTCCTGGACCTTACAAGAATCAGTGATGCCACGGAAGAGAGCACCAGTAGGTTTGCTTCCAAGCTGTTCACTTTGTTTCGCTCATTAATCATGAGCGTGGCTTGAAATTGATACAGGAACCACCAGAACTAAAACCATGTATTTCTAAAATTTGAACTTCATAGAACCACAGAATGGTTGAGGTTGGAAGTGACCTCTTCAGGTCATCTGGTCCTCCCTGCCAGCTCCTCAGGACCATGTCCAGACAGCGTTTGACTGTCTCCAAGGAGGGAGATCCCACCACCTCTCTGGGCAACCTGAGCCAGTTCTTGGTCAGCCTCACAGGAAAAATGTTCCCTGATGTTCAGAGGGAACCTCCTGTACTCCAGTTTGTGCCCATTTCTTCTGGATTTGTCACTGGGCATCGCTAAATATATATATATTTTATATATATATATATATATATATATATATATATATAATATAGCCTGACTCTTTCTGTCTTCTTTGCACCCTCCCTCCAGGTATGTATATAACTGAAGGCCAATAGATCAGGTGCTTGAAGACATTCAGTATGTGCATCTCTATGCACGTATAAACCTGTTTGGAACTGGAATAGCCTGAGCTTAACTTTCTATTTTTTTTTCCTTTTTCCTTTTTTTTTCCCATTATTTTGGAGGGATATAATTTATGTCAGTGACAATTACTGGTAGCTCTGGCTCAATCTCACCAAGCACTTTACTGCATTTTTAGGTAACCAAATAGATTCATTTTTAAATGCTTCATGCTCTTAAAAATCTGGCTACAGTCATGTACGAAGCACTCGTGTAAAAACGTATTGCAGACTGAGAGCAGATTAGAATACATAGTTTGCAGTGAAGTGCAAGCCACGGCAGAGTATTTAAGACAAACGTGAACCTTCACAACGCCCATTTCTCAAACCTGGAGGATAACGGACCACTTAAAGGCATTCCATGGGATTATCCTGTGATCCGCCTCTCCTCTTTCAGTTTACTGTGATCCTTTTAATTACCTTTACTAAATTTACACTTGATGAGTATCAGATGCTCTGTTACCATCTTTACCAGCATCTGATTATCTCCTACAACGCTTTTCCAGTCCAGATGTTTTTTTCAATCCACAGTTATAGCAAAATGTCTTGGGAGTCTGGAGCCAAGATGGAGTAAGAAACAGAAAACAACCAGAGTACACACCTCTGAAACTTTGAACTAAAGCTTATATCGGAAAGAGAAAAAGGAAGAGGGGAAATGAGATCTGAAATACTGAGGAAACCCTGCAAGGAAGAAATGAAAAAGGACATTTTCTTGAACAAGGTATAATTACAACTAGACACAGTTTAAACCAAGTACTTTTCCTATGAAGTGTGTGTGAGTACAGAGACAAACCCAAAGAAAGAACATACCTAGCTACTTGCTGCATCGGTATGATTCTGGTTAATGCCCACTGCTGCCTTTTCAGACAATCGTAACCACTGACCATGAAGCAGCGTGTAGATGAAGTCCGAATCCTTCTGTGAATACACCATTCTTCTCCTGTAAGAGGCAATGGGTGAAACAGAAGTTTAGTGCATGTGAGGTTCTGCTTAGATCTTTAAAGGAAGAACACAGAGTGAGTAAATTAAGCTGCGGGACTGTTTATTACAAGCAAGCTGTTTATCCTCATTTTCCCAAAGAACTGCATAACCACAGATCCTGAAAAACACAGAAACACACAGATGCACACACACACACTTTTGAGTAGACTACAGCCAAACAAATTATAGCATAATATAAAGAAAGCAGTTGCTATAAGGCAAAGTATGAATAAACCCTGTTTCACAATAACTAAGGCATTGAGACATGGTTTATAGACAGGCATAAATGGCCTTTTCCTTTTCCCTTTTTTGTGGCTTTTATTACTTTTTCTGCTGCTGTTCTAGGAACATAACTTTGAAGTACTGCTTTGTTACAAAACTCTTCCCTTAGTCCAGGCAAAAGGGGCAGGCACACAGTCATCTGCCTGGGGAAGAGTGCAGAAGATGGAACAGGGAATACAAGGAGATTTATAGAAATAGTAACTACAGATATGGTGAATGAGCAGGAATGGTCCAAAGAATCATCATAAATACATACACAGTTTTTAGTAATGCACTGAAATCTAGGTCACAACCAGGCCCTCTGCTCAGTTTGGTACCTACAGGACCTATAACACCTGCTTGGTATCACCCCAAAAAACTCTACCTGTAGAAGTCATTCTGCAGAGACTGGGTGATTTAGGTCTAAAACCTTCAAAATATAACAAGATGAAGTGAGAAAAGGTGCTGTGCATTACTGAAAGCTGGGTGGCACAAGGACCAGTTTCCCATAGACCACCTGCACGTGCTAACGTAGGCTTCTGATAGGTAAAGAGCAAAGATTTGAAAGGTTGCAAAGTGCTAAGCTGAAAGAATACAACATCTGTGTGCTTTTGTGAGTCCCTGCTGTGTGTAAACACTGAGATAAGAAAGAATGTATTTAGGGGAATTAGTTATTCTTTATGAGGTGAAAGAAAGGGGGAGTTTCAGGCACCCAGTAGGGAAGAGTGACTTATAGGTGACTTAAGGCAAGGAAGTTTGTGACAAGGCAGCTCAAAGCAACTAGTTCCTAGAACAAGGAACTCTAGCCTGCACTTTCTGGGCTTCCAAAGTTGCATTGCTCGTTGCAACACCCAGATTACAGTGAAGGGAGAGCTCATTGTTGGAACTTCAGTTTGAAAACTCAGACACTTTGATCAACTCAGATGTTGAAGCAAACACTGATGTATTGGTTGCCCTTTGACTTCCTCTGAAAAAGAACAGGATCCATCCATCCACTTCACTCAGAAGACAACTCCTTGAGTGATTTGCTGTGACACCAGAGATCAGAAATCACTATTGGATTCCTGTACTTTCAGCATTTTGTTTCTGTGCTTCAGGGAAGTTAAACTAAGCCATTTCTTTATCCATGCCTTTCTTTTACTTGTAGCGGGTGTTTCCTGTTGCCTGAAGTAGAGATCTTACCCATCAATTCACCTCTTTGTTATCATTTGTGAACATTAGAAAGAATAATTGATGGCATTGGCGTATAATCCTACCTTTAACAATTTCCTGAGGGTTAAAGGCTTTTCTCTCTATTGCTATAGAGATTAAAAGAAAATAAATCCCATAGGCTCAGGTCGTAATTGAAAACACACTACTTTCAATATAGATTAAAGCACACACAGGGATGAATCTCTTTAATTCATGTAAACGCAGCCCTGCAGTCCCCCTTTTTCACTGTTACCGTCCGTTAGCCACCAATTTGAAAACAGCAGAGAAATGATTTGATTTCATAACCAAATAGCTGAGCAGAAACCATTTCCTCCAGCACAGCTTTTACATTTATATTTAAATGAACTGCCTGTGGCCAGGAAGTTCTGCCTCATTTAGAGACAGGAGTTTAAAAGGCCTACTGTGAGACACAGGGCAGTTCAGAATTAAGAGATCTGGATGCATTTCAAGCATCTCAGAGCTACAAGAAAACACACCACTTGTTCGCGTGTGCTGAGATTGAGTCCAGAGAAAGGCTGGACCACAGTAAATCTGGTCTCGTGCACAGAACCTGGCCACAGTACTGCTGCCTGCAGCTGGCCCAGGACTGCGGGACCTCCAGGGAGGGTTCTGCTTTGGTGTGACTCCAGGGGATACCAGTTTACACCACCTGCAGCTCACACTGCAAACACAGCCTGTGGGAAACTGGAGACTGGTAGGGAATAACTGAAAGCTCATCCAGTAGGCAAAGGAGTAATGAACTAGTTTTGGATTCAAAGTGGTGGACCGGGGACCTGTCTCTTCTATTTCTTTGATAGACGTACAGTTAGGAGAGAGCTATTAGCTTAAACACCAACTTAGTAACATCAGTGTATAGTTCTTGGCCCTCCCACACATAGTTTCTTCTCTACAAACTGCTTTACAAACAGGAGATAATTAATCCTTGCAACACGCTTCACCAGGGAGAGCATAACAGTCTTACCTCTCCTTAGGTATGGGAGCAATGTGCTCAGTGCCTGCTAGGATACCAACTTGGGAGAAATGAGACGAGCTAGCAGTGATTGGTGATCCTATCCAGCTGTGGATGAAAACAGCCTCCTGCCAGGCAGGACCTGCTGCCTAGCTTCATTCCTCCTCTTCTCCCACAGGGATGCTGGTGCTCTCACTACATGAGAAGTCACTGTAATTTCGAAGGAGAGAGTATGACAATATATAACTAAAGCGTAACGCAGGACAAAAAGGTCAGGAGGGGGCAGAACCCCTCTGAGACAAGTCTTTCAATAACCCATTCTCTTCCTTTGCGTGTGCTTTGCCTCCAGGCATTAAAACAAGGAGGTTGCTGCTCATACCTTGTATTTGCTCCTTGACTCAGGGCTCTGGTTCCCCAGCCAATTTTCCCAGTCAAAGTGTTAGGAAAAGTACCAAGCACTGAGAGCTCCTGCTGCAGACTAAGTGCAGTTAGTCTGCATCTGCAGGCTGATGCTCATGCTGAGCCCTGCAGGGGAATAGGCTGCCTGGGCACTGAGAAGAGCAGCAAAAGAAAATGCCAAGCAAAATTTACTTGAGCGGGGAAAATACTGCCTTCCTGGCTGCTTCTGAAAGCCTTCCTGACATATTTTATCACTGAAGAGACGCTAAATGTATGAGTGTGGAAGTTTGCAGGGAACTGCAACAGGATGTAGGCAACATCAGAGCGGTCACCAAGCTTTCTGCCACAAGCTGGAACAGGAGTGAACCAAAGGAATAGATTCCTCTGAAATAAAATCTCTCTTCCTGCTAATATGTATGCTTTAAAATAGGCAGAAGGGTTACGGCACTGTGCAGCTGGCTGTCTTAGGGAAGTAAGGCCTCATGGCATCCAAGCTGGAGGGAAGGCAGCAAGCGATGGGGTTTGTTGAGGGGGTTGTGTACTGGCCAGCCTCCCAGAGGATCTTCACACTGGTGTTTCATACTTGTAAAACATATGAGACAGTGGGCTTGAGTTACTATTTCTGTACTGCTTTGCTTTCTTTCTGTCCAAGGCCTTCTTTTAAAATCAAAGCCATATATATACATATATGCATTATATATATATTATATATATATATATTATATTATATATAGGTTTTAATTATATACATACAGTTTTAATTATATATTGCTTTTATATATTTTAATTTATATTTTTAGGCATGCATATAAATATACATTCATATATGCGTATATTTAGAATTACATACACATATAAAGGGAAAAGATAAGGAAAAGGCAAAAAACCACAACATAAAAATAAATTTAACAGAAAATACTCCCCATATTCTCTGTGTTACGTAGGACACAATTTAAACTGTATAAATTGCTTATAGTTGCTTCCTCCCCAGCTACTGTCCTCACCTCTTTCTTTATGAATTTCTATTCATTTCTGCCCATCACCAGTGACTACTATTCACACTGTTGCTTGCATTACCTACCTCCAGACAGCTCAGGGCAACTTATATCTCTTTTTAGTCATCCTGTTATGATACAGCTTCAAAAAGAACACAATTACAACAGTTACCAATGACTGAACTACAAAAGATCAGAGATAAGTTTTCATTTTCTTCCATTAAAATGTCATTAAAGCTTGTTATTTCCTGAGTAACACTCACTCGAGGGAGGATCTAAGCAGAGAGCCTGGACTCTTGAAGAGTTTTTACCTTAGCCAGTTGGAATGGGCATTACAAGGGATATTTCTCCTAATGCTGGCTGCCAACTTTATTTTGGTGGAAATTAACAGCAGCAATTGTTAAACAAAATGGAGAAACAGCGAGGCCTTGACTTTTGGAAACATATTTCAAACTTCAAACAAGTCACTAGTCAATGTGTTTGGAGAAAAATCCTTTCATGTCCTAGTGCATCTGTCCCCTTAATAATAGTCTGTAAGCCCTTGGGAGCAAGCTTGAACAGGATTTCACTAGAAAGTATGCACTTCATCACAACTACTCATCTTCAGGAGAGGCTGACTCCATTTGCAACACTGATCACTCTAACGGTACTCCAGGAGAAGAGATTTGCAATGAAAACCTTATGACAGTGTCTAGCAACTGAAAAAGCAAAACAGAGGGTATTCTGAAGACAGTATATTTTGAACAGAGCAGTATACATCCTCAGCTTCACTCCTTCCCTTGCCCATCCTTTGGACCAGAAAAGGTGATAGGTCCAAACTGTGCTGAGTGTGTCCATGGTGCAGACATGGAGGTGTGGAGGCTGCTGACAGTCAGAAGGGGAGGTGCTGAAGGGCACAAGACACCTTGAGCATCTCTAACACTCCTGATATGCTGTGCTCTCACTGACTATTTGCATCCTCTTTTTTTATAGTCAGCTGGTTTTAGCCTCCTAATAAATAAAGGAGTTAGGCTATCCCATGCTCTCCACGGCTCTCTTTCAAGGTCATTTCCCCACAGTAATGCTTAAGGACTTTGTTTAAAATTAACTCTACCGTAAGGTCTCAAAGGTGGTCATTTCGATAAATCTGTGTGAACGAAAGAAAGTGTCCCATACTAAAAGAAGTGCCCCATTCATAAAGACATCAGTGCACACTGAAGGGAAAACTAACACCCTTACCATTTATTAGCCATCAGAGATTCAAGTGTTGGAAGACATACTGGAAATGGGATATCATCTACGGAGCTGCAAGTCAATGCTGGGGATGCACTGTCTCTGGCAGTGGGCATCGGTGTTATTTCTGTGGAAAGTTGATCAAGTATGGGATGTAAAAGCCAGCAACGTGTTTTTCAGATGGCATCTGGTGGCACAGTATAATAGACTATGTTATTTGCTACATCACTGCTCATGAAATATTGTTAGCAGGGTGCAGATCATTCGTCCATTAACACCCCGTGAAGTCACCTTGAATCCCATGTTTCCAGAACGGTGGAAAAGACTTCTATTTCACAGCTGAAAAATAAGCCATTTAGATGCTTTTAAAGTGCCTAGTGCAGAAATTAGACATTTCAGCAACGCTCTCTTACCTATCACAATTTTTCAGCTTCAGGATCTCATCTGGAAGAGATGCAAATATCACTCCAGTTGGTCTGAACAAGCGCTATGCCAGAAGTTAATATGACCCTTTGTCTCTTTGGTGATAATTCTCCAAGAAGATATCTGTAAAGGTAGGTACCATACATATATTACTATAGATATTCTATAAGTCTATTCTCCATTTAATCATGCTGGCATGTGGAAAAAAAGTTTTAATTCTCATGATTAGTTGCGGCTCCAACAAACCAATCTCATGCTTATCGCTATCTATACAAGAGAAATAAATCCTCAAAATTAAACAGTAACTAAAGTAATCCATTTGGGCAATTTTCCTAACCATCCACTTTGGAAACTGATGGCCAGGGAGACTGATACCTTTGAGCTCTGTTATCTGCTGTGAGAGATCATGGACAAAACAATGCTGGTCCATTAGTCCACATTCATCTGGAATTGCAATATTCCTTTCTCCTCCCCCTAGCCAGAGAACATTTACACAGTCTTATCTTGAATTTTGACTTGCTATTGCCAGTGGTGGGCAGGGAGAAATGAGGGTAGTTTATACTCTGAGCCTCTGTGTACATCTGCTTTTCTGTGGGTGCAGCAAGATGGTGCTGCACCGGTTCAGCGACAGGTTCCCTTTGTAATTAAATGCTTCATTTTCAGAGAATGAAAAATTAAAGTTGCCAGACACTGATGGCCTTCTAGAGGTGAGTGCACTACAACTGAGGTGACCGTGATGTCTAATTTCAAGGAGAGAGGGAAGCGACTGCGCAGCCGTTTTACAGCTCCACACTGCTCTGATGTTTCGCTAAGAACTAGACACAAGGTCAAACAAAAAGAGCCAAACGGTGAACAGATGAATGAAAAGGGAAGGGGTTTCTTTGAGCAGAACTACATGAAACCTTGGAAACCTTCCTTTCTTACTGAATAAAACTTAACGCCTTTTGAAGTTCACACAATGCTAAGAACCAAGTCTGAACTTTGATATCAGTTGTGAGGCGCATTAAGAAAAAGGAATGTCCATTACTGCAGATGTTTCTGTAATTTCTGTCTGGCTTTCATCACTTGATCTTGTTTTGTGAATACCCATTGTTCTTGAAGGCAATTACTACGTGAAACCTTCAGGACAGCCAGCATAAGACACACGTGGCTGTTCTTATGCCACTCATACATTTGATAGAGGCACTGAGGGCTAGGACCAGCCTCATATACTTTGCAAAGGATTCAGTAAGGAGTAAGAGATGAGACTGAGAAGTCAAAGCTTCTGCAGTTGGAGAATAGCCACATGAAAGCACTACGGATTATCGGAAGTCTAAAAAACATGATCTAGCAGGGAAAAAAACCACACCAAAAGAAAGGAAGTGGCACAGTTTGAGAGATTCCAACAGTGGGAAGATGTCACAATAAGTTTTCAAACACAGAAAAAACCACTGCCAGTGGGAGCTGGTTGCATCCCCAGCCTTTTTTAGTGCTACCAGAAAAAGGGGATCACAGATACTTGAGGAGAGGCTCAGGTGGTGAACCCGGGGTGCTTAGTTCCATTTTACACCAGGGATCTGTTTCTAGAGCACCTTGTCTGGCCTCCCACTGCCACTCCAGAAAGGCACAGGTCATACCTGACTGCCCTGTATTGGTATCTCAAGGGCACCCTATGCCTCTACCCAAATCCCACACTTGGCTTTTTAATAACAACAAGCTATAGTTAAAGAGCTGTTCCTCTACAGTGACAGCCACTGTCCTGTACATGTTCTGACATTATGGCCTATGTGACAGCCCTGATTGAGCACACTGCACAATCATGCTAAAAATGTGCAGAGCAGGCAGAAGGGAACACCTCAACAGGTCAAAAAGGGAGCAGTCTGCTTGCACCTCTCCATAGGCAAGGTAAACGTGCAAAATAAAACCCTGTAGGAAACCAAATCGAAACATTTTTGCTATTCCTACCCACTCCTTTGGGCAGCACACTCCTTTGCACACATTAGCTGATGATCTGATAAGTAATGAAACCGAGAAGGTTATTATTATTAATTCATGTGGAGTCCTAGTTACCGTGACCACATTAGACACACACGCTTTAGTGAGTGCAGTGCAGAGGCTGTCTCTGCCTTTGCCATAGGTTCTGTCTCAGGAGGATTTTGCGGTGGCAGGGCTGGTGTTTGGGGGCTGACTCGTTTGGTATGAGCCCGCAACGTGGTGCTTCCACTTTCCATGTCTTTATGATGTTATTCTTGCCAACATCCTAAATTACCAATTAATTTGCTTCACCTATTTTTCATTCGAGGCTCTATTTGTCTAAATGTCCCAAATAGAATGAATCACGAGTACCTTAGCTTAAAGCTTCCTATTGTACAGCTGCAAATTTATGTCATTATTTCGTTATACAAGAAAAATAAATAATCCTCACTGCGTGTACTCTGATCCAACGCCATTGAAGCGTTTTTGTCACTGCCTTCAACGGCAGCATGATTAAAATTCTTATAAAGTGTTTCATTAAAGCCTGAAAATACCTGTGGAAGCCTGTGATAATTAGTGCAATTAAAACTGTATTCTGAAAAACCAAGTGCAGTAATGACAGCCTGGCATCCCGTGATTTGGTGCAGTAGTTCCAAACTTTGCTTAATTTGCATTCTAAAAGGAGAGGCTATAGCTCCCCCTTCCTTAGGGATAATTGTCATGAATATAGGCTAATGAGCAATCACTGACACTGGCAGGCTCTATGGCCCCAGTAAACAGACTAAGACAGCTTTATGAGATGGATCTGTGAGTATGGGTGGGTAGAGCTGGGGGAGCTGTGCCCGTACATGCCTTGGTTTTGCCCATCAATCTCCCGGACTCCAAAGGGAATGGCTGAACTGCACACGCAGCAGCTCCTGCATTGCTGCCGTTTGGAGACAGGGGTATCACCAAACCCCAGCACCTGCTGCAGTGCGCTGATGGCCACTGTAGCCCCTGCCTCTCAGGAGAACTGAACCAACTTGCTCAGCTCAAAAAGCAGGACCCGCTTAAAGGCAGAAAGCCTTATTCCATGAGGTTTGCCACGTGTGTCTGGCTCAGTAAACACGGAAGTGGTGTTAGTGAAGGAGCAATCTTTGAAAGGGTGTCTGATTACAGGAGACTTTTAGCGTGAGCTGTGGATGTTGCAGAGCAGAAATTCATCATCGTTGCCATTGCTCTCAAAAAGGAGTGGGCTGAACAGAGCTGGAGCACAGATTTTCAGCTGCCAAAGGCCAGGATTAACAGCAGCTAGGCTTTGCCTTTACAGGATGGCTCTGTGCAACCCAGCCTCCCCAGAAAAGGATTTTCCTAATAATAAAGCAACTGTCAATAGAAGCCGTTATTCTGTCATTTGTTCCAATGGGGGTGGTACATCTGTCTGCTTTTACTGTGCTTTAACTGTATCTTTTGCTTTATTACGACTTCCTTCAGAAAACTCCGGTCTGGTTTTGGTGTAGCTTTTGTGCCCGAAAAAGAATTTTCAAGTTTGATGTGAAACCTGTACAAAAC